>NC_072838.1:10018333-10356666 GCF_027744805.1 Dunckerocampus dactyliophorus
GGCGGCAAGCATACACACAGAATGCAGAAGAGTGTAACGCAGTACAAATTTTAAATTATATGAGTAGATTGCAATATATTGCAATTAAAATCTCGTCTCGTGACGCCCCGAGATACCTGTGTGTTTTTTCTTGATACTATTGGATCTTTTCCTCGCTGATTTTTCTCTACGTGCTCAGAATCGAGACAGGAAGTCGCACTCACTTGGTGGCGAGCAGCATGCTGCGTCGTGTTGGGAGCTGGTCCGGCTCGCTCTGCCTGCACAGGTACTCAGCCGCGGCTCTGGCTGGGAACTCGGTCTCGCACACGTACCCGAAATCCCTCGCCAGATGGACAGCTTCACCTGGAGGATGAAGCAGAGGAGAAATTAGCTGTTAAATTCAGAACAACGGACCATATTGTGACGTGGTTTGGAGCCTGAATCCAGCAGAAATGCTTTAAAGCAGGGGTGTCTAAAGTGTGGCACGGGGCTAAAAATGTAATTTAACAAAAAAAATGTCTAAAAAAACACAACAATGGCAAAAAATTTTAAAATCAGCAGTAATTTTACAAGAATTAAGTCAAAATATCAAATGAAAAAAGTTGGAATTTTATGAGCATAACGCCGTAATATGAAGAAAAATAGGGTCATTTTAGTAGCGTAAAGTTGAAATATTTAAGAAAAAATACATTATTTTTTTTAAGTTGTGATATGAAAAATTAAACAACGAATGGAGTTGTAATTTGGGGAAAATTAGGTTGTGAAAAAGTCAAAATATTACGGGAATAAAATCATAACGAAACGAAAGCTAACAAGAACAAAGTTGCAATAGTTGGAAAATTTAGAATAAAAACAACAGCAGAAATGGTAAAAAAAAAAAAAAACACCTGTAATTCAGTGTGAATAAAGTCAAAATATTATGGGAATAAAGTCAAAATTACATGAAGAAAAGTTACAAAAAGAAAGTTTAAATAGTTGGGGGGGGAATAACAGCACAAAAGGAAATAACAGATGTAATTTTACAAGAATAACATTTTTTAAAAACTAAGAGAATAAACTTGTGATATTATGAGAAAAGGTCATGTCATTTTAGTACCATAGAGTTGAAATATACTTTTTTTTTAATATTATGAGAGGAAAAAAAGAATAAAGTTGTAATTTTTAGAAAATTAGATTGTGGGAAAAGTAAAAATATAATAGCACTAAAGTCATGATAATGAGAAGAACACTTCAAAGGAGAAAGTTGAAATATTAAGAGAAAAACGTATTCTAATGAGAGAAAAAGTCGCAATTTTCTGAGAGTAAACTTGTCATGTTCTGAGGAAAAATTATGTCATTTTAGTAGCATAGAGTTGAAATATTAAGGAAAAAATGTTGTTTTTTAAGTCGTAATATGAAAAACAAAGAATAAAGTTGTAATTTGGAAAATTAGGTTGGGGAAAAAGGCATAATATCATGGGAATTACGAGACAAAAATGTACTAGAAGAAAGTTGAAACATGAAAAAAAACAGCAAAAATGGGGAAAACAAGAGCAAAGACCAAAGTTGATACAAATAATCGGCTTTGTTACCTACAGCATATCACATAGCTGAGTTGCAGGTTATTTCTTTCTTGAAATATGTCTACTTTTAAACCAGCCCTACATGGGCTGGTGTACAAAATATCAAAGTTGCCCTTGCATCCTTTGTTTTTTTCAGTATATGGGCACCCCTGCTTTAGAGTCTACCGTAAGTCAAAGTCAGGTCAGGTGATGCACTATGCAACCCTTTTCTCATTTGCACTTAAACACTTTTCTGTTCTTTGGTTCTATGCAAAGATTTTTGTGTGTGTCCATTTATATGCAGGTCACACTATATGTGTGTGTGTGTGTGTGTCGTACCCTCCACCAGAGATGTTAGCAGAGTGACGTTGGCTGCCTTGCGTCGCCCGGCGGGCAGGTTGAGGCCAATCTTCTCCAGACGCTCTCTCAGACAGCGACCACCATTCTTGGACTTGGCCCTGAGGGGAGGTAGAGACAGAGCTGTTTTTAGTGTGTGTGTGTGTGTGTGTGTGTCACAGTGAAATCTCCTTATGATCCCTGTCAACACTCCAAAGTGTCCTGTATGTTCTATTTCCTGCCTTACCTTACCTGTTGATATGTATTTATAGACTTTTTTTTAAATATACATATAGAAATAGAACAGCTAGATGCAGGCAGTGTGTCTCCACTGAGGAGAACTTTTACTTGGCTTTAGATGCTTTAATGAGCCATTCCAAGAGGTTGCTCAATCGCCCCGAGGCGTGCTTTCATTAAACCGTTGCTGTTCTTGTGATTTGGTCCCATGACCCATTTTGGGTCCTTACGCTCTGACCTCACCGTTACACATTTTAAGTGCTTTTACTCTGAAAGGTTCTGTTCAGAAGCATGTGGTCTTTTAAATAACTTCATAACTCCTGAGACCCAGAAATCACTAGGTTCACAAAATAGCCCGCAATAAGTGAAACCCACAAAGTAGCCAACTATGTTTTTTTTTTAACAATTATTATATATATTTTAAGGCTGTAAAAACACTCACCATACACTCCATACACTTTTTTCAGAGAGGCATTAGCATTTTCTCACATTTCTCTCTTGTTTCAACACCTTCAGTGTTGTACTAGGTTGGACACAAGAAATAATCAAGTGACTCACTCGTATTTCACTCCTATGACCATGCCTCTCTGTCCTGGCGCCAGTCGGCTGTAGCGTTTTTGTATCCTTGTTAAGAAGCTCACACGGTTAGCTAGCTTGGTAGCCATGACCACAACAAGAGATTGATTGACGGTGGTCTGCAGCCAATCAGGACGCAGAAGACAACGGGTGACGCAGACAGAAGAGAGAGACACCGCTGGCTGTGCTAAAGCACAGAACTACAGCACTCGACTTCCCACAGTGCAATTCTTAAAGGGACAGGCTTGGCCTCTAACAGCGTTCATACGCTGTAAAACAAAACAAAACAAAACAAAACAAAACAAAACGCACATTGTGTTCTGCGTTCTTGTGGTGTGCTAGAGTGATCTATCGATGCTCTGTTGCATGTGTCTGTTATTGTATTTACTACTGCTACCAGTAGAGGGTGTTGTATACTCATGTGAGAGTTGAAGACATGTCCAGATGTGTCCAGTTTGTCTCAGTAAATATAGAGACAACAGTCCTGACTGGCTAAGGGAGAACCCGCGTTCTAAAGGCTGTAGACCATTGTCAATCAGTCTCCTTCGTCCAGGACTGCCTGTTTCCTGTTGTCTGATCGCTAGTTGCTCGTGATCATACATGCTGAATGAAGGTAGAAGTTACATGGCTGCAGGGCGCCTGGAATACTGTAAATGAATCTTCGGTTCATGGAGGATGACGAGGAAGAATATGTTGTAACAAGGATACAAAAACACAAAAACACAACAAAAAACGCCAGGACAAGCCACGATCAGAGGAGTGAAATATGCCTGAGTCACTTCATTTCTTGTGTCCGATCTCATAAGTGGATGATTCAAATTCAAATGAAATTTGAACTTTGAGTGTTTAAGCAAGAGAGAAATGTGATAACATGTTAATGCCCGTGAGAAAAGTGTAAAAAGTGTATGGTGAGGGGTTTTACACTCTTAAAGCATATATAGGAATGCACAAAAATATAGTTGGCTACTTCACGGATTTCACTCATTGTGGGTTGTTTTGGGAACCTGTCCACCACGATAAATGAGGGAACACTGTATATATTTATTATTTTATGTTCCTAGATTTTTTATTATTTTTAAAATAAACCAACAAACAGAAATTGCTCGCAACGTAAAGCAGTTCATAGCTCGACATTTTTACAAAAAATCGTCGCTTGGTCTTGAATTTTTCTTGATTTTATGCCGCACTTTTCATTCTAAATACCGTATCAGTGGTTCTCAATTATTTTCTGGACAGACATTTTTTCACGACTCCTCCGATTTGAAATAGTATTGACATCCTGCAGTATTTATTTATCTGCACAAACCACTGTATGAGTTGCTGGCACCAGCCTCACGGGGGCCTGCCCCGCTATTTGAGAAGCAGTGCCTTAAATAGTTCTTTCACCACGTCTTCTCCTCTACACGCTGACATTTGCATTGGATTTTCAGAGTAATGGCGCCATCATCAGCATCCCACTGACTCACCTGCGAAGGACGCCGCCCAGCAGAGAGGCGTTGAGGCACTCCGGCGGGGAGAGCCGTCGCTGCACCTCCCCGACCGTCACCTTGTACTTGGAGGTGGAGCTGAGCAGCGAGAGGCGACCCGGCACCGAACAGAAAACCTCGGCTGGGTTGGACACGCCGCCCATGGTGAGACCATCCTTACAGATGGACAAGGCGGACAGGGCTGAGCCGTTTAGCTTGGATGGGATAGGAACTGGAAAGAGAAGAGGAAATATATTTATCGACACTTTCGACAACACCACATGTCGGTGAGGTCTGAGCATGCTGATCACCTCAGTTTGTTCTTCCAAAAGTCAAGAAACGGTGTACCTTTCCCTCATATCTAATCTAGTCAGTGTCGCATTCCCCAGTGGGTTATTGTGGAGGGCTGCTTGTTGATTATCTTATTTCAACTGCAAGTGAAAAAGTTATGTCCGACAGTAATGAGATTGTCAAAAAGTACTTTCTCCTGGGCGCCCCCTTGTGGCACTGGTTTTTTAGTGGCCCTCGGCAAGCAACGGGAAAAACCCAGCAAAAAGCCACCGAGTAACACATTTTTAAATATACAGTCAACCCTTGTGTTTGGCCGTTAATCGGTTCCAGACCCGACTGTGATAAATGAATTTCCGCAAAGTAGGATTCCTTATTTATAAATCAAATGTTTTGTAGTTAGAGCATAGGAAACCTGTTTATGACCTTCTAAATATGGTTTTCAACATTATTAGAGCACTCTAGATATAGAATAACACCCCTATAGTCACATTTACACTCATATCACCCAATATGGTAGACATATGAGAAAATAAGACGTAATATAGACTCACACATGTTAGCAGTAGAGTTTCTGTTGTTCTTTTTTTCAAATGTCCTGTTTCTGTACAGTACTTCCATTCCAGTGATAAGTGTAGAATACTACATACCACAGTCTAAACATGTCTTCTGAATGCCTTATATTTCTAAAATATTTTAGTTCATTTAGCCATTTTTATGCTTGAAAATGCTTAATTTAGACCAAAAAATTACGAACAAATTTGCTTAAATATGCATATTTTATGGCTAACCATAGGCGGTATTCAACCATAAAACAGCATGATTTTTTAATTCACATATTTTTGAAAAACCGTGGTATAGTGAAGTCGCGAAATTTGAAGCGCAAAGTAGCAAGAACGACTGTGTATCATGCTTTTTTTTTAGCCTTTTTGCAAAAATATAACATATCTATAAAACCATCAGTGCTCGGACACTCATGCCTTGAAGCCACTGTGGTAAAAGTCTCATATTAAATCGACAAGGCAAGCCAATGGATGTGCAAGCTAAAGACAAAGTGTGCACAGTGTGCGACAGACATCACACGAACCCTGCACACAACTCATAACATCAACATTAGCACAGATGCTAATGTTAGCCATAACAGTGGGTGACATGCTATTCCCCTGCATCGTCACAAACCGGTGTACAGTCGTACATCGCCACTTCGTGCTTTGAATTTCACAGCTTCACTCTGTCATGGTTTTTCATGAATATATTAATAAGTAAATCATGCCGTTTCATGGAATTATTAGTCAAAAAATATGCACATTTTTAAAAAAGTGAACTATAATACAAATACAAGGCGTTCAGAAGACACATTCAAGGACATAATGATATGTAGTATTCTACGTTGGTCACTAGGTGTCAGTAATGTTACTGTAATGTTAGGTGAGACACACGCGCACCACCACCACTTGATCGCTGGAACAACAGGATTTTATTGCAGGTTTGAATTATCTCACAACAGGCACAATAATCCCTAACATACTGCTACTGTTGAGGCTGTAACCAACACCAAGCTAAAAATCAACTCTGAACCCAACACCACCGGAACACTTTTACAGCAACGCACACAAATAAGAGTCTAATTTATAGTCTTAGCTGGCTTGTTTTTGTTATTATGTCTGCTATATTGGGTAATACGAGTGTACAAGTGACTATGGGGTGTTACTTCATGTCTAGAGGGCTCTAATGATGTTAAAATATCATATTTACAAGGTCGTAAACAGGTTTTCTTTGCTCTAACTATGAAAATATTCCATTCATTCAAGTCAGTAACCCTAGTAACCCGTGTTTGTTGCGTTTTTCCTTGATTGAGGAGGGCATCAGACAAGTAAACAAGGAGTTAACATACTCTTGATATGCATTGATTTATTGTTCACAGCTCATATTGTTGTTGCCGCTGGACTACCCAGCATGCCTTGCGGGCATTTGTGAAATAACAGTTTTAAGTTACGTGTTATGTTTAGTGCTTGGTTGCTGTTTATCACCCACATAGTAGTCGTAGTTGATTTATGTGATGCGTTAACTTGCTGTGGATGTGTTGTGTTTTCGTTTCGTTGCACCGTGAGCAAGTTTGCCGTTCTGTTTGATGACCTCCTATATATAGATGGCTCCCTCCGACAAATTTTTTAACCCAAAGTGGCCCGCGAGTCAAAAACTTTGCCCACCCTTGATATAGGTGGTCATCAAACAGAACGACATGCTGTACTTGCTCACGGTGCAACGAAACGAAAACACAACACATCCACAGCAAGTTAACGCATCACATAAATCTACTACTACTACTACGTGGGTGATAAACGGCAACTAAGCGCTAAACATAACACTCAGCTTAAAACTGTTATTTCCAAATGCCCGCAAGGCATGCTAGGTAGTCCAGCGGCAACAACAATATGACCTATGACAACAGTATAACAGTATGTCAACGCCTACTTGTGTACTTCTTTGGCGACCTCCTCAATCAAGGAAAAAAATGCGACAAAGAGGGCAAAATGTTGGGAGAAAGAGTACCACAAGCTGCCCAGCATGCCTTGCGGCAGGAATAAATGGGTGTTTTTATGGCATGCGTAGATATTTATTTGTATGCCCACATGGTGCGGTAGGTAGGTTACGTTGTGTGTCGTGTGTTTTGTTGCAAGCTACAGATTGCATCGGACTATTCTGGCGAGTCAAGCGTTCCCAAGTAGCACTGCAAGTCCTGTTGCCGGCTACAGTTTTGATGTTAAAGGGCCGTATTAAGACTGATGTGGGCCGCGGGCCTCAGTTAGCCCACCCCTGGTTTGTATATAGATGGCCCCTCTGCCAAAATGTTTAACCCAATGCAAAAAGTGTGCCCACCACTGATATAGCAGCACCCTTTCACACCATTTGTCCTCACTTGTATCATTCTTGACGTTTCCAATGCTGCCCTTGTGCCTTGTAAAAAAAAAAAAAAAAAAGAAAAAGTGCCACTCGGTATCTGTAATAATAACACCACGGTGCTCTTGCAACGTTTCCCCTCAACTCTGCTTTTATTATCTCCCTCTTTTTTCCCCTCTTTGGCCCACTTCTCGTTCCTCTTCACTTTAATCCCCCCCCCCTCTCTCTCTCTCATATGACCATGAACAGTTCATTAAGAATGTGTGCCTTTGGGGTGAAAGTCTGCAGCTGAGTATTAGAGGACTTCTTGACTTCAAATGAAATAGCAAAACAGAATTATTTATAGTGTGTGTGTGTGTGTCTGTGTCTGTGTGTGTGTGTGACAGCAAGGCAAGACTGGTGTTGGAGCGCTCCTACTAAACACAAAACCCCCTCCAGCGTGTATAGCACAGTTATATAGGTGGACACAAACGTGCACGCTCCATCTTTCTCCTCACACACACTCAGCTTACCTTTTTTAATGACAGAGTGGTCCAGGATGCCCAAGGCTGATCCTTCCTCCATTCCCTGTGTCAGACAGACAGTCACTATCATTTATCCACTGGCCTCATAGCCTACACACACACACACACACACACACACACACACACACACACACACACACAGCTTTTCCCTTTAAAAGCCAGGTGAAGCATTCCACATTTTGCTTTAAGTTTTGTCATTTAGATTTATTTTGACTGCGATTGGCTGGCGACCAGTCCAGGGTGTACCCCGCCTGTCACCCGAAGTCAGCTGGGATAGGCTCCAGCATGCCCCCGCGACCCTAATGAGGAGCGGTATAGAAAATGGATGGATGGATTTTTATTTAATTCCAGAATGACACTAGAAATAATTATATATAGAATAAACAATCATAAAATAATTGGAAAAAAAGACTTAAAGTGGTGTACTTTTTGCTTTGTACGTTATATGCTGTCAAAAAGTACTTTCCTTTTTTTACTTTATTTTATTTTATTTTTTGCTCCTGGACTCCACCTAGAGCAACGGTGTCCAAAGTGCGACTCGGGGGCCAGTTGTAGCCGCCGCTTGTTTTGTTTCTGACTTGCGGCACGTTGCAGAAATGAAATCAAAACGCAAAAACAGGACAAAAAAAGCGAGACGAAGCTGAAATGTTGACACTAATAACTAATAATGACACAGAGCTTTGTGTTTAAATATATCTAGAATGGGTTTCTTTAGCCTTTTTTTTACCAAATTAATACAAATACACACACAGAAACATTCACATCCATCTCAGTATGCAGTGTATAATCAAGCATTTGGGTGCAAAAGACAAATAATCTAATTTTAGGGTCTTTTTTGGACCTTTTTTGTATTTTCCTGTGACGTAAAATCAGAAATAATGAAAATAAACACAACAAAATTCAAGTATTAAAGTATTCATGTGTATTGAAGGGGACAATGTTGATATTCATACGCTGTCTACCACTTTTTTTTACGTTTTATTGTGTCCCCCCCAATTGTTAAGCAGTGGAAAAAATAACTTCATGTTCTGTCTGTTGATTTATTTAAAGCCATTTCATGCGTTTGGTCGAAAACGACATCGTCCTTTGTGTCGAGGCTTTAAAAGGTGCATTCATCAAGTAAAGATGCTTGTCAAGCAAGCATGCAAGCAGGCCCCCGTTTAGCAGCGACATGCCCGCCTTGACTCCTTCTTTGGCTCGCCCCATCCGACGTTGCTTTTCCTAATAATGAGCGTGCACATCAATTGGTCTCGGTGTGTTTGTGCTGCACACACTGGCAACAAACAGCGTCTGCAGCTGCACCTGCTGCGGGGAAGCTGACTGCTCAATAAACCTCGCAAACTATTCTTCCCAAAAAACAAAACAAAAAAGCTGCAGAAGGCAAAACGGCTGCAATAAACAAAAAAAGGAGTCACTTTGTTTTATGCGCCACGCGCAAAACAAGACAAGCATGACTCTTGCTTGCATATGAAACACGATTCGATGTTATTATTATTATTTATCTGTATGCATTTTGCTTATTTAATCAACTCTGCGATGAAGACATCTCGTTACGCAATAAAAGAAATAACTTTAGGCCAAAATGACTAAAAGGTAACCTAAACAAGGTTTTCAAGTTTGAAAAAAATGAAATGTAAGATCATTTTTTTTATCCAAAAACGTTAAAATGTTCCAAGAGGCTTATATTTCATGAAATATAATTCCCACATTGGACTCTTTGTTTGTTCCAAAATGTTAATCCACATTCAAAACCCATCTTTTCAATATAGGAAATAAAAAAAAAAAAAAAAAAAGCATTGTGGTGCAAACTGGTCCAATAATTTGAGGTGTTCGTCACACTTTCATACAATTATTGAATTATCTAGTGTAATATTCGGGGGTGGGGTGGGGGGGGCGACATTTTCTGTCTAAATAAGCTTACATATTGTAAAACAAGAGGCAATAATTGATATCATCATTATTGTTCTTTTATGATGAATTATTTAATATTATTTAATTATTATTTTAATTAAGTGTTGCAGTTTTTTTATGACTTTAAAAATGTCCGAAATTGTTAAGGGAAAATGACATTCTCTGTCTAAATAAGCTTCATTTTATTCAAGAAGAGGCGAGGATTTGATTTTGGTTAGTATTGTTTTATTATTTTGGTTATTTCATGTGTTTAATTATGCCGTGTGTTTTTAATTTTAAAGTGTTTTACATTTTATAGAACTATTTTTGCACCTTCCTCGTTATCATTTTGAAATATGAAGCAAAATCTGACATTTTGACACATCAAAGTCTTTATTGTAATAACTAATATTATTTCTGTCAAGCAGCTCCAACAATCCAAGTGACAGAGAGCTCACCTGCAGCTCTTCCAGGCCGTGATGTCCCAGGTGCATCCCGAGAGGACCATCCCCAAGAGCCGCACCCCCTTCCCCGAGACCGTGCAGCAGGCGTGGGACTGCCGGGTACTCCCGCCGGGGGTCGAGCCCTAGAGCCCGGTGCGTTTGCGACAGGAGCCCCCCTTCCTCGGAGCGCGACCTCTGGGAGTGCCACGCGGCTTGTTGGTGCTGATGGATGGAGTTGATGGAGGGGTAAGGGTCCGACAGGTGGGAGTAGGCCGAGTCCTGACTTTGGGAGTACGACAGGGACGACTGGGGGTACGGGGGAGGGAAATACGGAGGCTGGAAGTCGGAGGCCGGAGTGTGGCACAGCGGGGGAGCCGAGGAGTAGGCGGCCTGGTTGAGGGAGGACAGTTGGGAGAGGCGCCCACTTGGTGAAGAACTGCTAAGTCCGTCTGCGCGGTCCTGCAAGCACAAAACTGTCATTGAACACACATTTATGAAGGGTGACGTGCTGATTTAATGCTCACAAGGTGTCAGCTACTGCGTGATAATATATTTTTTTTAAGAATCCATTCTTAAAGTTGTGTTATAGTCGACATTTCGGCTCACACACATCCTGACACAATTGGATTTTTTTGAGAGCTGGGTCAACCAGATCAATGTGGTCCGTTATTTGACACATGCACCCCTCTCTTGTTTTTTTTATCATTGAAAAGCTGCAAAATAATCAATTTTTGTGTCACTTTTTTTGCAGTCACTTTCGATGCATGCTGTGCAAAGGCTAACAAAATACAGGGCGAGTGTTTTACACCCAATGAAGACTTTCCAGTCTGCATTATGAGAGCAAATGAAGTGCTTAATGCAAAGCAAAATCCCACACTCACCATAGCCGAATAGGTGTGGATTAACATCTGGACCCGCTCGCAACACCCTCAACAGCCAAAAATCAACCGGATGCTCAAGCTTCCAAGGTATCACCAAAATGCCCCGAGATGTAATCCAGCTTCTTTTCACGACTCCATGAATAATAACAATAATAATAATAATTACTTAATGACTTTTCTTTGAGTGCCTTTACTCACAAGTAGAGATCTGCTGCACAGACACACACATACAACACACACATGGAGGATGCTCTCCATGAAGGCACTACTTATAGGTTGGCTGCAGCTGCTAGAATAAGGGGAGGGGTCGACAGGGTCCACTTCTCTTAAAGAGATATATTCATTCAATTAGTGCACACTCTTGCACACTTCGACGTGCCTTTGAACAACATATCGCGCTCACGCGCAGTTTAATGCAATCATATTTAAGTGACAAATTGCATTTTTGACCCCCTCAAAAAAGTTTTTACTCACATAAATCCACGTAAGTACACTATCCTTGATGTTTTTCTTTTACCTGCATGCCATCAGTCTTGTTCCGGGCCTTCCAGAGCATGGTTCCTGGCTGTGCAATCCACCAGGAAGGATGCGGCAGAAGGGTTTAAGGGATGGAGAGGTGCAGGAGAGAAGTGAGTTAGTGTGTCACACTATGCAGGAGTTTGAAGAGTAGAGAGGACACAAGGGGGGGGCAAGGGGGTTGAATTGTAAAGAAAAGAGGGCGGGAAGTGTGTGGAGTGTTTAGTCAAGAGGGAGGGAGGCATGCTAAAGGGGGAGAAAAAAGTTGTTTTTCATGTTTTTTTGAGGGTTAAATTAACAGTGAAAATGGTTTATTCCTTAGGTATTAATAAGCTCCAATACAAGAGCTGCATCAACGTGCATGCATTTATAATGTGACATTTAACTGATGCAACTAAACGAAAATATTCGAAGCACCTCTCCGTATGATGCAGTGCACTTTTTAAAATGCAGTAATGGGTGCTGCCCTTGTATTGAATAGTATTCGTGTTATTATTAGGGTTAGTTGCTGCTTTGGATATACCGGAATAATGTCCATATGTCTTTAAATTAAATGTATTGCAAATGACTTGAGAAGGGGGGGGGAAGTCAGAATAAGTGTCATTCCGCCACCTAGTGGTGAAAGAGGAGGCGTCACTTCCCTTTTCTGTACGTCCAGAGCGTTGGAAAAGACGTATAACAATTCATCCGCCAGGGGTCGCCACTCAATCAAAATTCAGCCTAAATACGAAGAAGAGTAAAGTTTTAAGAACAAACATGGCGAATGTGAAGGCGGCACCATAATGGTATCATTCATGTAAAAGCTGGATAGTTCATTATACTTTATATTAATATTCTACTTACTTTCTCTCAAAAGTTAATAGTTTGAACACAATTTTGATAAAATATTTAAATGCGCTCACAATTCACAATAATAAGGTGGTTGTTCGTAAGAGAAACGACTAACATTTATTTTGTGTTATTGAATATTGAACAAGCTAAATACAAAGTCTCAATTTCACTACTACACCTTTTATCCTTTAATTAAAACAAAAACAGGTTAAAGGGGTACATGTTAAATACTGGAAGTGATGAAATTATCAGTAATTGCTGGCACGTGGAGAAGAGGTATGGAGGATTAACTAAGCCCTGCTTCTTCCAACTCCTTTTTGGCCATGTTGAATTGTGCTTGTGATGTACTTTAATGTAATTGTTTGGGGGAAAAAACATAAGCAAATGACGTGAAGCAAAACAAGTACCAAGGGTTTATGTTACATAAGAAAATAATCCTTTATTTAATGTCGTTCAGTTACAAGATGTGTGTTATGAACACTTATCCATATCAGACCGCTGGACCTTGGATTGAGTAATTACTTTCTTTTAAAAATTAATTTTTTTCCCCATTCATTTTACTCCCACAGCCTTCTTCAGGTTCCTCATGCAGCTCAAAGCTCCTTTATCATACATCCTCATTGCATCACTAATGTCCTGCTTGGAGAGCGAGCACCGGTCCGCCACAGCACACAGCGCCTCCTCCAGCACCTCCTGCGTGTGCTGGTCCGGCAGCGCGCTACACGGCCCCAGCATGCCCAGCGTGTTTCTCAGCCAGCCTTCCTCTCGGACCAGCGCCGTGATCCAAGGCTGAGCGTGCACGCAGCCCCCCAGCGCCTGCACACCCAACCTCCAGAGCTCTGCGACCTCATCCCAGCTGTCCTCCCAGGCGGGGCTCACCTTGGCTGGTCCTGGGCTAGGATCGGAGTCCAAAGCGCTGTAGAGGAAGCGGAGGGCAGTGGAGAAGAAGCGCCTCTGATCGACTTCAGCTGAACCTGGGGAGAAAAAGGTAGAACATTTTGACTTATTATTACAGTTGTTCCTTTGTTTTATCACGGTTAATTGGTTCCAGACCCGACTGTGATAAGTGAATTTCCAGGAAGTAGCATTCAATATTAATCAATGCAATATTTTCGTAATTATGGTATAGAAAACCTGTTTACTATCTTCTACATACAGTTTTAAACATTAAAACCCTCCAGACATTAAATAACATCCCTATAGTCATCTTTACATTTGTATTGCCCAATATAGTAGATAGAATCAGAGAAAATAAGACATAAATGAGATAATGTACTCGCATGTTAGCAGCTCCTTTTTCTGAAAAGCGTACTTCCAGCATAATTCCGCCATTACGCTCGTATTATATATTATTATTATTATTATTAAATAAGCCATGTAAGACGTAAAAACTCCTGCTTGAGCAGTGGCACACTAAATGTCTTCACTAGTGAAACTTAGTGACGAGTCTAGTGCCTGTCTCACTGAACAATTACTGACACCTAGTGGCCAATGTAGACTACAATACTACTTTCGCAATGCTGCTTCTTCCTTGTATTTGTAATTTAGTTCATTTAGCCTTTTTTTTTGCTTTAAAATGCTGAATTTAGGCCAAGAATAAGCACAATTTGCATTAACATGCTTCTTTTTAATCCAACCATTAAACAGCGATCATTATTACGTTTTGAAAAAAGGGGATACGGCGAGGGAGCAATGTTCAAACCGCGATGTAGTGAGGAACGACTGAAAATTAAGTTGTTTACTTTCTAAGAGACTATGCCCAGGCAAAAAGAAAACGTCATTTCAAACTATGGCCAGCAGGGGGCAATGCATCCCTGCTAAGGGCCACCGCATGCAACATTGTCATGTATTATTTCAAAGAAATATCCACCTAATTGTATCTATGTTGGTGTGTGTGTGTGTGTGTGTGTGTGTGTATATGTATATACATATACACACACACACACACACACACACAGTATAAATTTTTTTTTTACTTTTTCTACAATGCCCATTTTGGGGCCCTGCAGCATACATGAGGCTATAGATGATTCTTTAACCCCTCCCTTGTGATGGAAATAGCACACAATGTATTTGAGTAAATAATAAAGAATAATATAAAAGAGTAAATAATTGAATGCCGGACTAAACCTATTTTACCTGTCAAACCTGATTTCAGCCTGCCAATCATCAAACCCAAAGTGCAGTAATTAGCTGCAAGGACGAGGAGGCTCTGTTTATGCACCAAAACAGGAAGTGCTTCACTTAAGTGCTTCTCCAGCATTCTGAAAGATTGGTCCTTCCTGGAAAACAATACAAAAGACACTATAAAACTGCTAGGCAAGCAGCACTGGCTGGCAGGTTTTGAATGATAATTCAGAAGCGGCTACCTGACTCTTTCAGGTTCAGTGACGGCAAAATTAAGGAGGGCCGAGCAGGCTGTCTCCATGCTGGGATCCCTTGCTGAGGACGCTGCATTTTTCCCCTTCAAGGAACTGAAACCGTGCGACAGGTAGTGCACCAGCAAGGCTGGCGTGTCGAGGGTGAGCAGCACCTTACGGGGACCTTCCTCGGCAGACAGGTGACACAGAGCTGGCAGGAGGTACCTGGAGAAGTTCTGTTATTCCAAATGTCAACTGAATTACGTATATAAAACAAACTCACTCTTTCCATACCTAAGTGCCTCTTTGCCCGTCCACACCCCGCTCGCATCAGCAACAGACATCTCGTCCATCCAGTCGGAGAGGCCCCGCTCAGAGCTCTCGGCCAGCAGGTGGCTCCTTGAGTAGTCTATGAGGACTGGCAGCACCTTGGTCACTTCCTCCTTCAGACAGGAAGTCTCCTCAGCCAGCCATGAGCACAGGCAGCGGAATGTGGCGAAAATAAACGGCTCGCTGTAGCGGCTAGGGTCCACCTTAGAAAACAGGAAGAGAGGGAGAAGATTTAGATAAGGTGTACATATAAAACCAATGATTAATAAGCCGTAACAGGAAAAGAGTGTTTCTCCTGGATCTCATTTGGAATGGTGAAGGGTACACACTGAGCAGACTCATTAGGTAGAGAGATGTATCCAAAAATGGTTTTACAAAAGGTAATTTTGCTTCTTTTGTTGAATAATGTCAGAAATGAATGAACAAATCTAACATATTACACATTTTCCCCATTTGTAAGAAAGTTGAATACATAAATCTATCCTAATGCTAGAACTCATGCATATGTAGGAGGTGGATATTAATTAGCGCCACTGTTCAATAAGAAACATACATCTCTAAATTGTTCTGTTTTTAACTGAATAATAAAAAAAATGTAGTTAGCACAGGTAAAATGCAAAACTACCTTTTTTTTCCACAATCATATGGATGCCTTAACATATTATAAACAGCACTCAAGCAAATAACAACCAAAATAACAATAACATCATTATATTAATACCTCTCTGACCTTGTCCATCTAATATCAGCATTATTAGGGATATTACATTATTGGAACTGCTTTGTTTTTTATTGTTATTATTATTCTGTGTGTTTCCTCGGATTTTTGAGGTCCTTAACATGCATGGACAGTCAGGAGTTTGCAGGCGCATGAGGCCTGGTGGGAAAAAAAAGAAAAAGCTATTTCAGGGGTCTCAAACTCACTTAGTGAACCCCCTATATTTTTTTCCTTTTTAATAAGCCCCTGCCACCTGCCAGTTTAACCGATTGTCACCGAATTTGGAGGGGACGCGCGAAAAAGTGTCAAGAACTCATGTTCGCAAACAAACTGGAAGTCGTCCATTTTGGGCCAAAACCAGGGTTCGTATTTTGACAAACTCCTCTTCGGGCCTTTAGCCAAATAAGCCCAAATCAACATCAGGGATACAAGACACACGGACAATGACGACTTGCAAAGCATTTTAGCCTACATCATAGGATGTGGGCGGGACATGGCGACAAACTTTTATGTTCAGTCTGATGTTTCACTAAAAAATGTAAACACTAACAACTCAGCTCCACAAAGTCAGATCTTTATCATGACTGCTGTGTAAGATGAAGATCTCCCCTGAAGCTTAGCATTGGTCACAGTGCCACCCAGTGGCTATAACTTACTTGCAAGAACCCAGAGTTGCGTGACGGGACGAGGGCCCGTTCCAATTATCTTTGTCAAAGGCTGAATGTCATGCAGCTCTTGCATTGCCTATCATTAGTTTTAGCAGCAGAATCTAATGTGGGAACGCTTTTCAAAGTCATCCTCTCACCTGCTGCAGGTGGTACATTAAAGCCGAGAAGGCCTCCTCCAGCACGCCGAGGACCTGCCTGCTCTGCTGGAGACTGAGGCTGGAGACAGCACCCTGAGCCGGTGCGGCCGCGGGCGTGACAGATGGGCTGCAGGCCTGCTCGATGGCGGCCTCCATGATCCGGTAACAACCTGGTGAATGACGGCATGCATTTTAAAACATTAAAAAGAGGTTCAGTGTGCTTGAGAACATGCACAACGTTATGACCCTGTTATGGTGTTACCATTATTTCTTACTTCCATAAATTGTGCAGGCACTGGAATCACAGTTTTCATTATACTGTAGTACCACTATAACTATGCAACACTACCAACGTTTGCTTTTCACAAGTAATTAGTGTAAGTGTCAAACTGATTAAGGAACTGTTTGAGTAATCCTCTGGTGTGTCAATTCAGGTTTGCATTGCTGCATGGCTGTGAGACCATGCTCGTGTGTATTTTGTTAGCTACACAGTTTGTCTTTTTTAATTAAGCAATTTATTTTTTTCATCCCAGGTCTCATGGGCTGGTCTGTATGGAATTGACGAATTGAGGAACGGCGTCTGTTAGAGCAGAGACCACTATATGAAGCTATATGGTAGCTCAAGACTGTGCATCACATGGGGGTTGAAAGTATGGCAAGATACCATTTCAACTACCTGTGAGTGTGTCCTGCAGCTCTCGGCTCAGATCGTTGCCGGGTGGTTCCTCCAAACCCATCCTGACCTCCACACACGCCCGATTCACCAGTAAGCAGCAGAACTTTGGCGGTCCGGCCAGCTCCCATCCGTACAAATCAAGTAGACAAGCACTGAGGACCAAAACTGGCCCGATCTGTCTTGGTGTCATTTTGGCCTGCATCATTGGTTGCAATTCCCCCCACACTCGGCGTACCACTTCCCTCAGTGTCTCCCTTTCTATTGTTTCCCCCACTGGGGGTAGAAAATGGACCAACTGGGAGCACATATCCAGCCTGGTCTGGCCTGTGGCGGTGCAGAAATCTTTGGACATTGTCACCAGCAGAGTCAACAGTTCGGGTGAGTGTTTGCTCCACGCTTTGTCTTTGGTTTTACCAGACAGTAGGCAAACAAGCAGGGGAATTCCCAGCTTCTGGCTGAAGGTCTGGTTCTGGTCCACGGCCTGGCAGAGAGCAGGAATAGCACCCCGACTCAACAGCTGGTCAGGACCTCTGGGTAGGGCATGCACAGCTGTCAGCACCTGGTAGCAGTCGGAAGCCATGGCTTCGTCAAGCTTTGCAGGTGGTGAGCTGACTTGAGGTGCATTTGCTGCATCGTCACCATTACACTTTTGCTTATTCTCATTGCAAGGATTACTTTGTGGACCCTTTTCCATCTCGCCATCTCGGTTCTGTGCCAGCTCTCCGTTCATGGGACCATGTGCTAGGATTTCCAGCAGCAGTGGGACTGTAGCGAGCAGCTGAGGCTGTGAGGCCATGTCTGAATCTGTGCTTAGGGCAGACAACAGAGCCGTACCCAATGAAAGGAGCTCGTGTGGGGGCAAGCCGGGTTCCCCACTTCCCCTCACTGCGGTCACCAACAACCGAGCTGGAAGGTTGAGACCCACAGCCTCAAAGATGCGCCTCAAGGTGGGTTTGTCCAGTTGGCTAGCAGGGCACAAACGTGTGATCTGAGGTAGGGGGAAAGTAGAGAGTACATGTACTTGTAAATCCTAGTTTAAAAAAAACCAACAACAACCTGAAATGCAATAAAATGCGTGCCTGCAGTGCAGCGAAGGGTCAAAATACGTGCGGAGTACAAAAAAACACGCCGATTTGGCAGCTTGTCTTATATTTATTACATTTGAAATTTACAGGCTAGGTGCAAATACACTTTTTCAGACAAGCTTTATCTTAAAAATCCTGCCATGACAAAGGATAATAACTCTTATGTATCTAATAAAATGTCGAGTGTAGACTGTCTACAATTGAAGTTCATATACTGGCCCTTTAATTGACATGTATGTTGTTTTTAAGTGTGTTATCGTGTCACGTGTAAAAGAAATGGATGACAGATGGATAATCACCAAGAGAAGTGCAGCCAACGTGTGGCTGTCGTTCTGAGCGTGTTTGAGGGCATGAAGACATCTCTCCAACACTTCTCTCTTGGCGTCCGTCAGACCACCTCCTTCCTCCTTGTCTGGGCCTCTCCCACAGTCTTCTCCTCGTTGTTCCTCCCGTCCAGGGAGCTGACTACTCACGTCAACTGTAGCACAGTCAGCCATCGTGGCCTCACTGTGTCAACACGACACGCATAAAGAAAGTGAAATTGCTGAAATTGAATAAGAAAAACATTAGGTAGCAACACACTGAGATGAGGCAACAATTAGAACGCATCGGCAGATTTTATAATTGATTATCTGGGTTACTGTAATAAATTAATAAAGTGAAACTGTTAAAAAACTTACATGGATGACAGACTTTCTTTACGTTTCACTCGTGAGCTATGACCGGATACGTGTCTATCAGAATAAAGCAAACAATCGCCAATAGAAACGCTCCAACAAAGTCAACCAACCAATAGCAGCGACGATAGTTAGAGGGTGCTTACGCCATTTTGGTCCGTGTTGTAATGTCGCTGCAGCGAATTCGCCCGTAATAATTAAGAGTTTCCATTCTACATAGTTTGTCGGCTTTGTCGAATTATATACTACAATTATGTGGCACAAAAGAAATGCAAGGTAAGTGTGACTGTTTCTCATTTTGTCTTTCACAGCGGTAAGCGGGTGACGCAGACCGGAAGCAGTAGGATTTAAGGTCAATTGTCCTTATTGACTACTGGAGCGTCACATTTTTACAGTAACTTCTATAAATGATCTGTAATACTCAGCCGTATACCAGTAAATGTTCTAACTTTGTTTTGTCAAGTATCTATGTTTGTCAATGCGCCCTTATTCCACGTAAACGTTCATACGCCTGGCGCTTTAAAGGTATTTTATTGTGGAAAGCAGAACACCGGAAATGTGATTAAAGCGTGCTAGTGGCTTGACTGTGATTACAGAGTCAGCTGTAGGCGAGAGCAATAGTGACCCAATTTACTGCACCGTGGGGATACAAGGAGGATTTAACACGTCACAACGCCACAGCGGCCGAGCGAAGTGCAAGAACAGTGAAGTCTGGCACCTTGTTTTCTTCTGGAATGGTGCATGTAA
Source organism: Dunckerocampus dactyliophorus (assembly GCF_027744805.1). Classification (NCBI taxonomy): domain Eukaryota; kingdom Metazoa; phylum Chordata; class Actinopteri; order Syngnathiformes; family Syngnathidae; genus Dunckerocampus; species Dunckerocampus dactyliophorus. The sequence goes on from NC_072838.1 coordinate 10,038,141, forward strand.
AAAAAACCCACGCGTGGGTCCCGAGGTGTGTAAATAAGTGATAAGAGACGTCAGCAGCTGTTAGCCTCAAGGTGTCGTAAAGCGCGGATCCTGGATTACACAGGTAAAATACATTACTGTACTGGTGTCAGTATTCAATGCACAGTAGATGATCCAATCATTTGTAACATCGTGTTAATGCAGTGGACATATGCACCATCCATTCACTCCTAAAACCCTGCTAAAATGCACAAGGCACACACACCATCCTACATTACATGAATGATATGGTATTGTTTATTTGTGTCAGACATGCTTAGCAAGTTACATTGAGGAACATCACGTGGTTAGATTTGCACAATTCAGCATTGTCTGTCCTCCCCCATCTTCATGTCTGTTACGGTGAGAATTAATTATCAGTATATTGTACATGTTGACACTTAGAATATTTCATTTGCTTACATTTTGTCATTTAAATTTTGTTCCCTTCCTGCGTGAAATGAAAGAAAGGAAGGCTTTCTGCAAGCATAATATCCTGTTCTTATTCCTGTTTTGGGTATGTAAGCTACACCCAACATAACACGTGCACTAGTTGTGTTGTTTTCAGTTAATGATAGCGACTTGACAAAGTTGAGCTACTAATATTAGCTCTCATTGAATGTTTGCCCTATCATAACAACAGCATGACTTGTTGATTGCCTCTCTGGGACTTTTGTGTGTGAGTGGCCAATCATCTTATTCGGGCCCAACAACAGTTTCTGTCAATTTTTATGCAGTTTAACTCATAAATGTGAAAAATATAGACATCTATTCTTGTAAACCACTATTGGTTAAATATACTAGCCGGTGGTTGTGGTCTTTTTGGTACAAAAAAAAATTGAATTTGGAGCCAAAGACATACAGCACCTTTTAAGTTACGTGCTTTCTTGGTAATGTCAACATTGCATTTTGTCAGATTGTCATTGATGTAGACCGGGGGTCGGCAACCTTTACTGTCAACTCATTTGCCTCCTCGCCCACTTCAGAGAAATAGTCTTGAGCTGCAAAACATCAGCATAAAACAACATCTTATAAATCAAGGGTGTCCAGCGAGGGCCACTTAGTGAAAAAATGAAAGGATAAAAGAGCCACTTTGATATTTTGTATAAGTTTTATATATATTTCAAGAAAAAAAAAAACTGCATCTCAGCTTTGTGATATAGGTGAAAAACTTGACGGTGTATGGTGAGTTATCAAGGCTCACAATGTGATCATCAGTCAAACGGCAGCTAGTGTAGCCAAAACGCAGGACAACACTCGCCCGGATGTGCTTGACAGTCGGAAGTCTAAAGCAAATAACCCGAAAAATAATTGAATTCGTCGGACTAGATGACCAGCCTCTCTCAACAGTGGAAGACAACGGGTTTGCCGACTGCTCTCTCACTTCACTCCGCACAGCGAGACTCCAGGGAAGGTGGGGAATTCAAGCGGGGACCTCGGCTTTACACAGCCCAGAAATTCTGCGTGGCGCCTGGCCAGTATAGCGAGGTGTTCCACCTGAAGCATACCCAGGGAGGCTCCATAGAAGATGGGGAAGTGAAGCACGGGAAGGGGCTTCATCCAGCCCAGAAATGGTGTGTGCAGCCCAGCATTAACGGCGGGATGTTTGATCTGGTGCATGCACAGAAAGGCTCCAGTAGAGGCGGGGAAATGGGGCCTCCAGCAGCCCGGAAATAGTGACTTGAGCCCAGCCAGAAGGGCAGCTATTTGTTCCGGTTGTCGGACGGGGCATCGAAGCTAGAAATTAAAATTTGAACGTTCCCGGTTTCTGCAGATGCTCGAGACTCTATGCCCAACCCTAGTTATCAGCTGCCCTGTCATAAGGCCGACGTGTAATGTGGAGCCCAGTCACAATCACATTGCTCCAAGTCATCAATGCTACTCATCAGTTTCACTGTACTAGAATAGAATATGCCACTCTTACAAGGACAATAATGCTGAGTATCATGTTACCTAAATGTGTTTCTTCCCTTTAAACAGACTGTGTGTGGGTTTTGGCCTGCAAGAGAGGCCTGCGCCTGCCTCAAAGCAAACACGGGGCTGACAAGACGAGGAGAGGCACAGAGACGGGCATCATGTGCCCCTTGATCACATAGATAGATCATTACTCTGCTGGAAAAGTATAGCTGGTCATCAGCTCAGGCGACCAAGCTGAGCTCCTCTTCTGCTGCTGCTGTTGCACGTTGACAGGCTTTTTGTCAAGCGTATTTTGGTCTGGATTGTTTTGTTACTTTGATTATTTTTGTCTCGGAGGCTGCTGGAGCAGCATGGAGGCAGATCATGTAATCAGGTTTGTGCCACCATTTTAAATATACGTGGTAATTTAGTGTTTCATGTTCTGCCCCCTACCGTCCCCATCTGCAGCCCTTAAGCATCTGATGTCGTGAAGGCCCCATCGACGGCCATGTTGGAGCTCCTCCACACAGCGTTGGTGTTGATTGACCTTTATCCATCCCCACAAAGCACCTTGCTGCCGACCTAGCCACACACTGCCCCGACTTCCCTCAGCTCCACCTTCACACAGCCTGGCCTGGAAAAAGGTAGACGTGGCGCTGTCCGCAGGCTCCAGTTGTTAAAACAGGAGCAGCATTTTTTTGGCACCTTTATGAGAAATATTGGCCCAACCCTGGGCAACCCTGGGCAACTCTGGGCGTCAGCTCTTTACAGCATGCATTGTAATTATGTTCTGTATGTCGTTTCATCATTTACACGGTTAGCACTTGAATTTCCAGTTCATCTAAAGCAGGGGTGTGCAAACTTTTTCCACCAAGAGCCACATAAACTTTGGTTATCTTCACGTTTGTTTTTATAAAGCACGCTAAAGCCAATCCAGTAAGTAAAGACATGCTAAGCACGTAATTATTGAGAAAATACACTAATATTCTTTCTTCCTCCTTGCAGGTTTTGTGAAATGTCTTCTGCATACCAGCATCTGCTCTCGTGGAGTTTACCTCATCTCCTCTTGCTGCCGCTCACCCACCTCTGGCTCTTGACCACTCCCACAGGTAAAACAAACTAAAGGGAAACCCTTAAAGCACATTTATTGACAGAACTGATAACTAACCAGCATCTGTGCCTGTTAAACTGTTTGAGAGCGGTGACATAGTCACAATGCTTACTTAAGGTGGGTCCTCATCCTCTCTGGAATCTTCTCATGCCCCCGTTTTTGTTGTTTGTTGGTTTTTACTGTCCATCAGAGTAGAGGGCTTTTGGCATCCCTCCTCCGTATGTGTATGCGTCCATCTATTTGGTGGTTTACAACATGAAACAGAACAATAAGTGCTCTGTGTGAGTGGATGTGTGTGTGTGTGTTGAGGGTGAGGGGGCAGAAGAAGAGTGGACAAGGGGTGGGGTGACTAAACGGAGGCCAGAATGGTCTTTTATCAAACAATCTGCTGTTTTGTGGGAGAAAAGAATCAACTTCTCCAGTTGTCAGCGGCTCTAGTGCGGCTTTGGGTGCGTCATACTCTGATCCTGATACTAGACCAGTGGTGTCCAAACTGCGGCCCAAGGACCATATGCAGCTCAAATTTTATCAGCCCCCCTAGAATATTCTATCCATAAACACTAAACATGATCGAGGAGCATTCAGGCCTCACTGAAAAGAGAAAAGGTTGGACAAGTTTAGCATATCTTCACCTACAGTGGAGTGGGTTACCAGTGTTTAACAAAAAAATATAATATATTAAAAAATATATTTTTCTTTGTGGCCCTCAAAGGAAAAACTTTGAACACCCTGCACTTGAGATGTGTGTTTTTCTGTTTCAACTCTTTAGTTCTAGAAGATTACCATCCTTTTTTGCAAAAACTCCCACGTTATAATTATTGTTCCGTTTTCAACATTACCCGTCTCAGCTCGTTAGAGTAATTTCATTACGGAGAAACAGACTGGAGTAGCCCACTGCCCTGACAGATTAGACTGCTGGTTCGGGTTGGCTCAGAGGGTGGAGTTTTGTGTTGATTGCGTAATGTGCTTTTGGCTTTAATCAGTGGCTTTTTTTGTCAGAGAAAAGCCTAATTTGTTCTCTCTGCTGCTGACGCGGCAGATTGCTCAAGCCGTGGCTGTACAGTATGTCAGCTTTAGTGAAAAATGCTCTGTAAAGCTTCAACTTTGAATGGATGGGACCACAATGACCTTCGTTTGCAGCTGCACTTTGCCTTTAGTGATGCTCCAGTCATGACTTGACTGAAGCCCCCGATGGATTTCCTCTGTCTCCTTCCAGGTGTATCGGCAGATCTCTGCCGGGTTACGGGCGGGGTGCTGGGGATCCAGTGGAGCAGTGTCCTCGGCCTGGGTTGGTACCCTCTTGCGGAGGGGAAAGGTGGGGCGACATGTTGGGAGGCCTGCTGCTTGAATCCCAGCTGCGGCGCTGTGTGGATCCTCAATGGGCGATGCGTGCTTCTTCGTTGCTCGTTGAGGGGAGGCTGCCCCATCTTTCATCTGCCCCAGCCTCATCAAGAGTCGCTCAGCCTCTTTCAAGTGCTCTCCAAGGTAGGACCGATGGCGCAAGGTAGCTTGAAAAGTGTAACATTGCCATTACAGGAAATACATTTGAAATAGAGTTGAGTGGCTCCGAATTAGCTGCAATTAGCATACTATACAGAAATGTATTGATTTTTTGTTTTTGTTTTTGTTCAGGGTCCTTCCACAAAAAAAAGGAGGAGGGTTCGTCATGCACAACAAGAACCACGAACAGAACAGAGTAGCACGGTAATTAAGGGTTCAATTTTAGAAAAAACTCAAAATTTTAAGTTACTTCTGGTTCCAAAAACAACAGATAAGCATTCAAACTCACCGTTGCCACTATTTTGGCTTTGTTTGCTGATATTCTTCCAGCTACGTAAGTTGACAACATGAAAGCTCATATAAATCTCCACAAGGGGTATCGGCAATTTTCAGCACTACATTAATTACGCTGATACTGGATTAGATTGGCCCTACTGTCCCTACTGTTAACCCTTTGTAATCGTATCTCTCAGGGAAGCCCTGCAAAACTGGATACGGCACATCCGACGCTGTTAGAGCCCAGCACCAGTGTGGTTCCACAAGCAGAACAGAGGGACCTCAGTCACTTAAGCAACAGGACGAGTGAACATGCCTCAGCTCCCTTACAGCAGAACTCAACCATTGAAGACACCACTGCGTCTTCCAACGCCAGTGGCATCAGCACACCCACAGCAACTGCCATCAGCACAGCTCCAACACAGGCTGGTGAGAAAAACTTAATCACATTTTCTTTTATTGCGTGACTAATTAATTTATCAACGTCCCAGGCCTATTTCCCCGCATTTTTTTTCATTCATTAATTTTCTATGCTGCTTACCTTCACTAGGGTCGCGGGGGTATGCTGGAGCCTATCCTTGCTGACTTTGAGTGAAAGGCGGGGTACACCCTGCACTGTTCGCCAGCCAATGGCAGGGCACATATAGACAAACAACCATTCACACTCACATTCATAACAATGGACAATTTACAGTTGCCAATTAACCTAACATGAATGTTTTTGGAATGTAGGAGGAAGCCGGGAGTTTTTGTGACACCACTATTATGTATCAAGGCTGTTTTTTTTCAGTACACATGAGAAAACACACATTGCGTGACTATGTATTGCACCAAAAACTCACATGGATGTGCGTAGGAATGTGCTCGGATGTGTTGACTTTAAAAACAAGAAGAGCTTGTGTGGTGGGTTTCACCTATTGCCAGGAAAATGACTTTGTGTTATTATAATTGAAACATCATCGGCCAAAAGAATGCATGTCACGGCAGATGGGCAGCTCTCCGACTGAATGTAGATGTAAAGCAGATAGAAGAGCATAAAAGTAACAACAGGATCAGGTGTGTACTGTACACAAGTGTCAGAGCCAACGTTGTGTGAAGGTCACCTGTAGTTTAAATGACTTGTCACTTTCACTTTCTCTTACCACTGGAGTCGTTTAATTTGCTCCAGACCCGACAGCAATAAACAATGTTTTGTCTTCCTCATATTTATTTTAGGTGGGATCAAAATGCGATACGATGTCCTGTTACTTCAGTGACAGCAGAGGTGTCCAAAGGGGCCATTTTTGGCCAAATCTTTTTTAAATCGTCCATCAGAATAGTCTAAAAATGTCATCTATTCTATTTTTAATGAGATATATTTTTAGATATTACACAAATTTGCTTTATCTGTGTTTTGTTCAGACATCTTAGCACGTATTGACTTGCATTGGATTGGTTTTAGCATATTTGATGCCCAAAACGCATCAAAGTGTTTTTCCTACTATTTTAGTGTGCGGCCCTCGGTGGAAGAAGTTTGGACAACCCAGACTTTCGTACAGTACAGTTTCACTGTGTGTGCTCTTCCTGGCCACTACAGTGCCACACACACACCGTTGTAAACCTGGACATAAAAGAGACACAAACCTTTCCAGAGCCTGAGACGACACAAACATGACTCAAAGGCATTCTCCTGCACCTGAGCGATAATAAAATAAGCTACGCAAATACTAAAATAAAGCATGTGCTGATGCATGGAAAACAGTACTGCATAATAGACACTGAAAGGGGTTTAACATTTGGCGTCTTATAAATAGGAAAATCACAAGTGCAGGCCAACACCTTTTCCTGGTAGTGTCAACCTTGTTGTACTGCTGGCTTCATCTCTGATTCTTACCGCAGCAGTGAGGGAGCTGGTGGTGTCAGCAGGGGAGAGTGTTGAGGTCACGCTACCACGCAGCGAAGTCGAGCTCAATGCCTTCGTGGTGCCAACACCCCCGGCAGGTAAGACAAGAGATACTAGTAAACAATGAAGTGCAATCTAATAGAAAGCCATTGATGTTACTTTCCTGTGTGTCTTTTTTCTGAAGCCTGCAGAATTCAGTCATAATTTGAATATTTCCTGTCGCATACATTAATCGGATCATCCCGCCTTGACACACTTCAACGACTCGAGATGAAAATCCATCCTGTCTAAAGCATCCTTATCTGATAGAACTAATTAAATGCATGAGCACTTTTTATCCCATTATACCCGACAGATACGAACTATGCATTTGACTGGCGTCTGATAACACATCCCAAAGATTACAGTGGGGAGATGGAAGGCAAACACAGCAAGACCCTGAAACTCAGCAAGGTACATCCTTCATGTTTGTTTAAAGGGACCCTATCCCACATTTCCAACTTTTCAGTCGTGTGTACAGTATGTTTAAAATGTTGTACTGTGTTGTGGCCAAGAGGCGAAGAATGCAGGTTTAGCCTGTACACAACTTGAAATTTATGGAGTACCGTAATTTCCAGTGAATAAGCCGCTACTTTTTTTCTCACGCTTTGAACTTCGCGGCTAATTTATGGCTAAAAGAACTACAATTCCCGTAATGCTTAGAGTGCAGCTTCAGGAAGTAGTGACGTGAGCGATAATATCACGTTCTGCGGTCTTATGCAGCGATCGTGTTTTGATCCGACAAATCTTAAGTTTGATCAAGTGTAGAATTACTACAGTTTCTGTTTGGACTGCTTGGACCGCCAACCGTCCACTCTCACCAGTCAAAAGGCTAAAGGGCTAATTTGCCTCGAGGCGAAAGTGACACCGAGAGCCGACAACAAAAGAGAGAGAGACTGGCAAAGTGTGTGATGAAGGAATTGGAAGAAATGGGGCGGCATGGCTCAGGTGGTAGAGTGGTCATCTCCCTGAAGGTTGTGGGTTCAATCCTCCGTCCTCCCATGATCATGTCGAAGTATCCTCGGGCAAGAACCCCCAATTGCTCCTGATGCTGCGTCATCACTCGATAAATGTGCAAACAGTGTCAAAGCGCCTTCCTTGAAGGTGGAAAAGTGCTATACAAGTGAAAGACATTTACCATTATCGGGCTGTTCAATTGTGAAGATGACTTTAGGTGTTTTAGTTCCCAGGAGGAGGATGAGGATGGCGATGAATGACTATTCTAGTAGGCTACTTTTTTAACTGTTCTGTTTTAACGCTCACTGTTCACCAGTGTTTGGAAAAAAGCTTTTTATTTATTTTTTACAACGTGGACTGGTGTGGCCTATATATGTACAAATCTTTATTTCCTCTTTAAATGTAGTGGGTGCGGCGTACAGTATATACCAGTGCGCTCTACGGTCCGGAAATTACGGTATGTTATTAAAAGAAACTTATAAAGTGCCTCACTAGGATTCAGTGTCATTTTAAAAAAAATCCCTGATATGAGCAGCATCAGGCCCCTTTTTTAAAGTCAAATGTGCAGCTGGAGTGTGAGGTTTCAGTGTAAGCTCACTTCCTTTTTCAGTTTGCTTGATCTCTATATCTGTTCTCTCAGCTGACAGTCGGCCTGTATGAGTTTGAGGTGACGGTGGACGGGGAGGGGGCCCATGGAGAAGGTTACGTCAATGTTACTGTCAAGCCAGGTAAGTTTAGACTAAACATAGTTGGATTTATGTACAGTAATGCCTCATTTATCGCAGTTACTTGGTTGCAGACCCCACCGCGATAAGTGAATTTCCACAAAGTAGGATTCCTTCTTTATAAATGGAATATTTTCATAGTTAAAATACGTCTTTTAACTTCATAACAGACATCTAGACATGACATAACACCCCTATATTCACCTTTACATTGGTGCAACCCAAGATAGTATATATCAAGAGTTTACCTTTTACGGGAACAGAATCGGTGGCAGACAGGAAGTGACGTTGGGAGTTCAGAGTTTAGTTACAGCTTGTAGTGGGCTATGGCCGCAAAAGTAACCCATGTTATTATGATTATTATTATGTTATTCTTATTGTGCCTGTCGTGAGATCATTTCAACCTGCAATAAAAGCCTGTTGTTTCTGCAGTCAAGTCTGGAGCTTGCCTCCCCGAACAATTACTGACACCTGGTGACCAATGTACAATTGAATGGTGGTCTTAATTCCCTATACTGTATTTGTGTTTTAATTTAATTGAGCCATTTTACCAGGAAAAACTGCATGAGCAAATAGTAAAAGGCGCTGTCATCACCACAACACTGAATGACGGTATTATAAATGTAGAGTATGTAATGTAGACACACAAAATTTCGATTTGATACAAATAAATTAAACTAAGTAGAGGAGTTATAATCATTACAGTAAATAGACATTGTGAAGTAAGATGTGTCTATGCAGGGCCCCCATACTGTATATTTTGTGGTTGCATAAAACACAAGGTTGTTTAAATTATTTGTGCCTCAAGTGACAAACAATTTACAGCTCGTTAAGCATGTTAAGTTGTTGTTTTCCACCTGACAGAGCCGCGGGTAAACAAGCCGCCTGTTGCTGTAGTTTCCCCAAAGTTCCAAGAGATCTCCTTGCCAACAAGCTCTACGGTGATCGACGGCAGCCGTGAGTTTTCCAGTTAACCCTCATACAAAAGCTACATACCGGAACTGTCCTCTTAACACAGGCCCTTTCCTTTCCTCGTCTTTTCAGAGAGCACAGATGATGACAAAGTGGTGGCGTGGCACTGGGAAGAGGTGAAAGGTCCCCTCAGGGAGGAGAAGGTCTTTGCTAACACGGCCGTCCTCACTCTCACCAACTTGGTGCCGGGGAACTACACATTCAAGTACACATTCACGCTGCTTGTCATCCAGAATCTTTAGATTCTCTGTATTTTTGTTTGGTTTGTGTGTTGAACCTGTCATTTTTAGTAGGGCAACTCGCTAACAGAGGCGAGTGTAGCAACCCCACAATCAACTCGAGCGTGCCGCTCTTTTATAACTTCATTCTGACCTGACCCCATCAACAGCAATGCAATTTCACACATTCACGTGAGGTTCATTCACGGACACTACAAACTCTGTGGTCTAAATAAAGACAAAGAAAAACAAAAAGTTGATTAAACTCAATTATTGGCTCTTGTAATGCACACAAACAATGAACACCTCCTCGGAGCAGGACCTAATTAGCTGACCACGCACTGTTAACATGATGATGCGTTAAGGGCACTGTGTAACTTGTAATGTTTATATATAATACATCCCATGAAAAGATATATTAAAATACCTGCAGAAATGCCACTTGGCACTTGGAATTTTGCAGCTTCACTCTACGGTTTCTTAAAAATAAAAACTCTTGGTTGCATACAGCCTATTGTTCGTCAACAATATGCATATTTAAGCAAATTTTATTTTTTATTTTACCTAAATTATGCATTTTCAAGTATTAAAAATGAACTAAAATACAAATATAAGGCATTCAGAAGACTCAAAGATGCTGGGATGATATGTAGTATTTTACACCGGTCACTCGGCGTCAGTAATGTTACTGTAATTGGTGAGAGACACAAGCAGCAGACTCAATCGCCGGAACAACAGGCTTTTATTGCAGGTTTGAATACTCACAACAGGCACAGTAATCCCTAACACGGGTTGCTGTTGCAGCCGTAACCCATGGCAAGATAAAACAAATCACTCATCACTTCCTTTCTGCGCCACCGCAACACATTTACAGCAACACACACAAGTATGAGTCTTATTTATGTCTTAAATGGCTTATTTCCTGTTATGTCTACCATATTGGGTAATACGAGTGTAAATGTGACAATATATTTCATGTTTAGAGGGCTTTAATGATGTAAAAAAAAAAAGCCAGAGGTTTTCTATGCTCTAACTTACAAAATACTAATAATTAATTTATCATGGTTTGATCTGTAACCAGTTAACTGTGATAAACGAGGGATTACTGTAATTGTGTCCTGTCATTTATCTTTGTGTTCATAAAATGCAATAAAAGTGGGCATATATCAGTCATAGTATGAAATAGTGATTATTAATGATTAGTTTTAAAAACTGTGCTTAAAAATTGTAATTCCTTGTTCAATAATTAGTTTTTGTGTTTTTCTTCACCAGTTTGACTGTGACCGACTCAGATGGTGCCCAAGACTCAACACAAGCCACCCTGTCTGTCAACAAAGCCAAGGATTACAGACCCGTGGCCAACGCTGGCCCTAACCAGGTCAGCTTTATTTACACATTGCACTGATACAATAAATCAATATCTGTTTGGCTGTGTTTGTTTAGTTTATTTTTTTGTTCTGGCACCTTACAGCTATCCCTCAAAAGCCTCTTAACTGTTAAGTCCCATAATGCTCAGTGGACCGGTGTGCAATGGGCCTATCCAAAATTCTATCATTTATTCTTGAATGAGAAAACACAACAGATACTGCTGATAGGAGCGTTGAGCTTTACAAATGCTACAACATAAACAAAAAAAGAACACTCCTTTATTGCCACATCATGTAGGTAAAACTCCAGCATTTAAGTTGAATTCTTCCTTTTTGGGTTCCTTTTTGTAATGCAGGTCATCACTTTGCCACGTAACGCCATCACTTTGTACGGGAACCAGAGCGCAGACGACCACGACTCCCTGGCCTACGAGTGGTCCCTCAGCCCTGAGAGCAAAGACAAGGTGGTGGAGATGCAAGTGAGTCTGTTGTTTTGTTCTCGGAGGACACTGCTCTTTGAATTTATGAGCCGGTAAGATCAACAGCTGTGTGTGTTTTTTAGGGTGTGCGTACGCCCATCTTGCAGCTGTCGGCTATGCAGGAGGGAGACTACACCTTCCAGCTGACTGTGACAGACTCAGCTGGACAGCAGGACACAGCGCAGGTTACAGTTATTGTGCAGCCAGGTAAACAGCTGCAAGTCACATGACACCACCCCCTGCTCGATGACAGTGAGAGATGGATTCCATTAAGGTTCTTGTCCGTCCACGCACCCGCTTCCTTATATTTTCTCTAGAAAACAATAAGCCACCGGAGGCAGATGCGGGGCCGGAAAAGGAACTGACGCTACCAGTCGATCGAACTACGCTGGATGGCAGTAAGAGCAGAGATGACCAGAAGATCGCCACCTTCCACTGGAAACAGACAAAGTCAGTGATACACAGTAGCATGCATTGATGCATTACCTCATGCTTATAGTTTAATACAGTTGTCCCTCGTTTATCGTGGCTAATTGGTTCCAGGCCCGAACGCGATAAGTGATTTTTCACGTAGTAGGATTATTATATATTATATATTATATACAGTATATTACAATATTAGTAACTGGAATATTTTCGTAGTTACAGTATACAAAACCTGTTTATGACTTTCTAAATATGGTTTTTATTCTTATCAGAAATAACACCCCTATAGTCACCTTTACACTCCTATTATTCTTTGTTTACACCACATTGCGCAACTCTTGCACACAGGCTACGGTATCTCTGATGGGACAGCAGAGACTGCTGCCGCTTTAAGCACAGCAAGCTAGTTAGCCTCCAGTGTATTTATTCTAAACTTTAAAAAAGTTGCATCAATCAAACGAAATGGGGAAGAAAGTAAGAAGCCAAAAACGTACCACTTCCACACTGTAATGGAAGAACTCCCCCCCCCCCCCCCCCCCCCCCCACTGTGTCATGTCGGACTCTGCATTCATGGTTGACTCCATTTTGCAAGTTTAGATAATGTGATTTAATGTCATGTCTCATCAGTGTAACATTACTGATGCCTAGTGACCAGAATACTGCATTGACATGTCTTTAAATATTTTTGGACTAATAATAGGCCATAGTCAACCACCGAACAGCAATTATTTGTTAATTAATTTTTGGGGAAAAAAACGTGACGGAGTGAGGGAGCGATGTTGGAACTGCAATGTAGTGAGGGATGACTGTACAGTGGAACTCGTAAGTCTCTGCCGCTATCTTATGTGGCTTATTCTCCTTATGTCTCTGGCGAAAGTCACAAGTAAATGTGCAAGCAATGATTAGTTTCCATTTCGGTTAAGTCGACAACCGCTTATGTCGGCATCAGTCAGCCAATCCGTGGGGCGTCAACATAAAAGGGTCCACTGTACTACGTATATATTTAAACAACAAGATGTTGTGTGGCTAATACTTCCTTCCTGATATGATATATCTGTCACTCTTTCCCTCCTTGCCGTCTGTCTCTCTGCCAGGGGTCCCGGCGGTGTGAAGATTGAGAACGCAGACAGCGCTGTTGCCACGGTGACCGGTCTAGAGGTTGGCACCTACGAGTTCACCCTGACTGTGACCGATGAGAGGAAGCTGCAGAGTAGCGACACGGTCACGGTCATCGTCAGAGAAGGTAGGCGGCATAATCTTCCACTTTTTGGTGGCAAATTTTGCAATTTTAAACAAACTTAAGATGGTTTTAATGTAGATGTGTGATAAAAGTGTCAACAGTATATGAGTCTTGCAGTCACCCCTCGCGATATCACGGTTGAATTATCGTTCCCTTGCTATATCACGTTTTTTCAGAAATTCAATAATAAATGATAGCTGTTTCGTGGTAGACTATGGTCTATTATTAGTCAAAACATATTGAAATACAAGTGATATGTAGTATTCTGGTCACTAGGTGGCAGTAATGACACAAAACATTGAGACATTACATTACCTTAACACTGCATGAAGCCAGCCATGGCAAGTCCGACATGATAGAGTGGGGAAAAAAAGTTCTCCTAACCCGTGTGGAAGTGGTACGTTTTTGCCTTCTTAAGTTTAGAGGAAATAAATCCGAGGCTAACTGGTTAGCTCGCTAGCTTGCTAGCCGCCTCAAGCCCTGCAGCATAAGAGTTGCGCAATGTGTTGTAAACAATGAATAATAGGAGTGTAAAGGTGACTGTAGGGTTGTTATTTCATGTCTGCAGGGCTCTAATAATGTTCAAAACCTTATTTAGAATGTCATGAACAGGTTTTCTATGGTGTAATTATGAAAAATATTACTTTTATAGAGATTTGTAGAGCTAATGAGGAAGCTAACAATACTACAACACATGATGACGTACAAATTTTATGCTGATCATGTATGTCAACTTGAGCGCTTAAGCACTTTTTAAATAATAACGAGAACATGGTGGACCGGGACTTTATAAGTTGTTCAACACAGACAGCTTGTCGGCATTAACGGGACCTACTTAAACTGCATTTAATAATTAGATTAGGAAAAATAACTTATATGTGCGTAACAGTTATTCAGCTACACGGTAGCAAGAAGAACATACCTGGGAGGCTGACCTGGCTAAGTTAACATAACAAGTCAGAGAGTCCAACAAGCAAGTTACTGGTAAGCAAGTTCACCAAGCTCCCAATCTCATTCCACATCCCTGAATCCATTCAATTCAGCATATAGTTGTCACAAGCCTATAGCGCCCTCTTGCTGCTGTCAATGGCAATGTTCATGCCTTGGTTCATGCCAGTCAATATATGTAAGTCGCAGGACCAGCCAAATGATTTAAAAAGTCCCGAAAATATGGTACTCTTAGAACTAATATTCTTCTATTAAAGCTTCTGAAACAAGACTTAAGCTGTTTTTCTTTTAGTGCTGATAACCACATTTTTAATTGGTAGAGCTAACCAGTGACAGTTTTCACGCCGCCGCCATCAGCAAAGTAATCTTTATGAAATAATCTTTATGCATTATTTCATGGTTCATAGAGCTGGACCAGCCGCCTGTGGCTCACGTGGTTTCCAGTCCACCCGTCTCTCTGCCTATGCGGACAGCCACCATGGATGGATCTCACTCGACTGATGACAAAGGCGGCGTCAGCTACCTGTGGACCAGAGACGACAGCAGCCCTGCAGCGGGGGTGAGACAACACATCATCACTTTGCTGACACACACGATAGTTCCAATGACCACAAACAATTCAGCACAAAGGCGTCTGCCGTTTGAGCTCATTTGACAACTGTTTTGAACTGAAGTGCTGCCGGATAAACCTGTCTTTTAAAGGTAGATTTCATTCACCCTTACGCGGTTTCACTTTGCAGGCCTTTGAAGCGCACCTGGCAGACAGGAAATAGAAGTTCAGAATGGTGTTGACTTTTTAAATACAATTCAATGTACTATCATAAAGACCATGTTCACTTGTTCCACAGGATGTGCTGAACAACTCTGATCACCAAGCAGTCTTGTTTCTGGGAAACCTGGTGGAGGGCAACTACAGATTCACCCTGACTGTAACTGACAGTAAAGGTCAAAGCAGCACCGACAGCGGCACAGTGGAGGTCAAACCAGGTAAACACAAATGCACTGAGAGGCTGTCCGTGCTATTATACAGCCACTGAAGAATTATAGCTCCACAGGTTAGTCTTTGCTCTATTGCCTCTATATATCTAAAGCAGTAGTTTCATTAAAATGCTACACCACAGCTTAGTGTTAAGTCTCCTCATTTATGCCAAACTTTCCCCTCCATTTCCTTTTTTCCCCTATTTATCTAAAGTAAAAGTTGTATTGAAATGCGGGAGACGAGGTACCACAGATTAGTGTTTAAGTCTCCTAATTTTATGCCGAACTTCCCCCTCCATTTCCTTTTTTTTCCCCCCTCTGTCAGACCCATGGGAGCGTGACCAGGTGGAGCTGGTCTTAGAGGTGCCCATAACGCAGGTTTCCCACCGTCAGCGTGACATGCTGCTGCGCCAGGTTGGTGTGTTGCTTGGCGTGCTTGACAGCGACATCATTGTTAGAGAGATCAGTGCGTTCAATGAGCACAGGTGAGTAGTCATGAAAGGATCAATTCGTTTTTAAATCACTGCAGTCGTCCCTCGCCCAGTCGCGCTTCAAATTTCTCGGCTTCACTCTATCACGGTTTTTAAAAATATGTTGGTTCATAAATCATCGCTGTTTCACGGTTGAATACAGCCTATGAATAGTCAAAAGCTATTTAAGTACATTTTTGGCCAAAATTAAGGATTTTCAAGCATAAAAATGACTAAATGAACCACAATACAAAATGAAACATTCAGAAAACAATAGCCACTAGGAGTCCGTCTAGAGGACTCCTAATAGTGTTAAAAAACATATTTAGAAGGTCGTTAACAGGTTTTCTATGCTCAATTTATTAAATTCACTTATCAAGGTAGGTTCTGCAACCAGTTAACTGCGATAAATGAGGGATGACTGTATTGTCCCCCCCAGGTTTTTTTTGTGTTTTTTTTTGTTTTTTTTGCATATTGAAAGCTTTCCCCTTTTGTTGTTATAGTACCCAGTTGGTGTTCCTGGTGTCAGGCGGTCCAGGGCGCCCTCCTTTGTCTGGCCAAAGCGTTGCACTCAGCCTGCGCAACAAGCTACGTAAACAGAAGAATGACTTTCTCATTTACAAGACGCGGCGGGTGGACACAGTCAGTGAGTACTGCGCTTCTTTTAAGATCATTTAGAAATAATGACAGACTGGGTCAAATGCCCAGTTATCTGCAGTTGTCTCCTACTGGGTCATTTCATTTGTTGAATATGTTGTTGTTTTTTTTTTTTAAATGTTCCATGAAATGCTTCCACTCTGTCCACCATGACCTATTCCATTCGGTCTCCATCTTTTATAGTCTGCCAACTGAACTGCTCCAGTCATGGCGAGTGTGACTCCTTCACACGACGCTGTGTCTGTCAGCCTTTCTGGATGGAGAACTTCATCAGAGCCCAGCTTGGAGATGCAGAGAGCAACTGTGGTAAGATGACTCACATCCTCATCCATGAGTGTGTTCCGCACCTCTCACCGGCCTTACACCGATTCCTTTTTTTTTTTTCAAAAATGTTTTTTCAGAGTGGAGCGTACTGTATGTAACCATAGCATCCTTTATGATTGTGGTTGCCATGGCGACGGTTGTCTGGGGCGTGGTGTGTTGCTGTGACAGGTGAGATTCTTCTTCAAATCCAGTCAAATCAATAAAAATGCTTGCATTCTTATGCTCACTGAGTCATGTGACTAGTCTGGGCTGTTTTTCAACGGTTTGTAAAATTCCAATACATACTTACAAGTTATTCAACTACACAATAGCATACAGAACAACAGGGTGAAAAGGTGTCCGTTATGTTAATGTAACACATTAACATCTATTCAGCTACATAATAGCATGAAGAACATACCTAGGAGGCTGTATAGGCGAAATGAATATAACAAGCCAGCGAGTCCAACAAGCAACTTACCCGTAAGCAAGTTCACCAAGCTCCCGATCTCATTCCACATTGCGAAATCCATTGAATTCGTCCTGCAACCCTAGAACTCCCTCTCGGTAATGTTCACTCCTTGGTTCATGACAGTGTGAATTAACATTTAAAAACATGTTAAATTTGATGCATATTTTGTTATATAAGTCGCAGGACCAGCCAAACTATAAAAAGAAGTGCAACTTATAGTCAGGGAAATTTGGTAACTGATCACAAAATGATTATCTATTGACAAATGTTTCTCTGCCAGCTAAGCAAAGCAATGAACTGCTCTTCCACTAGATGGCAGACTATACATAATTAACCTGTGTAACCACCTGTTGCCATTCATGCAACAGAATGACTCAATTGGTGGTGTGCTGTGATATTTGACAATGAAAAATGTGTGCCTTGGTTCAATAGAGACTGAAACACTGATCTGACGAAATGATTATACATGTGATTTACCTCTGTGACTAAAAATACTGTGTGTGTGTTTTCTTTGTTTGCTGTAAAGACGTAAGAGCAAAGCACGCAGAAGCAAAAGCCGATACAAAATGCTGGAAGCTGACGAGCAAGACAGTCTGGAGTTGCAACCACACAGAGCTGGTAAGAATCACATGTTGGCCTTGCTATCGGATCACATGGAACAACCAAGCTATTGTGAGTTGTGTTGTGAGTCCCAGTCATATACACTCAGACTGACACCAGTGGGGATATTTTAAAAACGCATATTTTCTCTACAGTATGCATTTTGGCCTTTCTTCCACTCAGTTTTTGTCTTTAAAAACTGAGCTTTTGGATGTAGCTTTGGTGTATGGGCTGGTAAAACAACTTTTTTTTTGTTGTTTGTTTTTTTGTTGTTTTTTTGTGGCCTGAGTCATAAGAAATGTGCCACATTATATCATATATGTAAACCTTAATTAACAACAGAACATAAGTAGTAAAACTTCTTGACTTAAGGGTGCACCGGTAGACATACGTGCACCTTATAACGCGCATGAAAAAACAGATGAACAAAATAATCTAAAAATCGTGTTTTTTCAAAAATGAATGAATAAATGGTTGCTGTTTTGTGATTGAATATGGCCTATCAGTAAAGAATTATGCATATTAAAGCAAATTGTCCTTGTTATTTGCCTAAATTAATCATTTTCAAGTTTAAAACTGGCCAAATGAAGTAAAATACAACTACAAGGCATCCAGAAAATGCCTTCGAAGATGTGATTATATGTAGTACCCTACACTGCTCACTAGGTGTCAGTAATATTACAAATATTACTATTCGGCCCTCGCTACAGCAAGGTTCAAACATCGACAACTGTGCATGACGTTCAGCTGCTTTTTCAGGCTTCTGATCGGACAAAATGCGCATGACAGCTGATGGATGTATTTTTATATGGACGGAGGTTGTTTTTTTTTCTTTGCTTAAAATGCTACTGTTGAGTTTTATCCGTGTTCCTGTGGACGTGGCCTAACACCGCTCTCTTACCAACCTACCCAGGCCGCATCAAGCCAGTACCCGCCCCCACCTCTTCTGCCCTCATGCACTCGGACTCTGACCTGGACAGCGACGACGGGCAGGTCGGGGTACCGTGGATGGAGCAGGAGCGAGGGCATCTTCTCCGACCGCAAAACGGCTCCTTAAGAAATGGCCAGGGTCCAGCTAGGGGAAAGAAGCACAGAGAAGAGCTGCTATAGCAAAAGAGAAGGTGAAGCTAACCCCTCTCTGCCCTCAAACACACACTCATCCGTCCCCTGGACCCTGAGAGGAAAAACTAGAAATATGTCGCACTGTTACAGTATAAGGAAAATCCACACTGAGCCAACACAGAGGAAAATACTGTTATTTTGGGAGCGAACACTGTGTTTTGAATGCCTGGGAAATATTATGATTCAACAAGCTAAAACCAGCAAGTCCACTTGATACTTTCCCACCTTCCTCCTGTCTTCACACTGTTCCAAACACTGCCCATGAGTCCCATGCTCAACTCAGCTGATGCTTTTTGTAAACAGCAGACATTCATGACTTACAGGAAGGAAAACGACAAAAAAAAAGTGCACGACAGCTTGCACTTCCAGTCTGGTACTGTTGTGGAATCATCACTTGCATGTGTGTACTGTAGGGGTGTGTGTGTGTGCGTGTGCGTGTGCGTGTGCCAAAAGTTCTGCTTCTGAGAATTGTATGAATGTGTAGAGGTTTGTTATCCGCCTGTGTTGGGAAGGTTCAGTCAAACACGTGGAGTCAAAATGCTGCTTTTATGAAGCCACTGGAATACTCACACACTGAATGAACACCACTTTGTTTATAATACGCAAATGTTTGATGCACTTTCATTTGAATTTCCCTTGTATCTGATCGGTTCAGTCAAACAATCGGACATAATGGTCCTTTCTAACGCTGCATATTAATCCTTACTTGCCATCTTGGAATACATTTATTAGCCATTCTGCAAAGAATAAGCTGAAACCAAATGAATTCTTTCCATAAGCATATTTTTTTCTTAATAGAGTAGTCCTGGATACACCGATATCCACATACACTATTCAAAAAAAGGAAGTGATTTATTTTTCCCTGGCATTGCTAATGTTGAAGTTTGTATGTGTGAAAGGCGCTTGAACCAAATGACTTTCCGCTTTGTGATCACTTTGCATGCAGAATGTGCAACACATGAGCCTGGAAGTTGATTTCCACATTTTCAGTCACTGTTAACGTGTTGAATGTCAAAAAGGGTTACGTCACTGTCTGTGCGAAATGTGAAGCAATCATTTTTCATGCTTTGCAGCAAAATCGCCTCCTCATCCTCGTTATTTTGTTCACCTGTGCTGCATTGAAGCCACAGTCAAATGAAGCGCACCCAAGTGCCGACTCTAAAACCCCCAGTATTTTCTCTGTTGAACACATAAAACTGCCCGTGTGTTGAAATTTGGAATTGGATGTGACATTGCTGGAGTTCACTGTGAAGGCATGCGGAGAACAGAAGAAATGAAGGGACAGTCTTTTAAAAATGTTTTTAAACGAGTGAAGGATTACTCTTGTGTTCTGTGTGACCTGATACAACTGGATAATCTGGGAATTAGAATAAAGAGTTCCATTTGTTGTTGGCGTTCTGAAGGATTTTATTTACGTCAGGAAATACAGAACCTTCCAAATGTGAGTACACACCTCACATTTCTGCAAACATGTCAACTTTTCATGAGAACACTGAAGAAATTACATGATAAAGTAGTCGGTGTTCAGCTTGTACAAGTGTCACATGACACTGGGGAAGGACAAGAGCTCACTGGGCCCAATTGGGACATTTTCACTTAAGGGTGTACTCTCTTTTGTAGCCTGCAGTTTAAGACAAAAGGCTGTGTGTTGA
This sequence comes from Dunckerocampus dactyliophorus, assembly GCF_027744805.1. Lineage (NCBI taxonomy): Eukaryota > Metazoa > Chordata > Actinopteri > Syngnathiformes > Syngnathidae > Dunckerocampus > Dunckerocampus dactyliophorus. The sequence continues at coordinate 10,058,449 of NC_072838.1, forward strand.
CTTATTTTGATGGAACACTGAAGTTCGTTAAACAAGCTGTACACCGACTACTATAAATTGTATGAAAGTGTCATTTCCTCAGTGTTGTCCCACGAAAAGATATATTAAAATATCTGCACATATGCCACTTTGCGCTTTGAATTTTGCGGCTTTCTCTCTTTCTGAAAAATAAATCATGCTGAACACAACCTATTATAACAAAAGAATATGCATATTTAAGTTAGTTTTACATGGTTTTTTTGCCAAAAATAAAATACAAATACAGTATAAGGCATTCAGAAGACTCATTCAAAGGCGCTTGGATGTGATACGGTATTCTACACTGGCCACTAGGTGTCAGTAATGTTACTGTAATGTTTGGTGAGACACACAAGCACCAGACTTGATCGCCTGAAAAACAGGCTTTTATTGCAGGTTTGAATTATATCACAACAGGCACAATAATCCCTAACACAGGCTACTGTTGGGGCCGTAACCCACGCCAAGATGAAACTCAACTCTGAACCCCCGACGTCACTTCCTGTCTGCGCCACCGGAACACATAAAGGTGACTATAGGGGTGTTATTTCATGTCTAGCGGGTTCTAATGTTAAAAACTATATTTAAAAGGTTGTAAACAGGTTATCTATGCTCTAACGACGAAAGTATTTCATTTATACAGTAAATAAGGAAGCATACTTCTTTTTGTTCGACTTTTATTCCGCTATTAACTCCAGTGATCATGCTTTGCTGCATTACAACTCAATGGAAGTAATAAAGGTATTTAGACAGAGCAGTCGCCCTCTTCATGAGGTAAATAACAGCAGATTGAGGCTGTAGGGTTATTAGTGAAATCTGAAGAAATGATTTACTCACTCGCTATAGTAACTTATTTGTTTCCAAACAAATCAAGCCGAGCACCAGATGTACTGTGTAGCCTGCATGTTTTGTTTTTTTACTTGTTTGGTTAACACAGTTCTAATCTGTTTTGTGCTTGTGGAACAGATTTGCCATGTTGAGAGATTACAAATAGATTAAAAAAAAAAAAGAGTAACAAGAAGTCTGTTCTTCTGTGAAAGCAAGGCCAGTTTAAAAGTATTTTATCAATATGGCATACATTATGAATGCAATGTTTTTCTACCACTTTATAAACGGGTTTCTACAGTGTGGAATAAAAAAATTAATATGAAAATATTGGTTTTGTGCTAAAAAAAATAAAATAAAAAATCATCCATTTTCTATAATTTTAATTAGTTTTAATTAGGGTAAGAAGAATACATTAATACATTGACCTTACGGCCACATGCTTTTTCCATACAGTACCAGTCAAGACGTCGGAGACGCTTTTTCATTCACTAACATGGGGAAGTGTCTCCAAACTTTTGACTGGTATGAAACACCCTTCGAACAGAAACTGTACGCAATGCTAAACAATCTTTGGTATATTTAACATACAGTAGTTGCAACCACTAGTTAGTAGTAGTAGTTGTAGTGGAGTCTGGTCTTGCCTTTGGTGTATGTTACCAGTCAGAACTTTGGAGACACTTTTCAATACTACATTCCTTTTCGACAGAAATAATGCAAAGAGACACATTTTCAGTAGTGCCAACCACAAGTTATGGTGCCAGTGGTACTCAAAAGTTTGGAGACACATTCTCATGCAGTAGGATGCAAAAGTGTCTCCAAACTTTTGACTGAAACTGTACACCATTTTTTTGTATTTACAGTACATGGCTATGTTGTAGTGCAGGAATTGTGCTAAAACGCATGCGAGTGCCTATAATTCTCAATGGTCCTCAAAAGAGAAGTGCACACTAGGAAGGAGGAAGGACATGCTTGTTCTGTCCTAATTTTGCTTGCTGTCTGCCTCCTTATATGGCAAAGTAATGGCTCGAGCTGACAAGGGCGGAAACGCGGCGCGGTGATCGTTGGGTAAATTCATCCAGGAAGAAGAAGCAGCTCCTTCTGCTCTGCTACACAAACGAACCCGACGTCAAAGTAAACAACCGAGTCACCGCTTTAGCAGGTAACGGCACATTTATTGCTCTTTTTATGCAATAGTATTTTGTAAAAACAAAAAAAAAACAACACACACACACACAACGGAGCCCCGTCTTATCATTCCCAAATCACAATTGAAATCTGTTTGACGCTAACACACCCGGTTAGCCACTATTGCTAATCGGTGCACTCATTGCTGCACAAATAGTCACAAATATTTCATTTTTCGTCGACGAAACAACATAAAAGTGGTTCTATGTGTGTCGTTTTACCCACGTTATCATAGAGCTAAGACACCCTGCCGTAATAATTATGCTAACGCCGGGAGGGCGTGTTAGCGAAGAACCAGGAAATGCCGAAACAGCGGCCGCTACAAAGAGGGTAGCATGCCCAGCTTCAATATGAGATATTAATAATTACATTATTATCTTAACCGTATTGCGGTACTCAAACGCGAAAGTGTCGCTTCTGAGGCACCGCTTACCCTCGCCAGCTCGCAGTGTGTTGATGATGCTACCGGTCCTCTACCTTAGAAGCAGCACCGTTTAACGCCGAGAAAATTTGTCTCACATTATAAATGTGTCAAATAATAAGGCTTCGTTGTTCATTTTTATAGAGGTTATGCTAGCCCCGGAGTGCTAACAGTTTAGAGCACTTGGCAAGGATGCCGACTTCAGCTAACCTCTGCCAGCTTTGCTAGCCTCGCTAGCATTCATGCCTGGCACACAACCAGATTGATCTTGAATTTTAACCCCCTGTCACGCACCAATGCTTCACACATTGATGGCGTATACTTCGTTTTTCTTTTTCAATTGAAATGAAAGGTGACGTCTTTGTCCGAGTACATCCTATTAGATAGGACATGTGCGGCGTTCAATAAATCTCGGAAATCGGAGAGTGGTCTCTTTCGACGGTCTCTTTCACTAAGTCGTAATGACTTCAGGGTAAAAATATGTTGTGCTTTAAAATTGTATTTTTAGTAACATGAATGTTTGCTGAAATATTAAGTGTATTCTCCATAAAGTGTACTGTGTAAATAAGACGCAAAGAAAATGCGTGTTGCTGACGTCACTGAGTTGAAAGCGTTTTTAGTTTTCACGTTAGCAGATAAAGAGCCTTTAACCACTTTTAGATGACACATTGGGGTGTGTTTTCCCCGCTGTTATAGGCTAACATAAAGACGCCAAACTAGAATTTCCGTGGGCATCTGAAACGCACCGCACCATCCGTCTGAAGACCTCACTGGCCGGCAGTCACTGCCCCTGAACGCCTCACACTGCACTTCTTCCCTGCTGCATGCTGTTTTTTTCAATGGCAGCCATCTCTCAAAGATGTACGTAGTCTTAATGCACAGTCTGTAAGACTGTTTAAAAAGAATGGCGTGCATATATGCAATAATGGCAAACATTTATTCACGTACAAAAGCCCCTTCTGGAAGACTATTTCTCTCTTGTGCATGTTGTTGTTGACACACTCAGTTTCTGCGTCATGTAAAACTGACCGTCGTAGAATGTGCCAGTGTAAACATTTTAGTTTGGTTCATTACTCTGCAACCAGCTTCCATCCCTCTGTCGTGGTCTGGCATGGTTCTATTTTGTCATCACTCACATGTACCAAAAGGTTTGTTTTCAAAGTGGGCTGGCTACAGCAGCAGGTTTAAATTGTTGATGTCGTCATTATGTTTTCAGCCAGGTGGAAGCGCCCGAGACTGGCGGTGTCGTGTTACAGCCGAGTCTTGCGTAATGTTGATCTTTCTTGCTGGGTGTGATCATGTCAGGTTCTGGTTGAACATGCAAACCTGCAAGAAAATCATTGCAATGTTTGGAAAATCTCTTATGTAGCGAACCTTAACCTTCATGACTTAACTGAATTGATAGTGCTTGTCTACACACTCTGGTATCAGCATAGCTTTTTCACAGCAAGTTCTGACCTGCTACCTAGCAGATGCATTCTTCTGTTTTCTTACGCAAGCATTCAGAGGCAGAATGCTTCCAGTGTACATTTTCTGAAGAACAGATGGGAGTTACTGTATTCATTCACTCCCCCCCAAGCAGAAAATCACTTTGTAGTTCCAATATTAAACTCCCAATTGAGCTGTAATGATGAATGCACGCCCTGTTTAAAAATATGGTGAAATAAGTCCTTGTCGAACCTGCCAGTTTACATGTGGATTCAAAGCTGCGTTTGTAATTGAGTCAACTGAGAACACCCAAGTTGTATTTTTGGGAGATTTAAACATCTCCAGACTGTGCCACGTGTACAGCAGCACAGCTCCATCTTGGTGTGACCCCGTCCGTCCTGCTTGTCAGATTTTCCTAATCGCCTCTTTAATCCACAGGTATGGCAGAGTTGGCGAGTCTGGTGCAGCGGCTGGAGGTGGCAGTGGGTCGCCTAGAGGCCATGTCAGGCCCCGGTAGCGGAAATGGAGGGTCTGCTGGTGGAGGTAATTTATTTTTCTTTGAGGAAAGCGACAACTCTTATATACACTACATGCACAACTGTTTGGCAAGTGAGTATTGTGTAATATGTCCTTATCTTTACACATTTTCCAACAATATTATCTTGAAAGCATGTTGGGTTGGTGGTGGCGCGCAAGGTGACAGGGGAGGGGGGGGGATACTCGTATGAGATGGTATCATTAAGAATGAAGTAGTTGTTTAGGTTGAAGATTGGCTGGGGAAAAAAATTTCATAATTAGTGCCAGTTTCAGGAAAAAGCAGTGGTGCGTAATTCTGGGAAGCCATGATCTTCACGCAACACAATGTTCCATCACACACATCAAAGTATGCTACTGCTTTTTGGGAAAACAAATGTCTTCCTGTGATTTCACGCCGCGGCACACTGTATTGACGCATTGGCGCCTCACGTGTACCACAGCATGGTTAAGCCCTGGCGAAGAAAGCAGAGCAAATGACAAAAGAGAAAATGAGCATGGATGAAGGCGGAGGAGGAGCGGAGACTATAGGCGAAGAAATTGTTGCTAAATGGGGAGGCACATCTGTAATATGGAAGTGGTTTGGTTTCGATAGAGCAGATATCTGTAGTATAGACATCTTGAGTAGCCGAGCGGACTCAACTATCAATTAGCCTCACGTTCCACTACATAACCAGCGACTGGTCTTTGAAGTCGTCCTGTCTCCAGACAAGTTTATTTTCCAGAGGAACACACGTGTGAAAACATTGGACGTGAGTTGAAGGAGTTTCTCCAGGAGTGGGACTTAGGTGAGAAGAAACAAGCGTGTGTAACTACTGACAGTGGAGCTAATGTTGTGAAAGCAGCTGCCCTGAACAACTGGAAAAGACTGGCTTGCTGTGGGCACACTCTACACAGTGCCATACGTAAGATTACTTTTAATTTTATTGTTTTTAATTATGTGGGGTAAGGTTTGTAGCTTTTTATACAAGACTACGCTGAATTTAATTATCGTGATACACGGACTTGCTGTTGTGTGGATTTTTTTTAGTGCAATTTTAGTGCTTTTTTTTTGTCAGTGTATGAACACGCATTGTGTTCTACGTTCTGATTGGCTAAGGGAGTTCCTGCGCATTGTCTTCTGTGCCATGATTGGCTGTAGACCATTGTCTAATCAATCTCCTTGGTGCCGTGTTGCCTGTTGTCTGATCTCTAGCAAACAGCTTGCAGAGACTCTGAAGTCTGTATGTTTGCACGTTTTCTCTCCGACAAAACCCACAATGTCAACGAAACGCTCTGCACCCAAAAGGCAGAGGAACATGCTAACCATCGCACAAAATGTTGGACTTGTGGACATGTGTGGCGCCATTATGGAGTACTGTAAATTAATCTTCGGTTGGAGGACAAGGATACAGCAACTATGTTTTAAAAAGGATTCAAAAACGCTTCAGCGGAGCAGCTCCAGGATGAAGAGGCACGGTCAGGAGTGGAATAGACACTTAACTTGTGTCCAGCCTCGTAGGTTGAGCATTAAAGTTCAAACCAAGGTTTGAACTTGGAGTGTTGAAACGAGAGAAATGTTGGAAAAAGTTCATGCTTGTCTGAGAAAAGTGTATAAAGTGTACGATGAGGGGTTTTACAGCCTTAAAACGTAAGTTTGCTACCTTGTGGATTTCAGTTATTGGGGGCTATTTTGGGAACCTATCCCCTGCGAAACGAGGGAACACTGTACATCCCAAATATATCGTGATACATGCTAAGGTCCATATTGCCCAACCCAAATGGAGGAGGTATTTCAGGGCAGCGCCCATGGAGGCTTGCTTTGTTTATGGGTGGAGCCAAAAATGACACCGTCTTAAGCCTCGCTGTCTGGCTGCACCACCTGACTGCTTGGGGAAGTGGGTCAGATTTTGCCGCGAGGTTTGACAGCAATATAAATGCCTCAGGCTTTAGGGTTGCCAAGCGTTCCTTGAAAACTGAAATCGCCCTGTATTTAGAAACAAATGTCCGTTTCCTGTATTCAGCCTAAAAAAGGCACGTCCTGTGAGACTACCATGAGAATCAAAGTTAGTAAAATGTCATTGGAATTAATGAATGACAGGGTGCTTTATATGACGTTTTACAGCAAACATATATTCCTTGCCCTTTCTTGCTGTCACCAAAAAGAGAATATAACAGAATTTGCCACTGTAGTTGTTCATTTCTAGTGGCGTAATTATATACGTGTCTTTGTGACCCCAGACCCGAATTGCATTACATAACCTGCCATATCATAGGGTACTACCATTTCGGCAAAATGTACACACAGATATATACAGTTTATATACAGTAGCAAGATTATTTTGGCATACATTTTTTGTAATATAGTCATTTCCAAGAACCGTAACAAACACAAAAAATCAATGCATCACACATTGTGTGCTTAAGGTACGTCTTTCTGTGATTCTACACCTGGCAAGAAAAGGTTTTGTGTGCGCATGAAGCTTGAGAAATGACGCCTTTGTCGAACCAATTGGCTCAAGTGGCGCGGTGTCTGGTGTGGCGTCATCCCACCATCACTACCCCTCTTTTACTGTCAGGGTCCCTCTTCCCCTCGCCTGTCTGCCATTCCCTTTATTGCAGCATCATAAACGATCTGCACTGATATGGAGTCATCGCCACACCTCACCTGCCTTTCATGCCCTTATTGCAGCACCATGAGGTGGAATCATCGTCACCATCTTTGATGGCAAGTCCTTTACGCATGCCCGCATCAGGGTGTCCATTCAACGCTTTAGTGCGTGGGATGTACCTGCTGCATCGCCAGAGCACGCTGTTTTGCGCTCTGCCCAGGCTTCCCTGCACTGTCTGAGGATTTCCTCTCCCCTTAATCACGAACTCAAGAGTCTTAAGTACTCGTGTTTTGCTGCATTTTGGCCTTCAGTCCAGGATCCCCTACCGTAACAATGTGGTCAAAATACATGGATTCCGCAGACACGGCTGCATCTGGCCCCAAACAAATACGGGAAGGATTGGGCTCTCAAAACACCCTTCTGGAACATCATTCAGAGATCCTTCGAGGTCTGACCCATTCCAACAAAGCAGTTTGCTCTCAAATCGCTGAATTGACTCGCAAGGTGTCAGAGTTAAATACCATCTTGGTGCCAGCCGTGCCAGCTCAGCCAACAGCACTGAGGGAATCTTATGCCACCGATCCAGAACCCTTTGGGGGTGAGTTCAGTAAGTGCAGAGGATTTTGGCTGCAATGTGAACTCATGTTTCAACAGAGACCCAATACCTTTAATGATGAGCGAAGCAAGATCAATTATGTCATGGGCTTGTTAAGGGAATGAGCGTTGGCATGGGAAGAGGCTTTGTTTTTTCCAGAGACCCCCCAATCAGCTTTGCAGAGTTCTCCCAAAAGATGAAAAAAATGTTGTACCATCCTGACTGCTGGGGTCCAGCTGCAAACCGGCTGCTAGTGCTTCGCCAAGGCTCCCGAAGCGTTGCGGAATATTCTATTGATTTCTGGACATTGGCAGCAGAGTCGGGATGGAATGAGGACACCCTCCGTCCTGTTTTCATCAACGGTTTAACCGAGACCCTTAAGGATGAGTTATCTGCTAGGGAGGAACCTGCCAGCCTCAATGCCGTGGTGTCTGAGCATTCGCATAGACAACCGGCATAGGGAATGACTGCGAAGTAGAGTGTCCCGATCATGTGTTCCACTCATTACAAGATTCCAGTCTCTAGACTCCAGTGAGAGCTTGGACAAGAAAGTTTAACCACTGAAAAACAGGGACGACTACGGGCTGGTGAGTGCGTGTATTGTGCCAGTCTATTTCCAATGAAATTGTACTAAGCCTTTAAATTCCCATACCCGTCAGTGAAAGTGCGGCCCTAACGAACGTCTCGTTCAAAGAAACACCCTACTAACCGTCTGTCTTTGGTTGCCTAGCTCCTGTGTCAGCCAAGCCCCGAAAAGGCAGAATCACTGCAGAAGCACTGGATGGCCACAGTCACCCACCAGACTCATGCTATAACTCGTGCTTTCTGCAAACCATAGGAGGAGATTTTCGTTTTTAGTCTTACTATAATGCCTTGGTCCCTGATTAAACAACACATTAACTGGACAGCAGAAAGAGCTGTGGGCCGGACTCCTCGCTGTAGTTTGGACACCCCTAGGTTGGGGGTACTTGAATTAAATTTGGGTGGATTTTTCCTATTGGTCTCTGGGACTGCTTGTTTTCTGCAACCTCATTTCAGACTTGAGTGGGTATGTTTGGTCAAAAACACGCTTTGTCTGATATTGGCGTTTCACATTGCCACGGTCTTTGAACATACGAGACAAGGTTTTGTGCTTCCAGAGGTAACAATGGACATACATGAGTATGCTGGGTTGAAAGCTCTTTTCGCTGTCCATGTTTTGTTTTTTCCCCCCAAGAGAGCGCCATGTGTATTTATTTTTCTGTGGTTGCTAGCTTTTATCATCTCGCTGTCGTCTCTCGTCTATTGGCCTCTCCATCTGTCACTCATTTGTTTTTTTTTAATAGATCTCACTCCTTCCGTGTCTCGCTCTTGTCTGTTTGTAGTTTGTCCCCATGTATATGGAATTGTGTAATGCACAGAATTGATTGGCTGAGTAGCACCACTTGGGTAGTGGGTTCCTGGGGCGGTCAAAATAGAAGTACCATGTCAAAACATTAAATACTTGGACTACAGGTCCAGATCTAGCGAGTATGTTGAAGCCATAGATGAGTAGAAGATGGCATTCAACACACCCTTGACATCATGAATATCTAGTAATACCGATTGGAAGACAATAATAATGATGGGATGTTTTTCTTAAGGTATCCTTCTACAACATCACAAATTGGAATTAAGCGACTCGTCTTGACAGTTAAAAATATTTATGGTAACTCGAGTGCGTTTGAAGTTGTGTATAATGTAAAATTGCTTTGTCTACAATATTTTTTTTTGTCTTTGCAGCGGTATCAGCCTACGTTGAGGCCTTTGACGAGATCATAAATGGCCCTGTGGCTCAGTATTACTCAATCAGCCAGCAGATAGCTGGGGATGTCCTGAAACATGTACGTACTGCATTGCAAGTAGTAGAAGCAACATTTAGAAGCTGCTGAAATGTATTACATATAACTGATGTATATTATACACATGTTATGACAAGTGATAATATTGTCTTGTTCCTCTCCTCCTTGCAGGCAGAAATGATGAAGCAGGCATTCTCCTGTCAGAGACAACTCCTTCTAATGGCCTCCTCTTCCCAGAAGCCCTCTGATGTCAGTCACTCATTTTGTCATTTAGTCTTTAGCAGAGAATGGAAAGCATGTTTTAATCAGTGGCATACGTCTTGAAACGGTGTCACTTGTTGCTTCATTACTACATTATGTAGTGTGTTGTTAGTACTGCACATTACAAAGCAAGTAGGGATGCACAATATTTTTTTCAGGCAGATACCGATAATTCACTTCTTAAGACCAATACTGATGACAACTTTTTTAAAATCTATTTTTGTTCGGTTATCAAAGCTATTTTTTAATGTTATAGGATTTATCTGTATAATTTCTCATATCGACCCGATTGTCAGTACAATATTTATTGTGCACCCCTAATTATTAGAAATGATTTGTTTTCCTGTAAAGTGATTTTAAAATTTTGTTTTTATTAGGGTCCGAGCACAGAGTGTTGTGAAGGGACTATAGTAGTAGTAGTAGTAATGGACAAAAAAATGTAGAACTATCATCTAACTGTGAATAATATAACACTAATTATTAATAATTATCATACAAATACAATTAATAATAATAATAATGGGTATTATTAATAATCTTATTGGTTCAATTTGTCCTCCTTGTTTGTCCAGGCGGTTTTGACCAACCTCCTGCAGCCGGTGTGCAAAGCCATCCAGCAGGTGCAAACATTCCGCGAGCAGAACCGCACATCTCAGCACTTCAACCACCTCTCCGCCATCAGCGAGAGCGTGCCTGCCCTCGGATGGGTTACCATGGTGGGCCCCTTGTTTTTGTTTTTGTTTTTGTTTTTGTTTTTGGCCTCGTGTGTGAAACAGTGGAGGGCTTTGTGTTTGTGTGGGAGGATGAATGGACATCTCATTGCCAACAGGGGGCGTGATGGCCACAAACTGCTTGACTGTTGTCGTTTGGATGGTTAATATTCCAGCCTTGTCTTTTCAAATGGACGTAATCACATCAGAAAGAGAGCGTTGTTTAACTCTTGTGTAACTCAATATTGGCTTTGTCCCAGGACCCAAAACCATGCCCGTATGTTAAAGAGATGCAGGATGCCGCCATGTTCTACACTAATCGTGTGCTTAAGGAATACAAGGAAAAGTAAGGAAATCTTCATTTTATTCTCCTAATTAGAAATTTGAGTGTACCCTAGCTGTTTTCCAGTTCCCTGTGTTAAAACATGCCATGACTGCAAGCAATACACTTCAGCACTGCCGTCATACCAATCAGGCTTTGAAAGTAGATTAAATAAAGTAAATGCACAGATTGTTTGATGTTGACATGTTTCCTGCGTGATCACAATTGATTCTTAGGTCAAATCAACATGTAATCGGACAACTCAGGACACGTGATGTTTCAGCTTATGTAGCTGAAACACAGCAATTCTTTTTGTCACGCTCACAGGGACAAGAGGCATGTGGAATGGGTACGCGCCTATTTGTCAATCTGGACCGAAATGCAGAGTTACATCAAACAGTACCACACCACCGGTCTGTCTTGGAGCAAAACTGTGAGTTTCATGGTAGTTGCTGTTATTGCCTATTGCGTATTTCCTTTTGGTTAAAGTGGGGAAGTCTCCCCCCCGCTCACTCTCTGGTCTCTCTAGACTTCATTTGTTGGCAATTTTATTTTATCAGCTGGTATGCTTTAGGTAGACTGGGGTTGTTTTAACATAAGAACATAATGATTTCCTCCCCAGGGCCCGGTGGCATCAGCGACTGCAGCCCCTCCCAGTGCGCCTGGTGGATGCCCTCCCCCGCCTCCTCCTGGGCCACCACCTCCTCCCATCAGTGAGACCTGTGGCGACAGTGAAACTGTCAATCGCAACGCATTGTTTGACTCCATCAACAAAGGAGCCGACATCACCAAGGGTCAGTTTTCACTGCGTCAATTTTTTTTTAGTATTAGTCATTTGCATCATGATCATATTTGCCTTGCAGGCCTCAGGCATGTCAAGGATGATGAGAAGACACACAAGAATCCTGGCCTCAGAACTCAGGGGTCTGCTGTGCGCACCGGACCAAAGCCCTTTAGCTCCCCCGCTGCCCGACCTGCTGCATCTGCCACCCCGACACGCACGCTTCCCCCCGTTTTTGAGCTGGAAGGAAAGAAGTGGAAAGTGGTATGTGTTTCAAGGTCCACCTCGTAGGCTCCTTTTACACAGTCTGTAGAAACTGGCCTTGTGTGGGTCACTGCTATGTGTATACGAATGATACTGACACAGAATGAGACTGTGTAAGAGAAATGTCATAATGCCGGTACAGTAGGGTTGTCATGAGTCTCACAACCGGATGAGACAAATTTTTCACATGAATAAAAAAAAAAATAAAAATAAAAGAGTACAATGGAAAAAATATGACCCAGGAAATAAACTTTTTTTAATTTAACCAAATAGGCACAAAACAACACAGGTGTGTTTAAAAATGTTTATTGTCCTACAAATTGACACCAAACGATATTGTCAACATTTTTTGGACCAAATAAAGGACTAATTTTATGATAATTTATAATTATAATAATATATAACACAATACAATATTTCCTTTTAATGTTATCTTGTAAAGTTGGTGCCATTTGTGACGAACTTTCTCTCAGGTAGTTCGTACTGTCAAACGTTTGGAGCATTTCTTGAAATGCTGGCTTTTCAACTGTATTAAAGAGCAGCATTGCTTTTGCGATGTGTTAAACTACACTTTCTGTGATCGCACACCTTTTTTGCGCTGTTTTGATTGTGCTTGCTTTTCTAGGCAAAGTAAAGTGTGAGTGTGCCTCTAATTATCTCTGCGCTCTCTGCAGGAGAACCAAGAAGGTGCACAGGATCTGGTGATCGGCGACACTGAGCTGAAGCAAGTGGTTTACGCTTTCAAGTGCAATATGAGCACTCTTCGTGTCAAGGGCAAAATCAACTCGATCACTCTTGGTAACAAGCAAACTTGTTTCTTTCCACTTTATTCTCCAGTATGGGAGGAACATCAGATTAATCTATTGCTTTTATTTCCAGATAACTGTAAGAAAATGGGGTTGGTGTTTGATGACGTTGTGGGCATTGTGGATGTCATAAACTGCAAGGATGTCAAAGTCCAGGTGTGTGTTGTTGTATTGTTATTTATGAATGAGTCAACAACGTAGCACATGTATCATCCTATACATAACAAACATGGCACTGACAAACCCTCCTGTTGTATCCAGGTTTTGGGTCGTGTGCCTACCATCTCCATCAACAAGACGGATGGTTGCCACGTGTACCTGAGCAATGACTCACTCAGCTGCGAGGTCGTCAGCGCAAAGAGCTCAGAGATGAACATACTGGTTCCCCAAAAAGATGGCGAATTTGTGAGTTTGAGCCCACATTGAAATGCTGATTATGGTGCTTGTTGATGGGGAAAAATTTATTCTAAGATGTCGATAGCAGGTGTATTTAAAGGGATAGTTAAGCTTTTTTTTTTTTTTTTTTACATGGCCATCAGCAGTGTAGTACATCAACGGTGTCGTGCCTATGTGAATTAGGCTGTTTTGGAATCGTATACAGATACTGGATAGGCTTGGCCCCATCCCTAGTATCAAAACCTGCTGGTATCACGTTTCTTACACACAGTGACGTCTTTCTGCTCTCCACAGACGGAGCTCCCGGTTCCTGAGCAGTTCAAGACGGTCTGGGATGGCCAGAAGCTTGTTACCACAACAACAGAGATCGCAGGGTAGAGTAGCAGCATGAGAAACGGCCACCTGTTCTCAACACCGCCGCGCACACACACACACACACACACACACACACCCCTCTTCCCCTCATTCGGCCACCTGACTGATCACCAACTAACCCACATGCTGTAGAGGTGAGCATCGAACACCCCCACTCCCAGTTAGCCAATCGCAGCTTTAGCTGTTCCTTCCCACAGCCAATGAGGAATGCTCACTTTTATCAGAAGCATTCCTCCAGCCAATCAGCAGGGAGCACTTTGCCATTAGGTATATTTTCTATTTATCTGGATCATGCTATGCTTTACACCGAAATTAGAGGGCGTGTAGTCAATGTTGGATATTGTTTTCACTGGGGCCAATCAGGCAGTAGTACCAAGATTCACTTATTTCTGACATTTTTGTGGCTTGATAGGTTTGTGCTCCTTAATATGCAATTAAGCACTTGTTAACAAATCCTTCCCATGGCCTCCATATCGCACATTGACCGAGAATATTGTTGTGGATATTGAATATTGTCAGCGCATAAATTAGCTGTAAAATCAGGTTGTGTTTGTGCACCACACCTCTACTCTTGCAATGAAATGGATCATCTCATTGGAATATGGATCAGATCACAATCATGTGTCCTTGTGTACACATTCCCAAATATTAGACATTCCATGTGAGGAGGCTTGTAAGGAAAGGTTGTGGCGAGGCGAAGGGCAAAGTGATCTAGCCTGCTAACTGTGGTTCCTAGGAGATGTGTCACCACGATGTCTAGATGCTGGTCATATTGGCTCTTGCACTTAAATCAGTAGACATGTCTGCACCATTTGGCTAGCAGTCTTTTATATTGTCTTTCTTTTACCTCGTTTTTTTTGGGGGGGGGGGACTCCACAATTTTGATTTCTGCTCATTAATACTGGAGACATCATTAAAATGTTGCAATAACCTGTTTGTTTTCATTGAAATGTGTATTAATATAACACGTGTATGCAGACCAAAATGTTTTTAGTTAAAAAAAAAAAAAAAAAAAGGAAAAGTGTTTGCACAGGACAATTTGTAAGTACAGGGTTTACCCTAGGGTTTCTTGCTGTGTCGTGCCGCTGCTGCATCTGCAATTTTTTTTTGACATTATGATTTTTGTTATTTAACGCTGTTCAACAAAGCGCAGAATGTGAACCGAGACCATTGCAAAACTTAATTTAATGGTGACAGTAAAATGTCGAGCCTCCTTTTGTTACCTGACCTATTTAGTCCTAGTCCAGTAGTACTAGTTGTAATATTTGACACAAACCTAAATTGAATTTGATGCCTGTTTTAGAGTAATAAGAATACTTGGGAAATGAATGGGGTTTTGTGAAGCACATCTCCACTCGCTGTGCTCATTTGTCATTAAATACAGGCATCATGTTTGACTAGAAAACATATATATATATAGTGTGTATATAGTATATATGCACTATATTACCAAAAGTATTTGCTCACCTGCCTTGACTCACATGTGAACTTAAGTGCCATCCCATTCCTAACCCATAGGGTTCAATATGTCGGTCCACATTTTGCAGCTATTACAGCTTCCACTCTTCTGGGAAGGCTGTCCACAACGTTGAGTGTGTTTTACAGGGATTTTTGACCATTCTTCCAAAAGCGCATTGGTGAGGTCACACACTGATGTTGGTCGAGAAGGCCTGGCTCTCAGTCTCCGCTCTAATTCATCCCAAAGGTGTTCTATCGGGTTCAGGTCAGGACTCTGTGCTGGCCAGTCAAGCTCATCCACACCAGGCTCTGTCATCCATGTGTTTATGGACCTTGCGTTGTGCACTAGTGCACAGTCATGTTTGAAGAGGAAGGTGCCCGCTCCAAACTGTATCCACAAGGTTGGGAGCATGGAATTGTCCAAAATGTTTTGGTATCCTGAAGCATTCAAAGTTCCTTTCACTGGAACTAAGGGGCCAAGCCCTCACCATAATTCCTCCTCCACCAAATTTCACACTTGGCACAATGCAGTCCGAAATGTACTGTTCTCCTGGCAACCTCCAAACCCAGACTCGTCCATCAGATTGCCAGATGCAAAAGCGTGATTCATGACTCCAGAGAACGCGTCTCCACTGCTCTATAGTTCAGTGGCGGCGTGCTTTACACCACTGCATCCGGCGCTTTGCATTGCACTTGGTGATGTATGGCTTGGATTCAGCTGCTCGGCCATGGAAACCCATTCCATGAATCTCTCTCCGTACTGTAATAGCAGTACGAAGCAGTACTCCGTACTGCTAATCTGAAGGCCACATGAAGTTTGGAGCTGTGTAGCAATTGACTGTGCAGAAAGTCAGTGACCTCTTTGCACGACGCGCCTCAGCATCCGCTGACCCCTCTCGTCAGTTTACATGGCCTACCACTTTGTGGCTGAGTTACTGTTGTTCCCAAGCTCTTCCATTTTGTTATATTAAAGCTGACAGTTGACTGGAATATTTAGGAGCGAGGAAGTTTCACGACTGGAATTGTTGCACAGGTGGCATCCTATGACAGTTCCACGCTGGAATTCACTGAGCTCCTGAGAGCGGCCCATTCTTTCACAAATGTTTGTCAAAACAGTCTGCATGCGTAGGTGCTAGTTTTTTATCCACGTGTGGCCAGGCCACTGATTCTGATCATTTGGATGGGTGAGCAAATACTTTTGGTACTACGTATAGTGTAAGTCTAAATGGTGAACTATTCCACATAAGCTGATGAGTTACTGCTAGCATACGAGCAACCTGTTGGAGACCTCACTATCTTAAAGCTAGACACAAGACGTGTGTTTATGTTGAACGTTCAACTAGTGTTATGTAGACAAGCCGTAAGTATTATAATACACTTTAAAAAAGTTAACATGAACGTGATAGCCACTCGTAGGGAGAAAAACTAGCTATCTAGCTCCATCTAGCCAGGCAAAATGTGTAAACAAAGATGCTAGAAATTGAAATGACATTGAAACGTGAGCAATCACACGCTGGCTTAGCCTGTGACAAGCTGTCGTCAGTTGACGACACATTTTACGGAGTATTTTCCACTCAGGATAATAATCAACACAAGACTGGTTGCCTACTTATATCTGGTCACGCAAGTGCTCACAAGGCAGACGATTCTGGTGCATGTATCAAAATTAAGCGGTGTGAAACATTTTCGTTTTCAACTAATTTTGGTCAATATATGCGTTAATAAGCGATTTGTATCTATATAGCATATACAGTATATCCATTCATAAAATATATTAGCATTGTTCAAGTTAATAAACTCATTTGTAAGATGTGGAGGCTTTTATTTTGTAGTGGCGCACCGCCACAATCAATTACATGTAGCAGAAAACAACTAACAGTAGACTTGGTAGAAATTAGCTTCACAATTAACCCCACCCCATCAGCATGCTACAGATCTTTAGTGCAACAGGCAGGAATTGTTTGCCTCCAGCATCTCCACGCCAAGTAATGTAGATGTCTTTTCACCAGCAGTGTTTTCTAGCGTAAGTAAGGCAGCAGGTTGGTATTGAACCATTCTGTTGCCAATTGGAGGTGGTCTGCATCAGTTGCAAGAAAAACGAGCTTTCCTGCCTTGTCCATTGCGGCCAGGCCCAGACGATCCTGCATTTTCACACAAACATTCCAATGTAAAAAGGGATTAAGACAAAAAGGGTATTACTACATCTCATAAGATAGGAAGGGTAAACACCTCTTTGTAGAGAACGCTCTCCTGTAGAGTTTCAGTCTCTTTGGTGTGCCCAGTTTTTAGGAAGCCAAACCACTGCAATGAAAATGATTCATTAATCACAACACGCTGCAAGTATTATTGCTTAATTTACCTCAGAATCCACAGGATCGACCACAGAGTCCTGCAGGAACTTCACCATGACAAACTTGTTCAGCATCTGAAGATTCTTCTTATAAGTCTCATTTACCACCTTTTAAAACAGCATTGCATTTAATTCCTTTCCTCTATGAATGTATTCATAGCTCACATACTGACCCTTTCCTGATTGATATCAGCCAGGAAGAGACTGCGCTGCTTGTACAGGTCATCATTTAACGGGTCATGCCAGTACTGGGCCTGCACCAGGCTGAAAATGCAACACGGGGTTAAACTGCTTGGCAAGATGGCGGTCATACAAACCAAAAAAAGGGAAGTGAGACAACTCACGTCGTTTGAATCAGGTTGTTGTACGGTCCAGAGTTAAGGAGGTTTCGAATAAAGTCACAAAGGTGTGAACTCCCTCCTGAACACTTTGGCAGCCCGTACACGCCTAAAAAATATACATATCGTCAAACATGCAGACTCTATTAAAAACTGCTGGATTGTCATACCTTGGTGCTGACCACCGACAGAGATGAGATTTTTCATTGGCGGAGAAGGGCATCTCTGAGCCACGGCTCTCCTGTGAACAAAGAGACTCATACAGTCATAAAGAGCATGGTCAACTGAAACAAAGCAGTTACATACAGAAATTGCGCCCCCTGGGAAAAGCCCATGGCATTGTATCCTCCCTTCAACTTGGGATCCTGAGCAAGCTGACTGCACACCATGGACACCTGCTGATTCACATCCATGAAAAAGCTATTTTCTGTGTCCTGCAGAAGGAAAGGCACATGAAAATGACGACATGTTAGAAGAAAAGTCTGAACAAGAGCTGAGACGAGTAAAGCTGGGAAATCAACACAGAATGCGGCGTTTTATGATGTAACGTGCACCAGCTGCATTGCAAGTGTCACACAATGAGCCCAGGTGAGAATTATTCATTAACGTCAGCAAGAAGAAAAGATTTCTCTTCATATCTCCATGCAAAGAGAAATGCAAGGTATGAGAGCATTGCAAAACGATATTATTAAGGAAGGAAATGCAATGAGAGTGGAGAATAAAGAATTACAGGAAAGTTATGCTGCACTGGGAGCCACTCTCAAAAAGGAATGTGAAGAAAAAGATAAAATCATTGAGCAGCTGAAAACCACCATAGATGACATGGATCAGAACACCAGAATGAATGACTGACGTGGTCGTGATGGGACTTCGAATCAAACCAAGATCCTATGCCAGAGCAGTCGCGAATACTCATGAACCAGATGAAATGGATGTCGCCTCAGTGGAGCAACAAGTTGTTGATTTTTTGCAATCGAAGAAGGTGGATGTAGACATCCAATCTATTGATACTTGCATCCCACTGTATGGTAGGAACCGTACTACACCCGTCATCGTCAAATTCACTAATAGGAAACACAAGGTTGCTCTGCTGAAACAGGGAAAGAAGCTGAAAGGAACAAATGTCTACATGAATGACCACCTGACCAAGCGCAACGCTGAGATTGCGAAGAAAGCACGTGATCTGAGGAAGCAAGGAAAGATTGAAGGAACATGGAGTGCAAACTGCAAAATCTTCATCAAAGCAAATGGAGGACCAGAGGCCAGAGTTCTTGCTGTCAAAGACATCAAGGACCTAGAAAGATATTGAGATCTCCCAACATGGAGGAAAACAGCTTCAATATGCTACAAGAAGATCTACAACTGGACACTTTTTACTTTACAGATCACAAACAATTGGATATGGTAAAAGATATTGATCCGGACTCAAATTTTTTCTCTCACATTACAAACGACTGCTGTTATTATACGGAGGAGCAATACAACAACAGCTTCATCAACGACGACAAGTTATCCATCATCCACATAAACAGCAGAAGCTTGAACGCAAACTTTACTAATATTAAACAATATTTGAATCAATTCAAAGAACCTTTCAAAGTAATAGCAATCTCAGAAACTTGGATCAATGCTAACAAAGGAATGGACTTCGAGCTGGAAGGATATGAAATGACGTGTGCAAACAGGAACAATGCAAATGGAGGAGGTGTGGCCGTATACGTGGACAAACATCTGAACTACAAAATGGTAAAGAATATGTCATTTGTCATCGATAACATTTTAGAATGCATAACGATTGAAATCTGTAAAGAAAAAAACAAAAATGTGATAATAAGTTGTGTGTACAGAACTCCAAAGTCAAAGATTGGAATGTTTGAAGATTGGATTAAGACAACGTTTACAGACATCGGTCAAAAAACTATTTTTATATGTGGAGACTTTAATATTGACCTTTTGAACCCACACAAGTACAAGGAAATAGATGACTATATAGACACAATGTATAGTTTGAGTTTATATCCCAAAATCATTAGCAAGACACAATTGATGAAGGGAATGATATTATTGATAGGAATCTTAATTCTATGTTTCTCACTGTTGGAACCAAAAAGGAGACCACTGACATTGTTAAACATTTCAAGGCAAAAACATCAACTGATTGTCTTGGAATCGAAATGGAAAGAGTTAAAAGGGTCATCAATGAGATTGCAGACCCGTTAACATATATTAGTAACTTATCATTTCAGACTGGAATATTTCCAAGCAAAATGAGAACAGCCAAGGTGGTTCCAATTTTCAAAAAAGGAGACAAACACCAATTTACAAATTATCGGCCAGTTTCCTTGTTACCACAATTCTCTAAAGTTGTGGAAAAGTTATTTATTTTATTAATTTTTAATTTATTAATAAGAATGAATTACTCACTAGCAGTCAATATGGTTTCAAAGCCAACATTTCAACTTCTATGGCACTGATGGAAATCACGGAGGAAATCACTACTGCCATAGACAATAGAAGATGCGCAGCTGCAGTATTCATGGATCTGACAAAAGCCTTCGATACAATTAATCACAATATCTTAATTTCAAAATTAGAAAGGTACGGAATTAGAGGATTAGTCTTGAATTGGGTTAAAAGCTACCTAGCAAAGAGGAAACAATTTGTAAAGCTAGGAGAATACACATCTGGGAGTTTATACACCACGTGTGGAGTACCCCAGGGGTCCATACTGGGACCAAAACTATTTAATTTGTATATCAACGACATTTGTAAAGTAACAAAGGACTTAAAATTGGTCTTATTCGCAGATGATACCACCGCTTTCTGTTCTGGTGAAAGCACACAAGAACTCATTAAAAAGGTCAAGGATGAGATGGTCATATTAAAGTCATGGTTTGACAGGAACAGATTATCCCTGAACATAAGTAAAACTAAAATAATGCTATTTGGAAATAGCAGAAGGGATACGTACGACCAAATACAAATTAATGGAGTGGATATTGAAAAAGTGGAAGAATATAAATTCCTCGGGGTTATAATAGATGAAAAAATGAGTTGGAAATCTCATATTAAAAATATACAACAAAAGGTGGCGAGAAATATCTCTATATTGAATAAAGCAAAATATGTCCTTGACCAAAAATCATTCTACACTCTGTACTGTTCCTTAGTATTACCATATCTAAAGTATTGTGTGGAGATATGGGGTAATAATTACAAAAGCAATCTTCACTCACTCACTGTACTGCAAAAAAGATCGGTGAGGATAATTCATAATGCCAAGTATAGACAACATACAAACCCTTTATTTTTAAAATCACAGATATTAAAGTTTGCAGATTTAGTTCATTTTCAAACCGCTAGAATAATGCAGAAAGTTAATAATAATTCATTACCTAAAAACCTCATACAGTATTTCTCAATCAGAGAGGAGAAATATGATCTTAGAGGAAAACTAAACTTAAAACATTTATATGCGAGAACTACGCTGAGAACCCACAGTATTTCCGTGTGCGGAATTAAACTATGGAATGGATTGAGTAAGGAACTCAAACAATGTACAGAGATGAGCAAATTCAAAAAACAATACAAGCAGTTGATGTTTGCTAAATACAAGGCACAAGAGTCTTGATTATCACAATGATGTTCTGTCAGGTTTGCTATTTCTTGTTTTGTTTAAAGAAAAAAAAATTCTTTACTCATATTTATCTAATTATTTATTTATTATCACTTATTACTATTATTACTTATTTACTTATTTTTTGGGACTTACCGATATGGATTATGTATTATTCTGACTATCACAGAAAATATAATATGGAATGCAGGACGTGAACAACATGTACTGTACTAAATGTAGAATAGATGGGGGGTAGGATTAAATAAGCTCTGCTTCTTCCTACTCCTTTTGGACATGTGGAACTGTGAAAATGATTCATGAGATGTATTCCATTGTAACCTTCATGTTCAAATAAAGTAAAACTAAACTAAACATATGTTGAGCCATTTACTATACCGCTTGTACTCAGTAGGGGTGCATATTTAGTAACTTGTGCAAACACGAAGCGAGTGTATTTTTATATGTCCACTACATTATTTTGAAAATATTTCTCAACAAAAGCTGAATAGACTTTGGTGTATTCCAGCGAAATGAAAGAATTTGGAGGCCACGTTTGACTTTTGCAAAATGAGGATGCCAAAACTAATTTGACGTGAAGTCTGGAGACATGAGCAAAAAAAATTTGACTTGTATTTAATATATATAATGTAAGTAAATATTTTATAAATATTTGCTATGAATCAAATGAACTTTTTTGTATAATTTCTTTCAAATTAATTTCATTTTTACATTAAGCCATGGACCATTAATGTCCCGCAGGCTGCACTTTGGACACCCCTGGTCTATTGGAAAGGCTGCCCGTTACTATACGATAGTGTTCGCTTGTTTATCGTGGGGGATAGGTTCCCAAAATAGCCAACTTCATTTTTTCATAATTATATACTGTTTAATATATACTGTTTGAAGGTTGTAAGACCCCTCACCATACACATACTGGAAATGCTTTTCTCAGACTAACATTTTCTCACATTTCTCTTGTTTAAACACACTCAAAATTAAGTTCAAAGTGGTTTGAATTTTAATGATCAACCCACTGGTTGGACACAAGAAATGAAGTCACTCATTTCACTCTTGGGACGGTGCTTTTTCGTCCTGGCGCTGTTCAGCTGTACTGTAGCGTTTTTGTATCCTTGTTAAAGCATATTGCCGCAGTCCTCCTTCGAACCGAAGATTCATTTACAATCTAGCAAGCTAGCGATGCCACGGGAGACATGGCAGGGCGGCACGAAGGAGATTGATCGACAATCGTCTACAGCCACATTGACAATAATCTACAGCCAATCGGGACGCAGAAAACGATGGGCGGTGCAGACAGACGAGAGAGAGAGAGAGAGAGAGACACCGAACTTCCCACAAGGCAATTCTTAAAGGGCCAGGCTCGGCTCACACACAAAAAAAGTTGAACTGTACACTTCACCATTTTTGGGCACTCAGTGAAACTTAAAAAACTTCGAACGGTACCTCTTCAACATTTTTGCCAATCATCAGTGAAAGCACGTAAATGCCCGGGATCATATGCTCGATCATCTGCTTTATCGCGCCCATGTTGACAGGATCGCAACAGCTCTCACCTGGTGGACACATGGACATTGTTGGAAAATACTGTCCCTCTCATACGTAGAATAACCCAGATGTTGGCTATTGAAGCACTCACCCATCCCATGCCACAGAACCAGAGGTACTGTCCCATTGGCCTCATTGACTGTCATGCTTGCAGCAAGCACCACTGGGCTTACCAGGAAGAACCACGGGAGAACTGCTGCCATCCTGGAACCTGGATCAAGTCATTGAAAATAGTAAAGGAGACTTTTTTTTTTTTTTTTTTTTTGCTTGTCCGAAGCCGTGACCTGTCAAACACACATTACACGTGTGTGCGCCATAAAGGTTGTCTGTGTTGTCACGGTCTTGTGAAACGTGCGTGATGCACAGCGGCGCGCGCACTCGCTGTGCTCGAAATCCTCAGTAAAACGCGTTCTACTTTGTCAGAATGAGTTTACGCTTTCCAATCCCTGTATCGTAAAATCTTCACACCGTGTGCGCGCTCAATTAGGAGAGTCCGTGGGACGTCACCTGAAATTGGAGCTTTTTCATAGGACACCGGGTGTATTTTCATTCGTATACATTTTTTTTTAGGTAGATTACCTCTTCCTCTTCAATTACTGAGTCTTTGAACCACATCAAATCACAAGACTGCTTCAAAAGTTTAAGTCCAACTTGAGACTTTTCCAACTCATGGATCGGAGCTTCAGGACAAGATAAAAGACATGTGGCATAGAAATTCACTTTACTATCTATATGCAGATGGCATTTTGTTCAAATTTGCCCTGGAATGACCGTGTACTTGCAATTTGTAGTGTGATGTGAGGCCTGTATGAAAATCCTGACACTTGATTTTCTTCTCCGGACTTTTTGATGATCAAAAAAATGTAAATGGCTACTCTGTTGACTTTGAAAACAAATGGCACAGCCTAGGTTGTTATATATTTTGTAGGACGGTTGTCCGTGGCTTTTGCTTTTGTTTTGACTCGATGTTAAAATCAACGGGAAACAAAGGTACTATTTCCAGGCAAGAAATTTGCTCAAACTTCTGTGTGACTTGGCTCAGGTGGTAGTGGTTTCATTCCTCACCCAAGGGTTGCTGGTTCAATTCCTGTGTAGGCATTCATCGTGCTGTATAAAATGATGTCAGACAAAAGCCACCTGTAGACTAATTAAGCAATGGTCGAAACTGGGAAGATAGTAAATTCTGATGCCATGCCCCATTGGTTTATATATTTCAGTCTGCATTTTTAGTTTCCGTCTGCTTTCTTTTTTCTTATACAGACCCTATATACATTCTATATACATGTCATCAGCATTTCGGTACAGCTTCAGCTCAGCTTCCAAACTACTCCTACATTCATTCCACATTTCGACTTTCAGACTTTTTGAAAGCATTTCAGTTTTACCGTCGCTCTTCCGCATTTACACGCAATGTCTCCTGGCATTGCATCATCTAGTTACAGCCAAGGAGTCTAGAGTTAAAACAGGTGTATCAACTCTGCATCCGCTTCAGCCAAACCCTGTATGGGTTTGGCTGGCATGATGGTGGACAGATTCCAGAAACATTGCATTGTGAACATGTCCCCCGGCACACTGTTCCTCTATGAATTGCTCTCATAGACAACCCAAAAGACCAGATTTGCCCAAAAACAAAGACGGGTATGTGTGGTAAAAATGTTGTCGATTTATAACACTGGTTGATGTAAATAAACAGGGCATTGGACAAGATTTAAAGTGTATATTGTGTGGAACTCCCACACAATATAGCTTTGAGCTAGTTTGTTTCTCTGGGTAATTTGTTAAATTCATGACAAGTCAGTGATGGTGCCGATGTAGATTATAAAATATCAAATGTATTAACAATGCCATTACTGAAATAAATGTTACATTGTGTAAATACTTCCAGTTAAATATCCATATAATGTAAGTACTTTTATGTCAAATTTCTGTTGTTCCTTATAATTCCCAAGGTGGCGTTGTCGGTCTCATTTTGTTAAAATCTAGCTCAACCCTCGTATCGCCATATACAGTACATACATACATACACACAAACACAAATTCATTGTGTTCAGTAAATAACATTCATCCATTTTATCAAAGTTTATGCTCAGCGTAGAACTTTTATTTTATACTCAGCTCCGAGCTAGTGAATACATTGTACACAATAATCCGCCTAGCTCCGCCCACCTGTCTTGCTCACCATCATGGCGGACTTTCTCCTTTATGGCATACTTCACTCTGTTCCATTAGTTTGCGGATGACTCAGCATTCGCATTTAACTCTAGACTTCGTGGTTACCACAAGATCTTGCGGGAAGTTAGCTCGAATAAACTAAGAAAGAAACGCAGGGTTTGCTATCTGTCAATAAAAACATACATATACAGTAATAATATGCAGTAAAAAAATAAAAAAAGACCTTTAAAACACGGCAAAATATACCTAGCACTTACCGTTCTCACGAGTCGACAGGTGTCGTGCCAATGGCTATCCTTGATATGAACAGGAGCTCGCACGACTGCTGGGGGGGGGGGCGGCGGCGCTGGCTTTCCTTGCTTCTATATTATCTGAGCTTATTTAAAAAACAAACTCTAATTAATTAATTTTATAGTGTCATTTAATTACTCTCAAAGGAGTTGCAACATTAACACTATAAAAGTGTTAATATACTACTGACAATGAAAAATCTAAAATATGGCACAATGATTACAGCAATGTTTGCAATGGCTATGTCCTACAATAAGGACATTTATAGTTGTACCTATAATTTTGCCGCATAATTGTTCTAAGATTGATATTTACAACCTGTAAGGTGCATGACGACAGTTGGGTTTCATCAGTTTGCTTCCTGCAAGTGCATTTCTAAATGTCCCCTGAATTTTTACACATGCCATTTGTTGCCTAAACACTGTCTACATTATTCACTGACATTTTCATAGTTCCAGGCTCACCAATTAGTGTCACTGGGATGTGCACCATGGATCAGAACAGACTCAGCCTTGTGACCATATGTATTTAACTGATTTCTCAGCCACACAATGTTAACCTGTAATCAAGATATGAATATATGACCATATAGTGTTCCCTCGTTTTTCACGAGGGATAGCCCGCAATAAATGAAACCCGCAAGGGGAGTGGTCTCCTGCAGGTGCCCAGGGACATTAAAATGTTGCAATAACATGTTTGGGTTTTCATTGAAATATGTATTAATACAATGCATGTATGCAGAACAGAATGTTAAAAGCAAGTTTTTATAAAAAAAAAAAAACCCACTGAAAACAGTTTGCACAGGACAATTAAATGAAAGAAGCAACAGTAGACTTAGTAGAAATTAGCTTTACAATTAACCTCACCCCATCAGCATGCTACAGATCTTTAGTGCAACAGTCAGGAATTGTTTGCCTCCAGCATCTCCACGCCAAGTAATGTAGATGTCTTTTCACCAGCAGTGTTTTCTAGCGTAAGTAAGGCAGCAGGTTGGTATTGAACCATTCTCTTGTAAACTGGAGGTGGTCTCCATCAGTCGCAAGAAAAACTAGCTTTCCTGCCTTGTCCATTGCGGCCAGGCCCAGACGATCCTGCATTTTCACACAAACATTCCAATGTAAAAAGGGATTAAGACAAAAAGGGTATTACTACATCTCATAAGATAGGAAGGGTAAACACCTCTTTGTAGAGAACGCTCTCCTGTAGAGTTTCAGTCTCTTTAGCCTGCCCAGTTTTTAGGAAGCCAAACCACTGCAATGAAAATGATTCATTAATCACAACACGCTGCAAGTATTATTGCTTAATTTACCTCAGAATCCACAGGATCGACCACAGAGTCCTGCAGGAACTTCACCATGACAAACTTGTTCAGCATCTGAAGATTCTTCTTGTAAGTCTCATTTACCACCTTTTAAAACAGCATTGCATTTAATTCCTTTCCTCTATGAATGTATTCATAGCTCACATACTGACCCTTTCCTGATTGATATCAGCCAGGAAGAGACTGCGCTGCTTGTACAGGTCATCATTTAACGGGTCATGCCAGTACTGGGCCTGCACCAGGCTGAAAATGCAACACGGGGTTAAACTGCTTGGCAAGATGGCGATCATACAATCCCAAAAAAGGGAAGTGAGACAACTCACTGTTTTTGAATCAAATCGCTGTACGCTCCAGAGTTAAGGGCCTTTCGGATCATGTCACAAACGTGGGAACTCTCTCCTGGACACCTTGGCAGCCCGTACACGCCTAAGAAATATACATATTGTCAAACATGCAGACTGTATTAAAAACTGCTGGATTGTCATACCTTGGTGCTGACCACCGACAGAGATGAGATTTTTCATTGGCGGAGAAGGGCATCTCTGAGCCACGGCTCTCCTGTGAACAAAGAGACTCATACAGTCATAAAGAGCATGGTCAACTGAAACAAAGCAGTTACATACAGAAATTGCGCTCCCTGGGAAAAGCCCATGGCATTGTATCCTCCCTTCAACTTGGGATCCTGAGCAAGCTGACTGCACACCATGGACACCTGCTGATTCACATCCATGAAAAAGCTATTTTCTGTGTCCTGCAGAAGGAAAGGCACATGAAAATGACGACATGTTAGAAGAAAAGTCTGAAGAAGAGCTGAGACGAGTAAAGCTGGGAAATCAACACAGAATGCGGCGTTTTATGATGTAACGTGCACCAGCTGCATTGCAAGTGTCACACAATGAGCCCAGGTGAGAATTATTCATTAACGTAGCAAGAAGAAAAGTTTTCTCTCCATATGTTGATCCATTTTCTATACCGCTTGGGTTGCATATTAACTTGTGCAAACACTAAGCAAAAAATGACTTGCTGAAACATCTTCACCGTATTTCCTCATATAGTTACATTTCATATAATGCATTTTTATATGTCCACTACATTAGATATTTTTAAATTATCTTTCAACAAAGCTGAATAGAGCGAAATGAAAGAATTTGGAGGCCACTTTGACACATTTGTGAATTAAGGCTGGTAAAACTAATCCAAAGTACAGTCTGGAGGCATGGGCAGCAATGCATTAATGTATAAAAACAATTGTTTTAATTTGTTTTTAATATATATCATGTGAAGTAAATCATATTTTATTCATTTTTATGTAATTTTATTTTCTACATAATTAGTATGAATCAAATCATTTTTGTATAATTTATCTTTAGAATTAATTTCATTTTTACAATATGTCACAGACTGAAAATGTCCTGTAGGCTGCACTTTGGACACCCCTGATCTGTGGGAACGGCTGCACCCTACTGTACATTATATAGTATTACTACTGCTATTGAAAACATGCTTATACAGTATACAGCCCTCTAATTTCTCATTGTTTGTCTAATCCCATCTGCATCTTGACCATTTTTGTACATTCTGGTGAAACTGTAAAACAACTTGGACACTGGGAATGGTACCTCCACAACATTCTTGCCAATCATCAGTGAAAGCACGTAAATGCCCGGAATCTCCTGCTCGATCATCTTCTTTATAGCGCCTAAGCTGAGAGGGTTGCAGCAGCAGTCACCTGGTGGACATATGGACATTGGTGGAATATTTTGTCCCTTCCATACATTCAATAACCCAGATATTGACAATTGAAGCACTCACCCATCCCATGCCACAGAACCAGAGGTACTGTCCCATTGGCCTCATTTACTGTCATGCTTGCAGCAAGCACCACTGGGCTTACCAGGAAGAACCACGGGAGAACTACTGCCGCCATGCTCGAACCTAGATCAAGTCATTGAAAACAGTAAAGGACACTGATCTTGGTAATTACAGCAACACTTCATAATCTTCCGGGAAATGAGTTTGAGTAAACTAAGAAAGAAACGCTGGGTGTTGCTATCTATGAATGAAAACATATGTATACAGTGCTATTCTTCAATAAAAACATACGTATACATTAAAAATATGCAGTAAAAATGTAATGAATGCCCTTTAAAACCCGACAAAATATCCCGAGCACTCACCGTTCTTACAGTCTTCCGGCATCTGACTATCACATGACAGTGTCTGGTTTACACTAGCCAATCAGATGAAAGAGGCGGGATCTGGAGCAAAAGAGTCAAGACTTGTGACTAGCTTGATACAGCCGAACTTTAGCCCGTATTTATACAACTTTTTGGCAATATAATGGTGCTTTAATGCCTGGGTGATTTTTTTGACTTGCGTTCCACGAAAATACCGTATGGTTTCATGACGGGGTCAAATATTTTCTACAGGACTTAACCTGTCTGGCAAATTAGCTTGCCATGCTAGCTGGTTTACAACTGCATCGACTACATTCCTCTACGGATTATTTTGTTCAGTAACAGCTCAGACTCTGGTCATTTCGGGGATTTGGAGCGTTTCGGGTCATTTGGCGAGGCGCAGGATGTCGATACAGTTTGAGGAGCCAGCGTTGGCTGGCAGTTACGATGTTGTCGGCTCATTTCCCAAAAGTTTTGGCTACGGTCTGGAGGAAGCAGACATGGAGGAGAGCCCCGGGTCAGCTGACAAGCCGCGGATACTGCTGATGGGACGGAGGCGCAGCGGGAAATCGTCCATTCAGAAGGTAAAAGTAGATTATAGTCTGTTTACGTTAACATTTTGGATTACTGGTCAGTGGATTAGTATTATTTTTAAGAACGTAGGTTAATTGCAGGTAAAACAGTATATTGAAGAATGTACTCAGGTTTTATCGGTAATATTAATTTACCGTAATTTCCTCCCCCTTTGATTTAATTTGGGTGGCAATCCAAATCTGGGTTTCGTTCGCAACTTCCGGTTATTCCTCGACTGGAGGTCAGAGGTCGCCCTAAAACTTGGTTCATCTGAAAGGAGCTGCTGTTTTTCTCGATTTTTTCTTAGTAATATTTTGTGTGCATTTTTTTCTACACATTTTAATGAATTAATCACGCTAATCGAAATCCAGTGAGGATCAAGATATGTTCACCTACGTAAAATAGTAAATCTGGAAAAAAGGCTATCTCAGCTTTGTGTTATAGGTGACCCCCTTGAAATAGTTTCTGATCTAATTATTATTCTTTACTACTATTATTCTGCCTCTTCCTGCAACTAATAAACAAATCTTGCTAGCATGTGTATCCTGCCGAAATTGTTCACCTATTCATCATGATAGGATGCATGAAAATCATTTTAAAGAATGTATCGCTAGTTGGCCATTTCCAGTACTGTATTTCTTAGTTTTTGTCTGTAGAATATGTTGACAGACAATAAAAATGACCCATGCCGCACTTTGGACACCCCTGCATTAAACCTTTGGCTAAAATGATCAATCACTAACCTTTGCACGATGCCGCCTAGGTTGTTTTCCACAAGATGTCCCCAAATGAGACTCTGTTCCTGGAGAGCACCAACAAGATCTACAAGGACGACATCTCCAGCACCTCCTTTGTCAACTTCCAGATCTGGGACTTTCCTGGCCAAGTGGACTTTTGTGACCCGACATTCGACAGCGACATGATCTTCAATGGCACCGGCGCGTTAATTTTTGTTATTGACGCTCAGGTAAGATGAGAAGATATCAGAAGGCTCCAGTTCTGCGAAGGTTAAGCAGCTTGTCCTTGTTCTGTTGACAGGATGATTATATGGAGGCTCTTGAAAAGTTACAACAGACCGTGTCTAGAGCTTACAAAGTGAACCCTGATATCAACTTCGAGGTGTTCATCCATAAAGTTGACGGCCTGTCCGACGACCACAAAATAGAAACACAGAGAGACATTCATCAGAGGGCCAATGATGATCTCGCAGATGCGGGCCTGGAGAAGGTTCACCTCAGGTAAGCGCTTGATGATGTGATGATTACATTTGAGACAGTGCTGATGTGTTTTACGCCTGAACCTCTGGTCAACCTCCGATTTGTTTAGGCTGGAATAGAGAAATTTACTGGCTTTCTTCCGGGTTAGGACTTTTCTCAAGCGTACAGGCAATGATTTAAGTCATATAAATGTAAAAATAAGTAGAGCGCTATATAATAGAATTGAAAAATTAGAAAACTACTCACCATTTGAAGGAGAAGTCCGTTTGACTTAGAACAGGGGTGTCCATAGTGCAATCTGGGGGCCATTTGCAGCCTCCTGTTGATTTCTGCTTTTTTATTGGCCAGCGGCACATTCTAAAAATATAATTTAAAAAGAAAGCTAAAAAAAAAAAAAACAACAACAGCATACATGGAAAAATCAGCAATAGTTTTATGAGAAGAAAGTGAAAATATTATGAGAAAAAAGTGTAATCTAATGAGAGAATTAATTAGTAATGTTACAAGAGTAATGTTTTAATATTATGAGGAAGAAATAACGTCATTTTACTAGCAGATGTGTGCATTATCTTTAAAAACATCAGGAATGTTTTTTTTAATTGTCTGTGGGGGTCTCCTGGATTGCAAACACCAAGTTTGTTCGACTTTAGGTCCTTATTTTTCCAGAAAAAATGTGGTTAAATTCCGAATTTTACCCACATTATTCTATGATCTTTGTTTTTTTGGAGGAAAGTTGTAAATGTGTGATTCCCCCCACCCTTGAGTGCCAAATGTAACACTGATTATCGTGTCGTCCTAAATGTTCGTCCACAGCTTCTACCTGACCAGCATTTACGACCACTCCATATTTGAGGCCTTCAGCAAAGTGGTCCAGAAGCTCATCCCGCAGCTGCCCACATTGGAGAACCTCCTGAACATATTCATATCTGTATGTTGCTGTACATTTTACCCCTGTTGGTGTTGCGTGAAAAGGTTCTTCTTCTCGAACACGTGATTTTGATGTTTGCAGCATTCTGGGATTGAGAAGGCCTTCCTGTTTGACGTCGTCAGCAAGATTTACATCGCCACAGACAGCTCCCCCGTGGACATGCAGTCCTACGAGCTCTGTTGCGACATGATTGACGTGGTTATTGACGTCTCCTGTATTTACGGGTGATAAAAAGCAACACTCGATATGTTATGACTTCAACAACCAGGTGCATTCTGTCGGTGTATTAAAGATATGCGTTCATTTTCCCTTTGCAGGCTGCTGGATGATGGCACCGGCTGTGCGTACGACAAAGAGTCTTTGGCCATCATCAAGCTGAACAACACCACAGTGCTTTATTTGAAAGAGGTCACTAAGTTCCTTGCTCTGGTTTGCATCCTCAGAGAGGAGAGCTTTGAGAGGAAAGGTAAATGCTTGTAAGCTGTTGGCAACATGTAATGCCAAGACTGGTGCAGGGTTAATCCAAAGCTGGCATACTGTAATACAGGGGTGTCCAAAGCTTTTCCTCCGTGGGCCGCATACTGAAAAACGAAAGAAGCTGGGGGCCATTTTGATAGTGTTCATTTTTTAAACAGGCTAGTAAATATGCTAGGAGGTTATATACACACCACACAAAAAGGTAAGGATATTCGACTTTGCAGTGACATTTCAGGAGAACTTAAACTGCACTATTTCTAGAGACGCTCCACATTATATACAAATTGTGCAAAATAAGACAAATACTGCAATATGCTTTATGTCATGTTCCGCATGACGTGATGGGCTTTGGTTTTCACGCCGTTTACTGTTTTGTGCTCTTATTGTGGTTTTCTGTTTCCTCTTTGGTGCGATGTGCAGCTGCTTTCCGGTTGCGCGTGCAGCATGTTTGTCATTGGCAGTTAGCACTACTATTTAGGTCAGGGGTCTCAAACTCAACTTCCTCTGGGTGCCGCTGGAGGTAGAGTCTGGGTGAGGCCGGGCCGCAACGAGTATTCCAAAGAAAATATCAAAGCGTAAATGTAAAAATAGAATATAGTGTAGCGTCGCTGGGAGTGTGTCCGGCTTCCCATGCATTGCGGCACTTGTTTTGTGAAAAGTTGCTAAAGTATTATTATTCAATAGTAGTAGGGATTTTTTTTACATTCCTTTGCTTTTTGTAGCTTTTTAAAAATAATTTTCCAAATACTTCAACTTTCTTCTTACAGATTTTCCTCTTGTAATATTTTGACTTTATTCCTGTAATATAACTTTTTCCCCAACATGATTTTACAAAAAATACAACTTCATTCTTTGTTGTTTGTTTGTCTTTAATATTGCAGGTTTAGAAAAACCTACTTTTTTCTTTATTATTTTTACTTAATGCTACTAAAATGAACAATTTTTTTCCTCATACTACTTTATTCTCGTGATATTACTTTGACTTTTTTTTCTCTTTTTTTTTTCTTGAATATTTTGACTTTACTCTTGTAAAAATGTTTCAGATTTTTCCATATTTGCTGTTGTTGTTGGGTTTTTTTGGGTGAATTTTCTTGTTAAATTATATTTTTAGCATGTGCCATGGGCCAGTAATAACAATGTAATATATATAATATAATGTAATATAATTTTAATATAATAATAATAATTATAATAATAATAATAATAATAATAATAAGCTGCAGGCTGCAAATGGCCCCCGGGTCGCACTTTGGACAGGTTCCAGCCAGGGAATCCTTTAATCATCTTTATTATGTGTGTGTGTGCGTGTGATTTATTTGTTCGTAGAATGCACACAGAACGGTGAACAACTTCGTATCTGTCTCCTTTATGCTGTGTGCACTGATGAGGCGTTCAAGCACTCTGCGTATATCTGAGTGTTAGAGGAACTAGGAAGAAGGTGAAAAAAAACGTACGAAGGTAACGTACAACAGGATTGTAATATGTAGGTTCTTTAGTTAACACAGGATGCAGGGGAACGGTTTAAAGGGGACACATGACAGATAGTGAGCCTGGCCGGTGTGTGTGCCAGTCTTCAGTAAAGGTGAAAGTCATGTTAGATGTTCCCTTATCCATTTCTTTCATCATATATATGTATTTCTCTTTGTTTTCTGCATTTAAAACGGTTATTATTCTCTATAAAATGTGTTTTCGGAATGTGTCGGAAGGGAATAATGACAAAAACCGACATGACTGTATTATGAAATCACCTCAGGCAACACTAAGCCTGCGTGGTCACAGATTGGCACTAGAAGCTATAACCACCACATGTACTCTGTCTTCACAGGTCTCATAGAGTATAATTTCCACTGTTTCCGGAAAGCCATCTATGAAGTGTTTGAAGTGGCCGCCTCCAAACAAAGCACGGTCCTGAAGCGGGCGAACTCGTCCAGCAGTCTAAAATATGCCGCACTGAATGGAAACGGCGTCTAAACGTAATAATTAGCATGTGGGGGGGGAGGGATGTGCTTGTTTGGTGCCAGTGCACGAGAGACAGGTTTGTGAAATGTGCCAAACTCAAAAGTATGCTATTTGTCTCCTTTGTTATTAATAACCCTCACCGTGAAGAAGATGTCAGCTTGGCTTACGGTACCTACTCAGCCAGTGTGTTGTGGATCGTAACATATTTGTGGGACATCTGAGGTGCTTCCTGTCAGACTGCCTTTTTTTCCCCCCCTGTCCTTTTAAATCCTCTCACCTCATGGGTGTGACGTCTCCTAATAATACAAGGGGGCTCTTTTTCTTTTTTGGTCAGGTTTTCAGGCCCAAAATGATTTTCCACAGGTTATGTTGATTTTTGTTTTTACTGTACATATTTCATATTTTCTTTTAATAAATTGTTACTATTTTGGTGATTGAAACTTATCTGCTGTATTTTTACGTCCGTTACTTGAATTGAGACAGAATTCATACACAAGATTAACTGTAATGGGACCTTTTAAGAAAATGTAACCTTCATCCTTAAGGTTATGCATATGAGATATACTCCATTCAGATTCACACTATGTAGGAGAGCCTAAACCGCATGTGCATAACCAATGCGAGTTTCATATACAGTATATAGCATCATGTGGATAAGTTGTCTGTTTCAAGTGTTTGTATGCTGTAATGTGTAGATTTGGACAGCAGATGGCAGCATAGTTGAACCCTTCTGTCTTCCATCTAATTCAAATGAATGGTTTTCTAATTCTGCGACCAGTCCAGGGTGTACCCCGCCTCTCGCCCGAAGTCAGCTGGGATAGGCTCCAGCATGCCCCCGCGACCCTAAAGAGGAGAAGCGGTATAGAAAATGGATGGATGGGTTTTCTTATTCTTATCCTGCATGTAACAATCCACCCCTTTCTCTTGCAATAACCTGCAGATGATTCATTGGTTTAATTAATGCTCAGTAAATAATCTCCGACTGTGCCTCTTGCAGGGGGAAAAGTATTATTAGTATGAGCTTTGATTTTAGCTTTTTCCCCTTCATTTTTGCCTTTTTAAAATTTTCAAATACTTTCTTCTTAAATAATCTTCATAAATTTTCTTTCTGTGGCATTATGACTTTATTGCCATATTTTGACTTTATTCCAAAAAACTTTTTTCCCCAACTTAATTTTCCCAAAAAATAATTTTTGTTTCTCATAATAAATAACGTCCTTTTTCTTTAATATTCCAATTGCATTCTACTAAAATAACATTATTTTCCCTTTTTTTCTTGTTGTGACTTTTTTGTCTTAATATTTTGACTTTATTCTTGTAATATTACTCCTGTTTTTTTCCATTTCTGATGTTTTCTTTCATTTTTTCAACTATTTTAACTTTGTTCTTGCAAATGTTCTTATAATTATAACTTTATTCCCATAATATTTTCACGTTATTCTCCTAACATTACATTACATCTCCTAACACCTAATTTTCCAAAAGTTCTAACTTTATTTGTTGTTATTGACTTTAAAAAAAAATAACGTTTTTTTTTCTTTTAGTATTTCAACTTTATGCTACTAAAATGACATTATTTTTCCTCATAACATTACATTAGTCTTTTAAAATGACGACTTCTCGTTAGATTACAACTTCTGTCTCTTGATAGTTTGATTTTATTCTCGTAAAATTACTGCTGATTTTGCCATTTTTGCTGTTGTTTTTTTTGTTTGTTTGTTTTCTTGTTAAATGGTATTTTTAGAATGTGCCACCGGCCACAAACGGCCCCCGGGGCACACTTTGGACACCACTGCTGTAACAGATCTTCTGTGCAAACATCTGATTACACCAAACTTCTGCCTTCTTTCTAAGGAACTCCCCGCAAGGTGCAGAAGACACAGAGAGGGAGGAAAGGGGGCGGGGTTTGAGGGAATGCATGACCTTTTTTTGGGTAACATCAGTCGCACATGCTTGCTTCAGTCAGTGGAAGCCTTGTCGCTTTAAGGCCACAGGAGCCCACGCAGGATTTTAATTCTTTGCCATTCTGTCAGCAGAGAGCCACAAGTGGAACAAAGCTGGAAAGATCCAGCTGAGGAGGCCAGCAAGTTTCTGCAAGCTGCTGATGTGCACGGCAAGGTAAATCCAACGCAGTGCTTTATTTACTTACCATATCGATGTGGATAATGGTACTTCGGAACATGTGAAGATGTCTTCAGAGCTTGCAATCACTATACACTTCGTATAAGTGCAAAAAAAACACATTATTAATGTCTAAAAGTAACCACTAGGAAGACTAGATTACCGTACATCATTTGTGAATATCTGGCAACTTAAAGCGCTGGCTAGATATAGAGAGAGATTGAAACCAATTAAGTGTATAATGTATGAATAGCATTGACACCAATTTTCCCTCAATTGTGTTTTTAAGTGAAATATGTGACCCTCCCCATCCAGGATGCACCCAGAGGATGTTCTTGTTGTGGGACAAAAACGGGTTAAATGTGTGAAAACATAACAAGAAATACGTGTTTTTATCAAGTAACGTGAATGAGCACTGCACGTGTTATTTAATTGGCCTGCTACATGTTAATAGCTCATTCAGTCAGAGTGATGTCATGTCTCCCGTACTAGATGCCCCCCTCCCCTCACGAAAGGCTCATGGTTTCCATCAGCACAGCAGCATCATGTTCCGAAAGTCATTTGGGTGAAGCTCGTGCAGACATTCCAAGCCTATGCTGCATTCTCTCACTGACGAGGTGTTTTTTTGGGGGAGGTGGGGGATGCATTGTTAGTTGTTTCCACACAGCAATTCATTCTTTTTGGTCTTTACATAAAACAGAAGGCTGGAGGAAAAATCTTTTGAGAATCGCACGATTTTGCCAAGTTTTTGATCACATTCTTACACTGGGCGAAGGCGATTTATATCACGATTTCCTTTATTCTCCTTTCTTTAATCGTGATTAACGACGTAACCCAGCGGTGTCGCTTTTTCCAGCGATGACCACATGCAGAGTAACAGAAGGTTGTTGTCGGGCGGGGAGGGGCGGTCCCTTTGATGCATTTTGTACATTAAAATGACTACTTCAGTGCCAATTAACCTAACATGCATGTTTTTTGGAACATGGGAGGAAACCGGAGTACCCGGAGCAAACCCACGCACGAACGGGGAGAACATGCAAACTCATGCCCAACGGAGATTTGAACCCACATCTTCCCAATCTCCTGACAACATGCTAACCACTAGGCCACCGTGCGGCCTATTTTTACAATATGCCAAGGACATGAAAAAAAAAAAAAAAAAACAAGCTGCGGGCCGAAAATGACCCCGAGCCACTCTATACATGTATATGTATATTTACAAATAGCATACTGCATCTTAACAAATGCGATTGCGCAATATTGATGCATAAGTAGCAATAATACTTACAGTATATACTGTAGGAGGCTGTTTGTATATTCATGTTTACTCCCCTTCGTTTCTTTCCATCCAGTTTCTATACCGCTTGTGCTCACGAGGACTCCTTCATTTCTATTCCTATTTAATTCTTATCCATACTGCGCTATCTGTAACAATGTAACTTCCTGCAAAGGATCAATAAAGTGTTTCTCTATCTTTGGTGCTGGTGGAACTGAAGCAGTATGAGGTTTTGTGTGAATATTTTTGTGTGAATTTTGCTCCCATTCCAAATTGTACGGCCTCAAATTTTGCGTTTTCCCCGTTGATCATTCATTTCAGCACTTTGTAGCAATACGTAGGATCATTTAGTGAACTTAATGGGCTGCAGTGTTATATTTTATGTTGGAACAATGCCGGAACAAAATGATGCGCATTCCCTGAAATCCCCAACGTTTTATTAGACATCTTACGTAACATTGTAGCTTTGGCAGGTTGGAGTTGATGTCTCACTTTTTGCCATAACCTTTTATAGATGAAACACCTCCGACTCAGCCTGCAGGCTCTTAAAGGCTCTGCAGCGCAAAGCTCTGCAAATAAATCCAGCAGGAAACTGCAAGAAAGCAAACATTTGACAAAATTAACACCCAGAAGCTAAAGTGGACACCACACTGTCAGAGGAGAGTTGATGGGAAAATGTGTTTACTTGTCATTTTTATTGTATGTATGATGACATTTGCCTCATTCCTCATCACCCTGATTGATTCTTTTCACCTCAGATGTTTAGACAAAGGCTAACCTCTTTGTGTTTTCTTTTGAGGATGCCCCTGCCAACTCACACAAACCTGTACTAAAATAGTCTCTACGGTTTATGCCATTAAAATGATCGCTGTTTTTTTTTTAGTTATTAAAGATGGTGTCATCCAGACCCCCGACATGCATGCTGAAAACAATTCTAAGTACGTATAAATGACGAATAAAAGGGATAAATGAACATTTATGATTACTTTTACATTCGTTGAAGATGTGATTGTTGCCAAAGACGCCATGTGGCAGCGAGATCAACACCACCTTTGTGTTGGCCAAGCTTGAATTCTATAGTGTCTCTGTTTTTCCATTTCATCACGGCTGCAAAATAACCCAAAATGGAACCAAAGAAAGCTAAAAGTGCCAGCATTTTGACAAAGAAGGTGAGAAACACTGATTCAAGGGTGGCGTCCGTGTTGATCTCGCTGCCATCTCAATCTTGTGTCTTTGGCAACGATACGTTTTCAGTGAACGTAAAAGTGACCTCAAATGTTAATTTATCTTTTTAATTCGTTGTTTAAATGCATTTAGAATTGTTTTGTGCATGTAAAACTATAAAAACATGTTTTGTGTCGAGAAACTGTGTTAATTAGCCAACCGCTGATGACATCATAGACAGACGGAGCTGACTTCTCGTTCCTTTTTCCATGTAGTAGCAAGCTAAGTAGTTTGTGGTAAAAATACATAAATAACACAGTTGGACTCACACAGTGTATTAATAACATGATGAGACGTGCACCATATTGTACGCAAAAGTTTGGCAGAAATTCTGCACGTTAAGTGAAAAACACGCTAACCGGCGCGCACGCTAACCGAGGTTCCACTGTAGTCTAATTCTTTACTGCTGTGTTTGTGCTCTTTTGTGCCGTTAAAATGATCGACGGTGCTGCTATACACCGTTGATTAATTAAAGATTTATTTTCCAGCTGGATGATGATTTTGGTGTCATTCAGAGCACATTGGGGGGGCTGGATTACATCCGTACTGGACACTTAAATTTATAATAACTCAAAAAGCATGTCAGCACGATTGCACAAGTAATTTTCATGGCACAAACCCAACGTGGAGGGTGAGGTCGACAGGTGGATCGGCGCAGCGCCTTCAGTAATGCGGTCGCTGTACTGGACCGTCGTGGTGAAGAGAGAGCTCTCAATTTACCGGTCGATTTATGCTCCCACCTTCACCTATGGCAGTGTTTGTCTAATAGTGGGGGTCTGTCATTGGGCAGCGGCTCAGAGTTGGGCCGCTGCTCCTTCACATCGGGAGGAGCCAGCTGAGGTGGCTCGGGTACCTAGTCCGGATGCTTCTTGGCGATATTCCCGCAAATTTTTCCTAGTGCCGGAGCATACACACAAATGACCTGAGCGTTGACCTCTGCGAGCGACACGGAATGTAAATCCACTTCAATTAGCGTTGCTGAAAAGTCGCCAAAAGCCAAAGTAAACAAAAAACATGGAGTTACTTTTCTCATGCTTGCGGAGTCGAAGTCTGGTAACATTGGGGTTGTCATGCACAATGGCGGTTCAAATTCCCAAGTCCTTGCGACTTTTGAGGGCACATTTTTCCCGGAAATATTCGAG
Source organism: Dunckerocampus dactyliophorus (assembly GCF_027744805.1). Classification (NCBI taxonomy): domain Eukaryota; kingdom Metazoa; phylum Chordata; class Actinopteri; order Syngnathiformes; family Syngnathidae; genus Dunckerocampus; species Dunckerocampus dactyliophorus. Next base: position 10,097,990 of record NC_072838.1, read on the forward strand.
ACATTCCAAAACTTAAGCATTTGGTTTCAGGTTCCTGCGTCATTCTGTTTTTGGAGTCATTTTCAAAGTTCTTCCTTTGGAATTTATGTCTTGGTTATTGATAGTATTTTGTAATAGAACAATGTTCTGTCAGAGGAGCACTTTAAATGTATTGAAATTTTAAGGCATCTCTGAGCAAACGTCCAGTATCATTTGAGTATCTCATTGCCGGGCCGAGTGCCCTGGTTTTTTGTAATCAAAATATGGTCAGCCTAAGTATGTAGCTACATAAAGTAACCAAAACGTAATAACACCATGATTATCTTTCATAAGGCATAATGACTGATACAGCTCTGGTTTTTGTAGCTTATGTCGTGGCTTGTGTATGTATTTGCTGCTGAGCTACAGGAAGTCCAGTACAAACAACGGCTTTGTACTGTTATATTCTTATTGAACTCCCTTTATGACACAAGAGTGACACTGGTGTGACTTACACTCCCTGTTTGAATGGTTCGAATCAACTATGTAGTAAATGTATGTGTGTGTGCATGTGAAACAGCAACCGCACATTGACCGTCTTTGTACTGTTCCATGAAAGGCAGCGCAGTCATCTGACGGTTATAATACAGCACCTTTTGTGTGTGTGTGTGTGTGTGTGTGTGTGTGTGTGGTTTTTGTTGTTGTTTTGTTTGTACTGTTAACCGCCGCAAAGCCAAGGGGGTCTTTTTTTTGCTCCAAAGCTGCAGGCAGCTCTCCTCTGTGGGTTGCCAGCATTGTGCCTCCATCAATATTCTCTTTCACCTCTCGCAAGTCAGCAGCCAAACAATACTTCAACTGTGCCGAACCGCCGTTAAAACCCCCCGAATGTTATCCCAGTGGGGGGAGAAAAAAACAGCTAAAGTCTAATTATAAGCCAACTTTGTTACTGCTTTTAGCTGAAAGCGCATAGTCTCCGGGTCATTTGGCGGGTGCTGCATTTAAAGAAGAAAGCGCTGATTGTTAGTGCTGTGTTTGTGTTCAGGTTCTGTTCTCATGCCATTTTCCAAGTATATCATAATAATCACGAGCAGCCAAGTTGGAGAAAGTTCTGAGATGTGACGAGCACGGCTGATATTTTCCATGAAAGGAGCTATACAGCAAGAATGTGGTGAGAAATCGGCACCGTTCACGTGCTAATAATTACACCTGAGTATAAAATGTAACCCTTCACACCCAATGGCTTTTTCCAACGTTGTTGGAAAAAGTTAGGCTATTCGCCGGTCATATTATACCTCAATTGCACTTAATGCCGCTCGTCCCTCACCACTTTGCGGTTCGAACATCGCTCCCTCACTCCCGATCCAGATTTTTCAAAAAATAATTAATTAATAAATGGCCACTGTTTTGTGGTTGACTACAGCCTATTATTAGTATTAAAAAAAAAACGCATATTAAGAAAATTGTATGTATTCTTGGCCTAAATTAAACCTTTTCAAGCATAAAAATAAGTGAACTAAAATACAAAATACAGTTTAAGGGATGAAAGGATGTTAATGAACTGTAGTCTACACTGGCCGCTAGTTGTCGCGCACCAGACTTGATCGCCGTAAACTAACAACTATTGCAGGTTTGAATTATCTCACAACAGGCACAATAATAACAAAAGTAATAGTAATAATCATAATCATAAAACTGGGTACTGTTGTGGCCGTACTCCGGCTAAACCTCAACCTTGAATACCCGACATCACTTCCTGTCCACACATCCGGAAGATATTTACTGAAACATACACGAGCACGAGTCTTATTTATGGCCTGAATGACTTATTTTCTGATTATGTCCGTAAGAGAATACCGTAAGAATATTTAGAATGCCGTCAGAGTGCGGTTAGAATACCATTCAAATGCCGTTCAATATTTTTCCACTTTGAATCCACCTCGAAAGTTTTTAGCATGCTCAAAACATACGGGCCGGCCAAAAGAATGGGCCCTAATATTTGGAATACACTTAGAATGCTACTTTGTGTTACTTTGCAGGCTACACACTGTCGATGGTTATATACTGTAGATCGGACTCGACCGTTAGCATTCTTTGGCAAAGGTAGTGGTTCCATTCCGTGACAACAGAAAAACTCTGCATTTCAACCCAATTTGCACCAAAATTTCCACTTCTTGCGGCACCCCTGTCAAAAAACAACCAACAAATGGCAATCAAAACAACACCGAGTAGCTTTGTCCAGGGCTGAAAATCCGAGTTTCCTATAAAGGGTTAAATCATAGAATTCACAGTTGCCACTGTAACCAAACCTCAGCTTTATCCAGCAGATTATTATTAACTGTAGAAAAATATAAAAAGAGCCAAAAAGGCTTTTTAGACCAAACGTGGTCCAATTCAGGTGTCTGCCTTGGAAGAGGAATGTGACAGCTCCTGAAAAAAAAAAAGTGCAGATGCCATAAATCAGTCAATTAATTTGCGTGGCTATGGAATATTTCACACGCACGCACTGTACATACTCGCGCCAACGCACTTTATTACGCATGACAGCAGTTTTCATTATGGAATCATCGGGTTCGTAAACCTCAAACGCACGTCTGAATTCCTCTGCGGTGAGAATAAACAGCAATGCCAGCGGCGCTCGTAGGGCCTGTGGAGTTCCTGGCTGGGGTCGTAACAAAACTGTCACGGTGTCGGATGAGTAAAGCAACAGCGGCGAGCCATGAGGGGGACATTAGACGGGATTCCCACCGCCTGATCCTGGGAGACAGTCGGCGTTTGGCACTCGGAGCACAAAGGGAGTCCGCTAAATCTCTCAGTAGGACAGACAGTGTTGAATCTATCATGTTCACTCATTAAGGGGACAGTGCAAGGCATACGAGAGGTGGATGACTTCTTGAAGTATTCCTGGGTGTGGTCCGAAAGAGGCTCCGGTAGACTTAAAACGTAAAAGCCTCTGCATCCACAGAAGTCACACGGTTGTCACGTATCTGGAGAGGGTGTGGCCATTCCAAGTCAGTCATGGAACCTAAGGGATACGCAAATTCACAAGAAGAAGGTTTTTCTTGATGGTAGGTTGCTCGGAACAGTAAAATCACAACACCTACTCTGGACCACGAAGTAGAAGTATTAAAATCAGGATTGGTTCTGTAAGGGTGACGGTTCAATTCCCAAGCACACCCCATTAGTGCGTGCCCGGAGGTCGAACAATTCCGTTGTTTGCCGGGTTGCGGCCACGTGACGCGGCGTCAACTCCGGTACGACGCTCGGGGCACACGTTCAATATGGCCACTTACGAACTCAATGAATAACGGCACGCGGTTGAAGTTATTTGTTCAAATTGTGTGAGTTTGCATGGTGTGTTGCACAAATACATGAAACAGTTGAAGACAAGGCAGGTGAGGCGCGTAAAGGTGACTGCAGGGGTGTTCCATGTCATTTCATGTCTACAGGGCTCTAATCATGGTAAAAATGAGATAGTATTTAGAAAGTCAGAAACATGTTTCTATGCTCTAACTATGAAAATATTCCATTTATTAATGTTGAACCCTATTTAGTGGAAATTCACTTATCACTCACTGATCACAAATACACTTGTTATCGATGTTAAAATAATATTAAAAGCACCTGAAATCAGCTCCATCTTACCAGTGACCCACAATGAGTAGAAGAGTAAACCTCCCTGAATTTGACTGCCCGCTCCGGGGTCCGAGCACAGTACACTGGGAGACGAGAGCGCTGACCACACGGCCAAAAGCCCGAACTGTCGACCGCGTGTTTAGCGCAGCTCTCAAAGCAGAGGGAGTGAGGTTTACCAACGTACACTTGCGCAGCCTCACAGGCTGCCATTATGGGCCATTATGGGCCATTATTTTATTCAAAAATTAATATAGTTTGAAGTTTTTGCATGTTTATGTTGTTTGTTGCGAGTGTCCCATTTTTTTTCACAGTCCTTGACCGCACCATCGTACGTGCGCTCGCCTTCTCCACTCTGCACAGATTGTCAACTATACTGTATTTTTACCGTTTTTTTGTTTTTTTTTACTTCATATTTGCTCCCAAATGCTGATACTCTGTGGGAAAACATAAAGGTAAAGTTTGATGACGTTACTGAGCGCTAACGTGTATATTTGTTGTGTGCACAGCTTCAAGTTAATTCATGCTAGCAAACTGCCTGTTACCACACACATCAAGCAGCTATAATCTGCTCTTTGAAAAACAAACTCCACGCTTATAGTGGTGGTTGTGCTTTTAATTTGATGTTGTTCCCGTCTTAGTTTGACACAATACATACTAAATGAGATAAATTACATCCCTGTAAGACCCCCACCACCACCTCCCCGGTCCGCGGAGATTTGTGGGAACACGAGCCGGGCCGTGGGTCCAAAAATGGATAATGATCGTGACATCATAGAAAGTAAAAAAAAAAAAAAAAAAAAGTACGTTGTCATTGAAGGAAAATGGTATGTGTGACTTCTATGGATAATTATGTGTGTCATTTTCAATCCCACATATCTGGGATGCACAATGGGCAAGAATGAAAGACAACAGCTGCACGCCGCAGAATGTGCTCGCGTCCGCTGACGCTTAGGAAGAGACACGTGAAGAAAAAAAGAAAAAAAAAGTCCGGAAGGAAAGCCATTGTTCTGCCATGGCATTGATCCACCAGAATAGAAAAGGCACTTTTTTAGACGTTTTCAGAGTGACCGGTTTCCTCCAAACAGACAGGATGGGATGTTTTGACTTGACTGGTTTGGTTTTTCGACCCAGCAAGAGGAAGCGTCGTCGTTACCGGCAGGGAGGGATGTCCAACTCCCAGTGCGAGCATGCTTCTTGAGTGATCCAGCCTGCTTCTGGCATCTTCTTAAGACACGCTGTGTTTATCTCTGCGTTGTTTATCTAAAGTTGCATCATCGGTTATTAGATTCCATGACCGTGCAGACACGCAGAATGTAAACCGGATGTTAGGATGAGGTCTTTACACACCAGTTGCAGGTGATAGGTCAGCTTTCTTTAAGAAGGAACCCTTGTCTTGAGTGATCATTAATTCTTCGTGCTTTCATAACAAGCCACAAAATTGTTTTCTCAGAAAAAAAAAAAAGAAAAGAAGCCTTGGGTAGTTTGTGAGTTCTGGGTCATGTCATAGTTTCGACTAAGGCAACATGGGGTGTCTCTGCTCATTCTTTCTTCCCCGAGGGACATTTCAGAGCCTTATGGCTTCTCAGCTGCACTTTGTTGAGGCCACCTCCTCGTGACATGACACAAACATGACAAAGCGACTTTGTGCCCAAATTAGGGTAAAACTATGAAAATGCCTCCAAGTAAAATAGGTGGCTAACATAAGGCTAAAACATGGCCACCGTGCTACGTACTAACAGAGGCCGCTAATTGGTATTTTTTAAACGTGGGCTAAAACATGGTCACTAGAGTCCAACATAGTGCTAACTAAGGCAAAAAAAAAACAGCTAACATGTTGTTAACTGAGGCTATTAATGCAGCAGACAGATGGCTCAACCAGTTCAAGGCTAAATCATGGCTAAAAGAGCCCAGCATTGTGCTAAGGTAGGCTAATAACTAGCCTGATGTGGCTAACCAGAGCTAATGGAGGCTAACATGTCAATATCATATAAAACGATAGCTAACAGGTGGCAAAAGGCTACCCGTGTGTCCCAACTGGACTCCAAACAGAGTCTAAATATGGCTAAATGAGCCCAACATCATGGTAAAGGAGGCTAACAACTAGCCACATGAGGCTTACAACTAACCAGATATAGCTAAACAAAGTCAATAGAGGCTAAATTATCAATATAATATAAAAACTTAGCAAATGTCGACCAGTGTTACCCAACTGTACTCCAAACAGAGGCTAAAACATGGCTAAATGAGCCAAACATCCTATCCTGCTGAAGGAGACTAACAACGAACCACATGTGGCTAACTGGAGCTAATTGAGGCTAAACTATCAATACAATATGAAACTATAGCTAACAGGTGGCAAAAGACTACCAGTGTTACCCAACTGGACTGCAAATAGAAGCTAAAACATGGCTAAAAGAGCCCAACATTGTGCTGAAGGAGGCTAGCACCTAGCCAGATGTGGCTAACTGAAGCTAATCGAGGCTAAATGTCAATACATAAAAAGTTAGCTAACAGGTGGCAAAAGGCGCTACTAGTGTTAGCAGATAGATAACACGACATCTAAGACAACTCTTGTATGTCTCCTGCATTAAAAGAGCATCCACATATTTGAGAACTCCCTTTGCCTCGTTGTTGCTGACAATGTTTGCTAAACTGTGAATTCTTTCTTCCCAGTGGGTCAGTTTGACATCATGAGTGACCGCTTCGACTGCAAAAACTGCAAAGAGTCCCTGTACGGACGCAAGTACATCCAGGCGGAGGACAACCCTCACTGCATCCCCTGCTATGACCGCCTGTATGCCAACACCTGCCAGGAGTGCAAAGAAATAATCAGCCACAATGCCAAGGTGAGCTTGCTTTGTTGGTGCCAAGCGTCAAGAGCGCAGCACGCTCCGTATGTCAAAGAGCAACACAACATCTGACGCAAGTAGAATTGGAAACGGCACAGGTCGGGCGTTTTGGGAAGGAAACGCAGAAAATGTGAACATTAGTGTGCAAGAAGACAGACCACTTCTCATTCCTAAGGTTGACATCAGGCGGAGTCCAAAGTTCAGCCTGGGGCGGGTCATTTGCGGCCTGCGGCTGTTTTTTTTAAATTGACCCGAGGCACACTCTGAAGCGACAATGTAACGAGAGAACTAAAAAAGGAAAATCAGCAGTAAATTCACAAGAAAAGTTGTAATCTAAAGAGAAAAAGTTGGATTATATGAGAATAACGTAATATGAGGGAAAATAATGTCATTTTACTCGCGTAAAGTTGACATATTAGAGAAAAACAACTTGTTTTTTAAAGTTGTAATATTATGAGAAACAAACAAAACAAAATAAATGTAATTTTGGGATAATTGGGTTGGGGGAATATATAAAAAAAAACTATAAAAGTTATTATAATATTATCATAATATTACAAGAATAATTATAAGAGTAAGTTAGAATATTACATGAGGAAAATTTACAAAAAGAAAGTTGAAATAGTTTGTCAATAAAAAAAACAAAAAAAAAGAACAGGAAAAATGCCGAAAAAAAGACCGAAGTTCACACTAAAAATGCATTTTTCGCCGATATATGACAAAGCTTTCTATATAAAGTTTAAAAAGTTTAAAGTTGTCATTTTACGAGAATAAACTAATATTTTGGGGGAAAAATAATGTAATTTTATTAGCATAAAGTTGCAATCTCAAAGAAAAGAAAAGACGTTATTTATTTTAAAGTCGTAATATTATGAGGGGAAAAAAACAACAAATAATCTATCCATCCATGTTCATTTTCCTTTTTGGAAAATTATTATGTTGGGAGGGGGGAGTTGTAATATTATGGGAATAAAGTCACAATATTACAAGAAGAAAATTTACCAGAAGAAAGTTGAAATCGTTGGAAAAAATAAAATGAAATCAACCGCAGAAATGTAAAAAAAAAAACAGCTGTAATTTTACCAGAATAAAAATAGGAATAGAAACAGGACAGTGGTTCTCAGCTGGTTTGTCTGCGGGACCCCCCATCACCCCTTAATGACAAGCGGTGACCCAAATAGTGAACATATTTCAACTCAAGTAATCTTAATATTTAATGCAAAGACATTAACACAGTTTGAATTTGAGGTACAGTCGTCCCTTGCCTTCATTAATAAATCATGCCGTTTTGTGGTTGAATATGGCCCATTATTAGTCCAAAAAATATGCATATTTGACATATTTCTTGCCTAAATTAAGCATTTCCAAACATTAAATGGCTAATTGAACTAAAATGCAAACATAAGGCATTCAAAGATACTGTGATGATATGTAGTATTCTACACTGGTCACTAGGTGTCAGTAATGTTACTGTATTCTTTGGTGAGACACACAAGCACCAGACTTTATTGCAGGTTTGATTTATCTCACAACAGGCACAATAATCGCTAACAGGAGCTACTGTCGCGGCCGTAACCCACGCCAAGATAAAACACTTCCTGTCCGCCACTCACTCAGCTCCCTGAACATCGGAACATATTTAGAGCAACACGCACAAGCACAAGTCTTATTTATGTCTTAATGGCTTGTTTTCTCTAATTGCATCTCCTATATTGGGTAATAGGAGTGTAAAGGTGACTATAGGGGTGTTATTTCATGTCTACAGGGCTCCAATAATGTTAAAAACTGTATTTAGAAGGTCGTAAACAGGTTTTGTATGCTCTAACTACGAAAGCATTTCATTTATGAATCAGGAATCCTACTGTGGAAATTCACTTACAATGGTGTGATCTGGAACCAATTAACTGCGATGAACGAGGGATTACTGTAGTGCAAAATAACACAACAACAACTTCACAGAACAAGTTTAATGATCATTATATGACCGTAGTGATCATGTTTTATCCACAAAGTCACAATGATTTGAACAAAAAGTATCTGCAAATGTTTTCAGTAGTTGGTACAAGCTGGACAAAGTCACCCACAGACATGCACACCTCGTGGTGGCGTTACATTATTTCGTATCAACCCGCAAGCCACCAGTTGAGGATCACTGCTGCAGGAAACAGCCGTAGATGTCACAAAAGGCCACGAGTGTCCTGTGAATCATGAGCTCCCTGCGAGGGACCGACAGTAAATTACTACGCTGCTTACTTTGGCCCTCTCTCCCCGGCTCACGAGACGTAGCGGCGGCCATCCCTCATCCCGCTCGCTCCCTCATCTGTACTTGTTTTTGTGAAACCCCACGCCTAGGAAATACTTTTTTTTTCCTTTTTTTTTTTTTTTTTTTTTTTTTTTTCACCCACCGTTCAGTGGGCCCATTTATCACAGGGCCGATATGAACTGCTGCTGAACTGCAGCACAAGCATCTGTTCCAGTAAAAAAACGGAAAAATCAACAACAAGCAAAGTGGCTCACATGCCGGCAAGCCAAAATCGCCGCGTGCCGGAAATCCAATCCTGCGGGTAACCTCTGACGTCTTGGCTGATGAGGAAAACGGCAGCAAAAGGGGAAAAAAATGCAGATGTGTTTGAGCTCCCGTGTTAGTCACTGCTTGTGAGTAATATGTTATGGCTGAGGATATTCAGAGGTGACGTCTCAGTGACTGGAGTCTCATAACTCAAACAACACATGGACACTCGTTGCCCGTTTCTTTTATGTGTGCTTTTTTTTTTTTTTTTATCATTTTACCACATTTGCAGCGATTTCAACCATGCTAGTCCTATGGTCCCTCGCCCGCAGTTACACGAGTGATGTGCGATACCGCTAATTTTGTTTCCGATCCGATACTGAGTCAAATTCAGGCTGGTATCGGCAATACCGATTCGATACAGATACTATACAAATTCACCAAATAATTCTGTTAAATTTTAAACAGTAGTGTATTTCATATCATAGCATAAAGAATACAATGCATCTAATTAATTGAATAATAAAATAAATGATTAATTAACATAAATTCATAATTTAATAATGAGGTTGTAATCTAAAGAGAAAAAGATTTCATGAGAATAACGTAATATGTGGAAAAATAATGTCATTTTACTCGCATAAAGTTGAAATATTAGAGAAAAATGACTCATTTTTTTAAGTTGTAATATTATGAGAAGCAAACAAAACAAAATAAATTTTTGGATAGTTAGGTTGGGGGAATATATTTTTAAAAACTATAAAAGTTATAAAGTAGTTGTAACTTTTAATAGTTAGTTATAATATTATAATAATATTATAAGAATAAGTATACTAGTAAGTTATAATATTACAAAAGGAGAATTTACAAAAAGAAAGTTGAAATAGTCCCATAGTCAATATTAAAAAAAAAAAAGAACAGGAAAAATGCCAAGACCGAAGTTCACACTAAAAATACACTTTTTCACCGATATGACAAAGCTTTATATATGAATTTTACGAGAATAAACTGTTAAGTTATTAAGTTATTTATTTTAGACCCACATTGTTGGCTATTATGTTTATTTCTATTAAGTAAGGTGGTGGTTATCATTAATAACTGGAGGGTGGGGCGATGATCGTATTGATTATATGACACGTGCGTACTGTTTACAATGTCAACTGGTCACCTTGACTCTTCCTCCTCCTCCTCCAGGAGCTCTTCTACGACAACAGATACTACCATGATCACTGCTTCCGCTGCGTGCGCTGCGATCGCTCTCTGGCCGACGAGCCCTTCACGAGCCAAGACGACGCGCTGGTGTGTAGCGAGTGCTACGGCAACGAATTCTCCTCCAAGTGCGTGGTGTGCGACAAGAAAGTCATGCCTGGTAAGTGGCGCTCGCGGGTAAAAAGAAGGTCTTCGCAGAAATAGTAGGAACATTTTTGGGTTTCAGATGTGACAAAATGATTGCAGCGAGGGTTTCATGCTGCGGCGGCTGTGGTGGCGTTGGATGACTGGAAAGCTATGCAATCTTGTGGTATGTGTGTGGGATATTCTAAAATAAGTGGTTGGAATGTCCCCTTAAAGTTTAAAAACACTAACACGGCTTTTGACTGCAATTTAAGAGCCACAAAGCGTTAAATTAAAAATGATTGAAAGATGAAGCTGATGTTTGCGAGGAAGACTAAGTTAGATGCACAACAGGAAGTGTGTGTTGTGCATCTGCAGAACAGGTTTTCACATTTTCTCCACCCTCGAGATAACAGCAATCACAAGCATCATCGTTTTCATGTCTTTTCACCCTGTCACCCTTTGTCTCTGGGCCAGGATCAAAGCTGTTGGAGTATGGTGGCTCCACGTGGCATGAGCACTGTTTTATGTGTCACGGATGCGACAAGCCCATCGGTGGCGAGGCCTTCATCCCAGACAAAAACAACTACTACTGCGTACCGTGCTACGAGGGCAGGCTTGCTCCTCGGTGCAGCTGCTGCAAAAAGGTGAACCCTGCCTCCCATACAGTAGAATAATGCAATGGCGACTGCTATGTTTATGAATTCTACTAAATTACCTTTGGAATGGCTACTTACGTATTTGACAGTGTGTTTATCTTTGAAGAAGGCTTGCTCATTGCTAAATGACAGAAAGGATAGCCTGCCAACATTCCCATAATTCCCATAAGGTGCATCTGCACAATCTATTAAGAGCGGTAGCCACAATAATAAACACTGTGCTCAACTAGAAATTGCAACGTGAATGCAGAGAGAAGCCACAGTATAAGCGATAGGTAATAGAAGGATGAGAGTGGATATGTAGTATGTACGTGGGTTTTCTCCGGGCACTTGGGTTTCCTCCCACATTCCAAAAACATGCATGTTAGGTTCATTGGCGACTCTAAATTGTCCACAGGTATGAATGTGAGTGTGAATGGTTGTTTGTCTATATGTGCCCTGCGATTGGCTGGCGACCAGTCCAGGGTGTACCCCGCCTCTCGCCCATAAGTCAGCTGGGATAGGCTCCAGCATACCCCTGCGTCCCAAGTAAGGATAAACGGCATAGAAAGTGGATGGATGGATGTTTTGTGGTTGAATACAGCCTATTATTAGTGAAACAAAAAATGCATATTCAAGTAAATCTGACCTATTTTTTTCCCTAAATTAAGCAGAAAATGACTAAATGACGACCAGTCCAGGGTGTACCCCGCCTGTCGCCCGAAGTCAGCTGGGATAGGCTCCAGCATAGCCCCGCGACCCTAATGAGGAGAAGCGGTATAGAAAATGGATGGATGGATGACTAAATGAACCAAAATACAAATATAAGGCATTCAGAAGACGCATTCATTGATGTTGTGATGATATGTAGTATTCTACACTGGTCACTAGGTGTCAGTAATGTTACTGTAATGTTCGATGAGACACACAAGCACCAGACTTGATCCCCGGAATAACAGGCTTTTATACGAGGTTTGAATGATCTCACAACAGGCACAATAATCCCTAATAAAAACACAGGCTACTGTTATGGCTATAAGCCATGGCAACATGGAAACTCAACTCTGATCCCCCAACGCCACTTCCTGCCACTCACTCACACACACGAGCACAAGTCTTATTTATGTCTTAAATGGCTTATTTGCTCTTAAGTCTACTACATTGGGTAATACAAGTGTAAAAGTGACTATAGGGGTGTTATTTCATGTCTAGAGGGCTCTAATAATGTTAAATAAATGTATTTAGAAGGTTGTAAACACGTTTTCTATGCTCTAACTATGAAAGTATTTTATTTATAAACAAGGAAGCCCGTCTATCATGAGCAGTTATTCAAAAACTGCACATTTCGGCGCAGCTTTCTGTTACGGTCAGACTAAGGCACATCTGTGTTATAATCTTGCTGTCGTTATCAGCTATCTTGATAGGCCACACCTGTGAGGTGTGTGAATTACGAATGAACACGGATTCATGAACAATATTTGAGAGGCAGGACAGAAAACGTTTTAAGTCTTTGAGTTCAGCTCATGAAAGATGGAGGCAAAAACCAAAGTGTTTGGTTGAGTGTAGTTATTTGCCTTTCTTTGACGTGCTGGTTGTACAGTGTCACAACATAGAAGTAGTAGGTTAACTAGGGACATTCCTGCCGTGCGTTTTGTCCTGCAGGCTCTGACTAGAGGAGGGGTGACCTACAGGGACGAGGTGTGGCACAAAGAGTGCTTCCTCTGCACGGGCTGCAAAACTCCTCTGGCCGGGCAACCTTTCACCTCGGAGGGGGAAAAGCCGTACTGTGTCAAGTGCTTCAGTACCCTCTATGCCAAAAAATGCGCCGGCTGCAACACTGCCATCACAGGTGACTCGACCACATACCTCACATGCTTGCGTGAGTCACCCCCAATCAGACGTCACGACTCCATGCATCATACGTGTGCACGTGTCTCTGCAGGTTTCGGAGATGGCAAATATGTCTCCTTCGAGGACCGACAGTGGCACCAGCCGTGCTTCAAGTGCTCCCGCTGCTCCGTGTCACTGGTCGGCTCCGGCTTCTTTCCGGACCGTGACCAGATTCTGTGTACAGACTGCAACAACGACGACTGACCGCCACAAAAACCTCAGCTTTGCACACCAACACTGCAAACGCGCCTCTTCACTTCTCTGTTTTAGTAGTTACATTTGCGAAAGCTATATGGAAACATTTTAATCCATCTGGTTCATTTACTGGCTTGAATATCAGAAAGGAGTCACGAGACTCCTTTGAAATTCCAACAAAATTTAAAACACGTCCATCATATTTGTGGATATGTGTGTTGCTGATGTTCGTGATAGATAACCAAGTTCAAGCATTGCAACAATGGAACACGCTTATGTCAACAACCCGTCTAAGTCGACCATCTCATCAAGTTTTGTTTCGAAAAACTGCTTGCTTAAGTCGACGTCAACATATAATATTAAGAAACTGATCCTATTTATTTATTTATGTTGGCACAAGCATTCTGCATGCAATCATACGATCATCAAAACCGATTCATAAAATGAGCTGCGGTAACATCTGCAACAACTTGAAACAATTCCCAAGTTAAGTTTACTCACGGTCCCCCCCGACATCTCACCACTCAACTCTATTTGCAAAGCACTGACATCGATGAAAAACGTTTCTGTCGCCATGTGCTGTAATAATGTCAACTTCCTCATTATCGCTTTTTTCCAAAAATCTATTAATGAATAAACCATGCTGTTTCATACATTGAATGCAGCCTTTTATCAGTAAAACAATATGCATATTGAAGCAAATTTTACATAGTTTTTGCTTAAATTAAGCATTTTCAAGCATAAAAAAGGGTAATTGTATGAAAATACAAATATAAGGTATTCCGAAGACGCGTTCAAAGACGCTGTGAATGATAAGTAGTATTCTACACTGGTCACTAGGTGTCAGTAATGTTACTGTAATGTCCGGTGAGACACACAAGCACCCGATTTGATCGTCTGAAAAACTGGCGTTTATTGTACGTTTGAATCATCTCACAACAGGCACAATAATCCCTAGCAAAAATCCCTAATAGAAACACAGGCTAAAGCTAAAACTCAAATCTGAACCTCCGACGTCACTTCCTGTCCGTCACCCCGGAACGCTGGAACACATTTACAGCAACACACAAGTCTTATTTATGTCTTAAATGGCTTATTTTCTGTTATTATTCTACTATATTGGGTAATACGAGTGTAAAGGTGACTATAGGGGTGTTATTTCATGTCTAGAGGGCTCTAATAATGTAAAAAAACCAAACTATTTAGAAGGTCGAAAACAGGTTTTCTTTGCACTCACTACTAAAATATTCAATTTTTGAATAAGGAATCCTACTTGGTGACACAAAATATTAACAAAAAATAAATTTTTTGAGAAAAATAAAAGTGCAAAAAATCCTGCACATCCTACATCCTGTCAAGATTGAATTGAATAATGTTTCCCACCTTTACCAAATATCTGGCATTTGCAACTTTCTTTGACCCCGTGGCGTGTTATTTACGGACAGTGAGGCAGAAACTCGGATTTCGTGGAATTATACCGTACATGACAAACGGACCAGTTTGTTCTGTGCAATATTGTACAAAAATGTTGCCGAACATTTCCGACGGAGTCAGAATCATGTGAAAACTGAGGCGTACGAAAACTCTCGTCTTTTGGTCATTTTGACGACCATTTATGTCGACGGCAGTCTGCCAGTGCGAGGGCCGCTGAGATAAGCGGGTTCCACTGTATAATGCTTGTTTTGTATAATTTTTACGTGAGAGCGTCTAGGCAACCTAAAGCCCTGTGTTGCCATGTTCTGACCCCTGCTGGATAAATATGCATTTTCTAATAGGCAATTTTGGAATATTATAACATACATGCATGTTGATATTGTTATAAAGTTCACATAGAGCCACATTTTATTATAAATTATACTATATATGATGTACTAAAACGCACAATATTACCACCTTTTTTTTGTAAAATAAACCCATAAGCAAATAAATATCTTTTACTAAAATAGCACTGTTATGTTGTGTTATTACAGACAGGTATGGCATATATTTTCACATCAACGACAAAGAACCATCCAGCAGAAAGCGTCTCCCCCTCTGCTCCGAAAATAGACCTCCCATGCGAACTGACTGTTGCTATTACTTAAATAATCTGAATAATATTTACAGTTCAGCACCCCGTTCCAATCAGATTGTTGATATAAAGTCCGCATGACGTAGAAATACTATAATCATGTAGAGGCCACTGTTTCATCTTCAGAAACTAACCTGCTTGCAAACAGAAAAGCGTATCAAAAAAGACTATTTCATCATCATTGCTTGTCGTGCGCCGACATCCTGTTCATCGTGTCACTTCCTGCTTTTCTTCGCCATTTATGACCCGTAACAGCAAAAAGCCTCATTCTATAATGCTTATCCTTATCGACACCAGATGATACATTTTTTTAAAAAGGGGGGGCTATGCAGTACAGTGCTGTTGTTTGTAAAGAGGTTTTTTTTCCCAGGCCTCCTACTCACATACATTTGACCTCGTTTGAGGCCTTGAAGGAGAACAGACTTGCTTGGTCCCAAGAGGAAGAGTAGGGAGGACATGAAGGAAGCTCCACAGCAAATGTGTCATCCTGCCTCTGTGGGCCTGGAGACTCAAAGTCAGCTGGTGGAGGCTGCTGTAGTAATCTCGCTGACTGACAAAACCACAGAAGAAGAAGAGGCTACACTTGCTGCCTGTACACAGATGGCGTCTTATGGTGGTTTTCTGGGTTCATGCTCATCAAGTGCTGATCGCTTCATGAGTTTCTCCTGGTCATGTTCACGCCATATTGGCCAATTAACTTCATGAGCTGCTTGGGTTTATTTCCCTGCTTATTATCAATCCTTTGCTGTGTCTCAATTGAAGCACTTCTGTACTTACACTTAGGCTTTTGAGTGCAAAAGTTCCTTCACACTGAGACGTATGCTCCATAGGCTAACATAATGTAGCGGAAGGGTGGTTGCAATTCACGATTAAAAAGGAGAGAAGCGCAGTGTCGCAAATGGAATGCTTCTGTCCATACGCTTCAATATGTGTCGGCAAGTGTGTACACTGCGTACCTAGTTCTTGAAGGCATGAATTTTCAGAAATGCATTACTGTTGTTGCGCACTTGATGATCGATGATCGCAATATTTGCTTGCTTTCACTTCTTGAATTGGAACCACTCAAGTTAGACCCTCCCCTCCTTCAGTGCAGCCAAGATTTTGCCAATTTTGCCATACTTCAAGCACATATGCACTCAAGTTTTAAGTATGGAAGTGTGCGAATTGAAACAGCTAAGAAGAAGAGTAAGTAGGTGAGTATTAGGGGTGTGTGATACTGCAAATTTCAATATCACGTAAAGGCAAAGCCAGGATGGCTGATACCGATACTTTTTACTTGACATTTTTCTCTGCAAAAATATTCTTATTAACATATTTGTAAAATGTAACAATATATAAGAACAGCAATATTAGACAAAATAACACAATTAGTCACTTTGATTTCATACAATTGTTTGAACAAAAAAGTAAAAACTACTTATGGCTCTCTTTTTGGCTTTTTACCCCCAAAGCCCTCCTGTGTCCAAGACGTTTGTGAGCAATATAGCAAATATCAACAATATAATACGTAGAACACAACAAAAACACAAACATTTGTGACAATAAACATAGAAAAATGTCAAAAATATTGATATAATCATGCTGGTATTGATCTGATATTGCCCTTGGTATCATTATTATCGATATCTGAATTGAACCGCACTTCAAGAGTTCAAATTTGCGCCCTCAAAAAGTAAGTACACAGTATACTTATTGAGGGTACTGACGGAAGTATGCGATTATGAGACACTGGCTGTGTTCCAAGTCGCACACTTCCTCATTTAATATTTTGTATAATAGTATATAAAATACACACAAAAGCATTTGCTAGGAAGATATCTTTGGATTGATGGTATTTCCCCGTCTAGAAAAAAAAATGAAAAGATTGAATCCTCTAGATTAATCCATCATTGCACTCTACATATGGTTGTTTACATTGAAATATAAGTGCATTTTATGTGTTTTATTCTATTTATTCTATTTTCTATTTTCTGTTTAGGCCGCACGGTGGTTAGCACATTGGCCAATACAGGAACAGCCTGGAGATCGGGAAGACCTGGGTTCGATTCTCCCCTGGGCATTTCTGTGTGGAGTTTGCATGTTCTCCCCGTGGGCACGTGGGTTTTCTCCGGGTACTCCAGCTTCCTCCCACATTCCCAAAAACATGCAGGTGAGGTTAATTGGCGACTCTAAATTGTCCATAGGTATGAATGTGAGTGTGAATGGTTGTTTGTCTATATGTGCCCTGCGATTGGCTGGTGACCAGTCCAGGGTGTACCCCGCCTGTCGCCCGAAGTCAGCTGGGATAGGCTCCAGCATGCCCCCGCGACCCTAATGAGGATGAAGCGGTATAGAAAATGGATGGATGGATGGATGGATTCTATTTATTTATGTATGTTATATGTAACCGGATATGACGTTTAAGTTTGCGCTACGTGCATTGCGTAAGTTTTTACATAGCTCACTCTTGGAGGATGTCATAAGATGACAGAAACATCCTCATGCTAACGAAGTATTTTAACAAGAGTCACTTATAAAATAACCTCCGAACATATTACATATATGAAGTATGGTTATTGACCATTTATGTTCATACATTTAAAAAAAAACTACCACAGCCCCTGACGTCGCAGGAGCGCTGTCGTAAAAATTAGCGCAAGGGGGAAGTGACGTAATCCTTGCGCATGCGCGGGACCGATTGCGTTCCGGCTACGTATTGCGTAGTCACAGTGACAACGGCAATTGCAGTGAGCCGTCAGTACCCGGATGTACACTCATCACCCTATCGTCGCCATCTTACGTAGCGGAAGAGGAGGGACTAACTCGAGTGGTTGAAATTGGCAATTAGAAAGATAAGTCATTTCCAATAGTAATTATTAGTCTTAAAAATGTTCTCAGCATCAAGGAGTCAGGGTTGTTTAATATAATGTAGTTTTAAAGAATATATAAATATATGTAAACATATGTAATGCACAGTATATATAGTATAAATGTAGTAATGTGAGAATGGGGGAATCTGGTTCACATTTCAATGCAGTAGGTGGCGGTAATGCACCTTTTACGATAAAACCAAAAGAAGAAGAAGATGATTTCTGAGAAGTACACAACCAAGATAATAGATTTGGGTCATATAAGGTAAGTACAATAGACAGTGTACATAGTATTGTTACATGGCATGTAAGTGTAAGTAAAGTCCTCATTGTATAACAATAGAGGTTAAATAGTTGTTAGTCTGTCCTTTAAGATACAAATGGACGCTAATGGACTACTGTAACGTCAGTGTTTGGACCTTATCCAAGTCCAAAAATCTGTAGTATGTTCCCAAGCTGTTGAAGTGTCAAGGGTACCATCTCAGTAACAAGCTATTTTAACCCTAAAGGTATACAGTGTGAGTCTATGCGTCTTTCCATCAGTCAAATGTGTCATACAGATCTAGGATCAGCTTGAGCTTTTTACAAGTCACTTGAAACCAACAATTTTCTATCCCCAAACACAAACGCCTTCAGGCTACAGACTACCATTTCCTCTCTGCACTCCAGAGGACAACAAACAAAACAAAAAGTCCCCATCCAAGCAATCCTCCCGATAATTACTGTTGCTACCATATAAAACTACACTACTACTCATTGCAATTCCATTTTAGGAATCCTGCGAGTCGCAATTAAAAACAGTGACACATTTTCTGACATGACAGGAAGTGCTATTAACACACCCAGTAGGTGTTTGCCATGTTACACACACACACACACACACACACACGGAAATGCAACAAGTAGAATGTAGTGTGATGTGATGGTAAATGTTTTTTCCAGACAGATCCAATTACGTAGCCGATGCTGAGTCATGAAACCTGGCCCCGCAATGTCTCCCCGACAGACTGAAAGGAGGTAACGACCCACATGGTATGAACAAAAGTATTGGGACACATGTTGATAAAAAGAGTAAAAAAAGAAGAAACCATTTTGAAGCTCCATTTTGCAGTTATGACTGTATTTGTGGAGTCATGTTGGATGTGGTTGAGATCAGGGCTCCAATCCAATCCAACATTAATTATAAAGCACCTTAAAACCTCCACCAAACTCATCCACAACATTATTCATACCCTGGGTTAAAGTCATTTGTGGAATGTTTTTTAAGCAGGAATAGGTCTGGAAACCCTGGTTTAGAGCAGGGGTGTCCAGTTGCTCCTGATGCTGCGTCATCAGTAGGTAAATGTGCTAACGGTGTCAAAGCGCTTTGATTGCCTTGGAGGTGGAAAAGCCCTATACAAGTCAAAGGCTACTTACCATTACCATTTGCATGCAAATGTCAATATATTGAGGCTGGCAAAATTGTCGACTTTGTTTTTATTTATGGTGTGATTAACTGATTTGTTGATTATCGTGACAGGCCTAATTTCAACTTTCTTCTTAAATAATCTTTGTATGTTTTCTTCTCATAATATTATGACTTTATTTCCATATAATATTATAATATAAATATAATATTGTAAACATTTCCTCGTAATAAAAAAAAACTTTATTTTGTTTTTCCTCCTATTTCCTCATAAAAAATGTTTCTTCACTATTTCAACTCTATACTAGTAAAATGACATAATTTCTTCTCATATTACAAGTTTATCCGTCTTAAAGACTTTTCTCTTTTTTCTCGTTGGAATACAACGTTTTTCTCTTACTATTGTGACTTTATTCTCATAAAATTACAGTTGTTTTTTCTGTTTCTGCTGTTTGTTTTTTTGTAATTCTCGTAATTCTGACTTTATTCTCATAATATTTAGACTTTATTCTCATAACATTATAACTGTTTCCGCAACTTAGTTTTCAATATCAGCCAATTTCCCCGGAAAAGCACGTGATCGGCGTATGCCGATAAATGCCTTTCATCGCCAATCAAAAAAGCACCTGTGGTTCAGACTATTGCAGTATGAAGCCTGTAGCGAGCGTCCACCGCCCACTTTCCTTCACACTGCACAGGCGTCCCAAAACAAACATGACTGCCGCGTGGAACTTACCTACTGTTTGTGTGAGTGATATAAATAAAATAAAACATCATCGGACCAGATGACCAGCCTCTCTCAGCGGTGCAAGACACCCAGTTTCCCGACTGCTCTCTCACTTGGAGCCCCCGCTGCATGATACCTGGAAGTCCTGCCAGAATGCCCTCAAACGATGTACTCTCACATCCAGAGTTTTTTGTTTAAATGAAGTTGGTTTTACGGTTCCCTTTTTCATATCATGTAACCAATAGCAGAGGTGCAACCAGGAATTCTGGGCCCTATGGAAAAATGTATAGAAAAGAAAGAAAAAAATCACGTTGGGTGTCCCCCCCCCCCCTTTTTGTTTCTTAATTCTTACCTATTTTTTGGGCCCCCTGGCAGTCAGGGGACCTTGGAATTGTCCTAACTTTTCCGCCCCTTGTACGGCATCCCTAGCCAATAGCACTCATCATAAGTACATTTTTTAAAAATTACACTTCATCAGTGTGATTGGTATCGGACGATTTCACTTATGAATGATTGGTATCGGAATCGGCAGCATAAAACCCTGTTCGGCGCATCTCTATTATTCCTTATTTTATTTTGCATTATATTACGAATTTAAAAAAATATATTTAAGCTTTATGCTACTAAAATGACGTTATTTTTCCTTCTAATATTACAGCCTTGTTCTTGTAAAATTACAGCTTTTTCCCCGTAATATTTTGTCTTTATTCTTTTGAAATTACCACAGATTTTTCCATTTTTTTTGTGTTGTATTATTATTGTTTTTAAGTTTTGTTGTTAAATTATATTTTTGGAATGTGCTGCGAAAACAAGCACGCGCCGCAAACGACCGCCAGGCTGCACTTTGGACACCCCTCGTTTAGAGTATTAAAAATCAGTCTTGGACAAAATAACAGGGATCGACTTTATGTTGTAAAGTCCAACTTTCCAGTGTCCATGCTTGGACCACACCCATTTGTGAAATCGTCCTCCTTTTTGACCTCAACTATGATGGAATGTTGCACAACAAGCTATGTGCGACACGGAGGGTCCAGAGACGAGCCATAATCATAGCGTGCAAGACGTGTCTCCACTACATTTTGGCACGAGCAACGCTCAACTGTTCAGTCTATGTCTTCACCAATCTAATTTCATCTTTGGTTTTTTTTTGAAAGGCCACGTGTAGGAAAACTAGTCACGAACGTGGTGAGCCAAATGAAATGTGACTCTTGGACGGAAAGGTGGTGCAACAGCAGAAAAGCAGCGAATGCATTTTGGTCACAGTTGATCCATCACGGAGTCTGCCAGTGTTATATTAACTTCTCTCTTACACTTTCCAGCTTCCAAGTCATGAAAGTGCACTTTGATTGAGAGAGAGAGAGAGAGAGAGAGAGAGATTTTTTGCCGTAAAAAAATCTGCATGTTATGCAAAGAAAGGAGAAAATCGGTTGATGAAATAGCATCTAAGTGTGAAAGGCGCCAACGATAACATATAAAGGGGAAAAAAATGTTCAAAAAAATTCTGGAAACATTTCTGGTATTAGGAAAATAATCAAAATTCCCCACACAAATGTAAAGCCATGGAACACACCATTTATCTTTTAGCATTACAGCATCTTTTAGCATTACAGCATCATTTGCATGTAACTACCATAAATTCAGGTGTGTGAGCCGACTTTCAACCCTGCGGCTTATACAGCGGCGTGGCTAATTTATGGCTAAATTCTAATCTCGTGACATCGCCTTTACTTCGGAACTACTACTAATTGTTTAAATACTGTGCCGCTTGCGAGTCAGTGACGAAACGGTAGCTCTGTCTCTGGCAGGAGCCCATCAGGAGCTATCAGCGCAATCACAACGAGCTTGTCAACCTATTGCAAATCGCAGCAGGTCATTATATACGGCTCAAAAAAAATAAAAGGATCACTAAAATAAGACATCCTACATCTGAATGAATGAAATATCCTTATTTAATACTTTGTTCCTTACATAGTTGAATGTGCTGACAGCAAAATTGCACAAAAATGTATTTATTATTTATTGTTCTTATTTACTTATTTATTGGGTGTGTCTTGCTGTTCACCTGTTGTCTATACCATTTGCACAACAGCATGTGAAATTGTCAATCTGTGTTGCTTCCCAAGTGGACAGATTGATTTCACAGAAGTATGATTGACTTGGAGTTACATTGGGTTGTTTTAAGTGTTCCTTTTGTTATTATTTTTTAGCAGTGTATATAACAGTATAACAACATAACAGTCTGACTCACTGTGTCATCTTACTCTGAACACTTAACACTAAATTCATCACACCGCAACACTGAAAAGGTGCACCTGACAAATATACAAACATGTACCAATATGAGTTTGAAATGGAAACAACTAATTTTTAAGTTTTCCCTTAATCCATTACATCTGAGCAACGCATTCATTGGGGCACTGCAATGATGTCAGCCTCCCACTGGTGGACAGAGGCAGCATTGCAGCGCCAGCCACCATTGTCTATGCTGCTTTTTCATCAGTGAACTGCTCCTGGCAGTAATGCATTATGGGTACATGTTAAAATGGCTGATGTTTGTTATTTTAAACTCGTATTAGTCCTTGTAATGTAGATTTGCTAGGTGCCTTTTGAGTGTTAAGTTGCTGTTGATGACAGACTGTTACAGTATATTGAGTAATGACCTCCTGCAATTTCCAATGTCCAAACACTATGTGTTTATGTTCATTAAACTACCACACACAAATAGTGTTTGGAGGACAAGACAGAATGACAAGAAAGCAAAATTGTTCATTGACACTTGAACGTACTGCATGAACGTGATATCAACTTGTAGGTTCCCCGTGGGTCGAAAACGAGCTTTAAACTAACCACATTGCTGGTTTGTTTAAAAAACAAAATGTCACTGCAGTAAAAAGTCACATTTGGAGTCTGACGAGCAGAAGCTAGGCGGCTAAGTCTAGCGAGCTAGACCAATGACCAATGTCAGGTACAGGCAGTGACAGCAAGGCATAACGTGTAGATGCAAGAAAAGTCCAACGGCAATAGGTTTGATAAGGGAGTGATCAAACACGTTGGCATCGATTGGCGTAGCCTGTGTCAAGCTGTTAAAACTGAAGCCATTGAGGTTTTACAGACTAGTTTTCACTCTCGCAGCAATACCGGACAAAGTGCGTCCCTTGTCGCCTGAATATGGGTGGTGGCAACCCTACGTGAGTCAGCACACATGTAGGGTTTGCCGCCGATCGGCTTTGAAAGGCACGGTGGCCGATCTAGCGGATCATCCCTAGATTTATTCTAATAAACTTACTACGGTACCCCACTGGGATCCAATATCATTGAAATGATCAGGCTAGGTCCCCTTTAAGAATAAAACAAAACATACCAACATCATTTTATTATTTTCTTGAAAAACACCGTGAAATAAAAGAATAGCTTCAGAGAGGATTTGATTCATGTGTACAAAAAAATAAAAAATAAACACCCAGTACAATGGAAAATGTGTTCATTGCCTACAAAATAAATAGTCTTTTGAAAAAACACTAACATGTCACAGGCTGGTGTGTAGTAACATGCAGGTTGGGGAATGTTTGGATGTTTAGAGCAGTACACACAATACAGGCTAAACTGGGGGGAAAAGTATCTCGGTTGTCATTTGGGGTCCGGGTCTTGCACTTCTTGTCTTAAGTAGAATAGTCCTGCATCAAGAGAAAAAAGATTCTAAGTGAACACCAACAGTCGATGAATTTTGAGGTTACTTAAGAGAGAAAGTGGACTTACAGCTCTTGGTTTCTTGTTCACCTTCATGTCGAACCTGTAACAGAAACATTTTTGTTATGAGGAGACCATCAGGCGAATTCTGAGAGCAATGACAAAAAGCGGTGCCACTACTGTATCATGAGGGAGCCTAAAAATCAAACCATAGCCGTGTTGGTGTTTAACGCACAATTTGCAGCAAGCCCATCATACAAGAACAGCACTGCTTTTTTTCCTTTTTCTTTTTTACAAGCGCACTCAGCATGAATCAGAGGTCAGAAAAGACGTGACGCCGGCCCAGTGACGAGCAGTGAAGAGTGATGGATGCTGAAGAGGCATTCAAAGAACATGCAGCGTGCAACTCGAGAGAGAGAGAGAAGACTTCAGGATGCGGTTATGAGCGGACAGGATGCACAGACCACAGGAGCAGGAAGTAAAATTCAGAACTTACTCAAAGTCATAATCAAACATGGCAGAAGGGCTGGGGAGAAGGTTTCAGCATTAAAAAAAAGAGGGGGAGGGGGGAAGGAAGAGATCAGCAGTTGTTAGTTCAGTCTGAACCCCAACATCTAAACAACAGTATATAGAGTGAGAGACACCAGGGTCGCCCCAGTGTGTTAGGAGAGCCTGCTGGGTTAATACAGTGGGAGGAGAAAGTATGTGAACCTTTTGGCATTTCTTACATTTCCGCATAAATTGGTCATAAAATGGGAAAAACAACAATCAATCCGCTTAAACTAAGTAACATTCACAGGACAGGAGGGGAAAAAGCAAGTGAGCACTTGGATTAAATAACTGGTTGACCCTCCTTTGGCAGCAACAACCTCAACCAAACGTTTCTTGTAGTTGCAGTTCCCACATGCAAAACAATCGGGATGAATTTAGGACCGTTCCTCTTGACAAAACTGTTGCAGTTCAGCAATTCAGCAAGATTCCTGGGATGTCTGGTGTGAATGGCTCTCGAGGTCATGCCACAGCATCTCAATCTGGTTTAGGTCAGGACTGAGACTGGACCACTCCAGGACACATACCCTCTTCTTCTGAAGCCATTATGTTGTTGGTTTGCTTCTGTATTTTTGTAACCATTGTCATATTGCAACAGTCAGCCTCCTTTGAGCTTTAACTGTTGGACAAATGGCCTCAAGTTCTTCTGCAAAATGTCTTGATAAACATGCGAATTCATTTTTCTTATCCACCAGAGTTTGTGCGGTATTAGTTTAAGCAGACTGTTTGCTTATTCTAGTGACCTTTTATGACCAATTTATGCTGACATTTAAGAAATTCCAAAAGGGTGAACAATTTTTTTCTTCCCACTGTATTTAGTGAAAATAGAGAGTAGACGACCACAAAACAAAAAACAGTCATGTGTTGACCCCCCTTGAAGTTACATTTAGGGTGGTGAGATAGACTCCTGATCAAATGTTTTCTAGTCTTAATCCAGTTGAAAATTGAAAGAATTTACATTTTGCACTGTTGGATCTTAAGAAGGTTCTAAGTAGAGCTTCAAAATGCAAAAAGAAGAAATGGGAGTGAGACAAAAAAGGTTTTGGGTAAGACATTTATTGCAAACAACCATTTAAGTGATATAAGATGTTCATAAGCTTATCAAAAGTTTAAGACCATAGCTCAGAAAACCTGAAACCCCCCCAAAATAAAAATAAAATGTTCAAAAAAGGATTCAGTAATGCGTAGCTGCGCCATTCTTGTTAATCACCTCCAAAATTGGTTTGAGCATCCTTGATGCCAGTGGGAATGTTGCTCCAGGTGTAAAGATGGCTTTATAGAGAGCATCCCCTGTCTGGAACTGCTGTTCATTTTTGTAAACTTCCCTTGCCATCCATCCCCAAATGTTCTAAATTGGACTTAGATCAGGGGAATAAACAGGATGGTCCAAAAGAGTGAGGTTATTGCTCTGGAAGAAGTCCAGTCAGGCGCGCATTGTGAACTGCAGCGTTGTCGTGTTGAAAAAGCCAGTCATTACCACACAGACGAGGGCCTTCAGTCATGAGGGTTGCCCCCTGCAACATCTCCACATTGCCACGTGCCGTTTGACACCCCTGCACAACATGAAGCTCCATTGTTCCATTGAAGGAAAAAGCACCCCAGATCATGATGGCGCCCCCTCCAGTGTGCCGTGTGGAAAACATCTCTGGTGGGATCCCCTTGTCATACCGGTAAAGTTGGAAGCCACCAGGACCTTCAAGGTTATATTTTTCTCACTCATCAGAGAATAAAACTTTTTCTCCCACCTTTCAATGCCCCATGTTTGCTGCTCTCTTGCGAATTCCAAACAAGCAATTTTTGTAGTGTTCAAGGAGTCGAGGCCTTCAAAAACAATTTTTGTTCTTAAAACCCTTCTCTTGCAGATGCTGCCTGATGGTAATTGGACTGCACTCCGCACCGCTAACAACCATAATTTGGGCCGAGGATCGTCCCGTGTCTTGAAAGACAGCCAATCGATGGATCCTCCGGCTCAGGGCGGCTGTAATTTTTTGGGGTCTAACACTTAATTTTTTTCTTCCATAACCCTCAGCATCTTTTAAAAAGTTTAAAATGACTTCCTTACTGCATTCAACTTGCTTATGCAGCTCAACGCTCTGACTGCATTTAAAGAGAGAAAGCCTTTTTGCTTTTGCCATCAAGAGATCATGACAGTGTGAATACCTGACAGAAAATGACATTGAATCCACATTTTTGCCAAGATTTTGGCTTTTAAAAGCTGTGGTCTTAACCTATTGATCAGCTGTTGAACAACCTATTTCACTTTAAAGGAAAACTGCACTTTTTTTTTTTAATTTTGCCCATCAACGATACTTATGTGGAACACGAACACATTTCTTTCCTTTTTCTGTGCGTTGTAACGGGATAAAACGAGTTACTATGAGCCAGCTAACATTGCACATCATGGAAGCTACCTATTTCGACAATGAAGCCCTCTAAAAAGTTTTATGGTTTTATATACTGTACATGCTGTGATCATGCATCAACAAGTACACTGATGATACCATGTAATACTTACAGTATCTTGCCGTATTTTGATTATTTAAAACATGACCGAAACTTCTGTCGTAGGCGCATTGATTTCACACAGGCCACATAGCTAACGCCACTTCCGTCTACAACAGCGGCATAGTAACAGCGACGACACTTACAATGTCCGCTCTCATTGGGATGGCCGTCTTCTCCAGCACAAGACTTGTGCTCCAGTCGTCAGGTAAAAAACGCTGGGGGCAAACGAGCACCTTGTTGAGAGTCTTTGCAGTGAAATTGAGAGCCAGTAGTATCCACTCTTCCGTCTGTCCCGTTGCAGTGGCTTGAGGCGTTGTGAGTGATGCTGAGACTAGCGGATAGCGAGGAGTCGTGTTACGCCGCCAGATAAATATAGTTTTTCCTGTTAGCTGCTACAATAACAGTATCGCTGTCGCTTGGTTAAAATACAGGTCAGTTATGTAAATGGAACACGATTGGCGTTTTTTTTTAAAGGTTTTTTTGTTAGGGCTTTAGCGTCTAAATAGGTCGCTCCCATGATGTGCATTGTTAGCTGGCTAATAGTAACTCGTTTTCTCTCGTTAGAACGCACAGAAAAGCGAAAGAAATGTGTTCATGTTTCACATAAGGACTGGGAGTGATGGGCAATTCCAAAAAAGTGCAGTTTTCCTTGAATAAAATTGCTTACTCACATTTATTTTGTCTCACTCTGATTTCTTTTGGCGTGGAAGGCTGGGTTCAACTCCTCAGATATAGCATGTACTCAAAACCTTTACACACATTTAGTTCAAATTTTTGAATTTGTGGATAAAATATTTTTCCTGAGCAGGAAGAGGGCGGAATGTAATGCTTGTAACACGGTAGAAAGTTAGCACCCATTTTCGACAACTAATTTCTGCAATTAGGGTCACCTAATGACATGTGATTGAGAGGTGATGGTGGGTCCAAACCGGCCAAACCAATTGAGAACCACTGATGTAGTCAACACTGACGTTTTCTTAAATTTCATCCCTAAACAACGTCAGCAACCGTTACCAACAAAAGACCCACTCGTACTCCTACCTGTGCCTGTTTTTGTTCTTCCTCTTCTTGTGGCTTCCGTGATGGCTGCCTGAGGAAGAGGAGGAGGCAGCCTTTTGGGGCTTCAAGTCCTGCAGGGTGGAGTCCACGTCCTCCGTGTCCTCCTGGCTGGGTTCATTCTCTTGGTTCTGGAGATCTGGGGAGGCGTCGCTTTCCGTGCCGCTGCCCGCCTCACCTGACAGGGTGGCGTCAAACTCATGACAGTATGTCCAAGGTCAGAGGTCAAAATGCTTTCCACTTCACTCACGTTTCTCATTCATGTGATCCGGTATACCACCGAGTGCACATACCGCCTGTCAATCGAGAGTAACACATTTCACTGCAAGTAAAAATACGTCCAATAGGTAAAGGTATGTGCAAAGCAAGAGGGACCTACTGCAACTGATGTGACTGATGACTTGCTGAACAGACGCTCTGCCTCCTTGAATTTTCTATTTCTTCTATCAGTCTTACTATTAGAGTTCCTAGTGAGTCATTGAACAGATATTTACATGTAATGTAGAAAAAACCCCACATAGAACAAGAGCCAATTTGCATGCGTTGAGAACTTACTTTTGGTTGGTTAAGTATCTGTCCCATCCTCGGATGATGTTGCCATACATCTGCGTGTCTTCTAGGTAACTACCTTCAAATGCGTATATTTGTCGTTCCAAATTCACAAGAGTCTCCTAGAATATATGATAAGAAACATAAAGATATGTTAAATATTGCTGTTTTACAATCAGTGAACAGTTTGATTCCGTCTGCCACCAGTCTCATGGACAAGGCCCAGGACCCCCACTGATCCCCTACCCCTCCATAGAATATATATTAGGGCCGAGCGATATGGACCAACACTCAGTTAGGTTGAATAAATAGGCTCCCCTGACCCACACCACTCATCAAAGTATTTTAAAAATGTACACTTCATCCATGTGATTGGTTGATACTGATACCAATTTCATTCATGGATCATCAGAATCGGCAGCATAAAACCCTGATTGGAGCACCCCTAATAACCAGGCTAACTGACAGGGGGTTCACAGTCCCAAAATACAATCAGACAAATTAATGAGCGAAAAATAGTCACTTATTTAGTCTGTCATACATCACTCACATTTGCAAAAATGTTATTCAAAGACTGAAATGAATAGAATTTTAATACAAACTTTTTCACGTTAAATATGTATTATTATTTTGCTGTTGCGTGTGCTGCAAAAATAAATGCAATGTAAATATGTTTTACGCAATGTGGCAGGTTGCCTGTTGGAGTTATTTTCATAAATCTGGTTGCTTGTTTCACTGGTGAGACCTGACAACACGGACTGAGATCACGCGAGAACAAAAACCTAACGCGAACGCCGGTAAACATTTAGAGGCTAACTGGTTAGCATACATAGGGAATAGACTGGTACGAGCTTATTGGGGCTTATTCTTGCGCTTTACAATGTCTGTGGGATTTCGACCAACCACTACGTGGTTAAACTATCAATATTTGCCTAAACATGACGGAGCGAGACACGTAGAGAACGATATTGTTATCAGTTAGCTAGGCCTGAGCTAGTAGCATGCACATCCCGGCGAAAATGTCACATTTTACATTGTGGTCCATATTAGGTGTGACTCCACACATTAAGACACATAAAGCCTATATCATCTCAGTGACAACGACATACTGCTAGCTCCTGTTTCCTCTTCACCAGTTCGGCAAGCTCCCGGCGGGTGTCTGGGATCTGCGGTGGAGTCGCTTTAGTGTGCATCGCCATGATGGATCGAGCAATGTGGAGAAACAAAACGGTGGCGGGACAGCGACGCCTAAATTTTCATTGTAGCCAGCAGATGGCGCCACTAATGGCGCTACAGATGCCTACCACTGGTACGTCAGCACAACACCATAGCAACAAGACTGTAGTTTGAGTCAATCCCATGCTATGCATTTTAGTTCAGTTTGTTATTTTTGAAATGTGTTGATATATAGATTTGATTAAGATTTGATTGAATACCTACGATACCTGTATAGTTGGTATTTTTAGTTTGAATATGTATTATTTTATCACATATGTAAATATATTTGTACATTGTGGTACCATGATGTCTGTATACCCTGATCATGATTATTTTTAGTATTTTAAAGCTATCCTATTCCTATCATACTTTTGTTTGTATTTTACAAAGTTTAGAACGTTTGGTGGACTTCTTGTGCTTGCATGAATGATTATTTTCTTTCCCTTTCATAGTGACATGTCACATGCACGGGCACAGTATCAAATTCTATATGCCTTTTGAAGGCAAATTATGATGGAAAAAATTTGCATTTTGTAGTAGCATTTCACCTATATTACAAAGGTGATAGTCAACATTAACATTAGCATTTCACCTATATTACAAAGGTGAAATGCATACAAATAGCTTCTTAGCATATCTCAGTGTGTTGGTTTACGAAATATCAAAGTGGCCTTTCCATCCTTTCATCTTTCAGTATGTGGCCCTCGCTGGAAAAAGTTTGGACAACCCTGATGTACACAAACCGAGGCAAAATGTTTGCATAAATTCCAAAATGCCAAGTGCAAAATGTCTTATGAAGATGATGAATTAAGATTCACACTGATATGAGCTGTGTCCCAATACTTTGTGTGCTGATGTCAAAGGCCACATGCCCCACATGTGTGGCCCTGGTGGACCTCATCCAATCAGTGTCAAAGTGCAGGCATGTGTGTGTTTGTCACTGACATATCGACTCTGGCTCCACAGTGAAGGAGTGTGTGGATAACCTGAAACAGGACAAACTCTTGTCATCCTTGTGGGGAGCTGAGAGACGCGAACGTGTGCTGGAGAGTGTAAGTGTAACAAAGCTCACGTGTTACATGATGTAATGTTGTCAACCACAACATTAACCTCACGTGTGTGCGTAGGCGGAGAATCAGCGGTACATTAATTGCCTACAAAGACTCATCACTCATCGTCTCCTGCACAGAGTGAGCACACACACACACAGACCATACATTCTTACACGCTTCCGAGACAGAAGTAATGGGACATGTTCCAGGTACAGCAGGAGTGCCCAAAGTGCGGCCCAGAGGCCATTTTGTGACTGCAGCTCTTCATTTTATTGTCCCTCGGTGAATTTAGTGTAATCAATCAGTTACAGAAGGTGTGACTCAAACCGAAACTTACTCTAGTTTTCCCATCAGAAATAATGCAAGTTAGGGATGCTCCAATCAATGCCTTATTTCTGACATATTATTAGATGTTACACTAATTTGGTGTGGTACCTCTAAAACAAAGCTAAGATGAAGGTGTTTTATTTTGACAGCTTAGAACATATTGACCTACATTGGATTGGTTTTAGCATCTTCAATGCACAAAATGTATTAAAGTGACCCCCTCAAAGGGTTGGAGCTATAGGAAGTGAAAACAGAGTATGTGTAGCTTCTCTCTTCTCAAGTGTGTTTTTTGTGTTTCCATTTGTGAGGCAGAACTACTACCAACTGGGAACAGAAAAAACAAAAAAATCATCTTAAAATGTTCCCACAAAGTTGGAAGCGCACAAGTCCAAAATGACTTGTAAAGATGAAGAATAAAGATTCACATTCAGAAGAGCTGTGTCCCAATACTTTAGCTCCTACAGAAGGTCCACGTCAGCTTAATTTGTCCTTCATGGCTACTCAGCGCATAGCAACATAGTTTCATTCAGTCTATTCAACTCTAAACTCTGTTTGTTCAACTCAAATGTGTGTGTTGTGTTCTGATGTCTAGGCCACATACCCCCACTCCACCCGTCCTCCCATGTTGCGAATGTTACCCGCCACTTCCTATTACATGTTTGGCCCTTGTTGACCTCAGCCAATCAGACCTGATTCAAGGATGCAGGCTCAGAAGCCAATAGCGTCTATTCGCCATCTTTTCTCCGAAGCAGATGCATCACATTTAAACAGCAGTGTTCAAAGTACAGCTCAGGGTCCATTTAGGGACTCAAGCTTGTTTTTTATTGTCCTGAAATACAATTACAACAAAAAAAAACTAAAAAAATCAAGAGTTGGAAAAAGGGTAAAAAGGCCTAGTGTAAGGAGAAAAAACATGAAATATTATCACTAATAGCATGAATAATAATAGGCTTTGAAGTCTTGATTATTGCATTATTGGTAGATAGATAGAAGATAGGGATTAAGGCCTTGACTATCCACTACACCTGTCCTAGTTGACAGCCACTGACAGCAACTTTGTGCTAGGCCTGTCACAATAATAAGTAAATCAGTTAACCGCATGATGAACAAAAACAAACTTGATAATTTTGCCGGCCTCGATATACATTATGGTAATAGTGTAATTCATCTTGAACATGCACACAAGTTACACTAACACAATTCACAGTTCCGCATGTCCAAAAGGAGTAGGAAGAAGCGAAGCTTACTGTATTTAGTCCTACCCCTCATCAGTTTCACGTCAGTTGCAGTGCGTGTTCACCTCCTGTATTCCAAATTTACTTTTTGCCTTTTGTAATAAGGCAATATAAGCATACAGTGCAATGATAGTCAAGGTTTACCCTTACTGTAAGGAAACTACAGACTTAATGATAGTAATACATTGATAATAAATTAATTGAGTACAAACAATGTACTCACCAGAAATGAAGAGTTGGTAGTCAGTGTAAGAGTGGTCAGACATAGCATTGTATGCACACAGTGGTTCAGGTGTCTTCTTCCTTGTATTTTGTAAACATCAACTGCTTTTACTGTTTCTTGAAATCGCTCATTTTAATGCATTGTTTGAGTTCCTTACTCAATCCATTCCACACCTTGATTCCACATACAGACATGCTGAAAGTTGTAGTATTGTCCATGCATATACAGCACACTCCATAATTATTGGCACCCCTGGTTAAGATTTGTTCTTTAGCTTCTAATTATTTGATTTTTTTTTTCTAAAAAATATCGGACCATACTGAAAATTGGAGAAAAATGTAACCTTCATTTCACATGAATTTTGAGAAAATAAAAAAAATCCCAAACTAAAAAATAATTATTTTTCATAAAATGACCTATCCCACAATTATCGGCACCCCTAACAATTCCTAGGAAATAAACGTAATTAAGTATTTCTGTCATTTCTACAGTAGTTTACAAAGTTGATCAGAGTATGTAGGAACAATTATAATGAATAATTAGTAACTCATCACTTCCTGTTTCTTTGGGGTATAAGTATGTTGTGACACAGAAGCCATTTCTCTTCCCCACTCTTCAACATGGGAAAGAAAAAGGAACACACCATTCAAGTAAGGCA
This sequence comes from Dunckerocampus dactyliophorus, assembly GCF_027744805.1. NCBI lineage: Eukaryota > Metazoa > Chordata > Actinopteri > Syngnathiformes > Syngnathidae > Dunckerocampus > Dunckerocampus dactyliophorus. The sequence continues at coordinate 10,131,105 of NC_072838.1, forward strand.
GATGTGCGTCGACCTTCACAAGCCAGGCAATGGCTACAAGAAAATAGCCACTCACCTGCACCTGCCCATATGTACCGTCAGAGGAATCATTAACAACTTTAAAACCACTGGAACAGCGGTAAACAAGCCTGGACGAGGACACAAGTTTGTTTTGCCACCACGCTCAGCAAGGAGGATGGTAAGAGAATTAAAAAATGCTCCAAAGCTCACTGTTCAAGAATTGCAACAAATGGTAGCATCTTGGGTTCACAAAGTCTCCAAAACAACCACCAGGTGCTATCTACATGCCAAAAAGCTGTTTGGGAGGCATGTATGGAAAAACCTTTTCTCACTCCCAATCATACGTGTGCAGTTTGCTATGCGTCAAGTGGGATCATGCGCTTTGGTCAGATGAGACCAGGATGGAGCTTTTTGGCAACAAACACTTTAAGTGGGTCTGGTGTAACTCAAAAGAGGAGTATGCAGAAAAGCATCTCATGCCCACTGGGAAGTATGGAAGAGGATCAGTGATGCTGTGTGCCTGTTTCTCTTCCAAAGGCCCTGGGAACCTTGTTAGGGTGCATGGCACCATGAACGCTTTGAAATACCAAGATATTTTAAAGCAAAATCTGGTGGCCTCTGCCGAAAGCTGAAGATGGGTCATCACTGGTTCTTTCAGCAAGATAACATGTGGCCAAATCTACACAGAAATTGTTCACCAGACACAGAATTAAGCTCCTACCATGGCCATCTCTGTCCCCAGACCTCAACCCCATCGAAAACCTGTAAAGTGAGCTGAAGAGGAGAGGACCCAGGTCGCTGGATGATTTAGAGAGACTGTACAAAGAGGAATGGCCGAAAATTCCTCTTTCTGTATTCTCCCATCTTGTGAAACATTATAGGAGAAAATTAGGTGCTATTTTGTTGGCAAAAGGGGGTTGCACAAAGTATTAACATCAGGAGTGCTAATAATTGTGGCTCACATGATTTGATGTAAAATAATTATTTCTTAATGTGTGATTTTTATTTATTTTTTTCTTAAAATGCACTTGAATTAAAGTTTGGATTTTCCTCTTTTTTCCATTGTGGTCCTCCATTTTTTTGAAAAAAAAATTATTAGAAGCTAAAGAATACATCTTAACCACTGGTGCCAATATTTATGGAGGGTGCTGTAAGTGTTTTAGGTTTTATTTTTCCCTAAGGTCATATTTCTCCTCTCTTGTTGAGAAGAATTGTTTTACGTTTTTGGGTAACAGGTTATTGTTTTCTTCATGCGTCATTTTAGCTGTTGGAAAGTTTACCACATCAGCAAATTTTAATAATTGTGATTTTAGGAGTAAAGGGTTTGCATGTTCTCTGTAAGCGGCATTATGGTTTATCCTAAGTGACCTTTTTTGTAGCACAGTCAGTGAGTGAAGTTTATTTTTATAGTTATTACCCTGTGTCTCCACACAATAAGTTACATATGGTAATACCAGAGAACAATAGAGCATATGGAGTGATTTTTGGTCTACAACCAATTTTGCTTTGTTCAGTATTGAGGTATTTCTTTCCCCTTTTATGTTGTATATTTTAATGTGAGATTTCAAGTTCATTTTATCATTATTATAACCCCCTAAGGCTAACTTGTTAGTCTTATTATTGCTAAAGCTTTACACAACAGACCGTGAAACCAATACACATAGCACATTATTCAGCATACCTGTTTATTTGCACTCTTCAAAGTATTCTTTATCATACCGGTAATTTTGTTCATATCGTATTTGGTCCCCAAACAGTGAAGGTGCTAAACTTCCTAAACCTTGGCACCCATTCAGACTTCTGGTGTTATGTGGGTTCAAGTGAACTGTGTATTTCTCAAACACACCACGTTTATGGTATGAGCTCTGAATTACAAAATAACTCATTGTATTTTTCTGCTGACCTTCACGTGGGATGTTATCAACAAATATGTTGCTGAGCCTGTGGGAGAATATATCAGTCTTTCCTTGTGCTGATTAAACTTTCACAGTCAAGGTCAGACGTGAGAGTTGATTGTAACGGTGTTGACACCTGTCTGTTTTTATACTTAAGTTTAATTATCAAAATCTAATGGCAAGTTTCTATTTTACCAGCAGTCCATTTGATTTAACTAGTATTAGTTATACTTATGCACTAACATACATGGACAGTGATGGAAACAATGATGAGACCACCCTTGTTTCTTCAGTTTATTGATCCATTTTAATGCCTGGTACAAATAAAGGTACATTTGTTGGACAAATATAATGATGATAACAAATATAGCTCATAAGAGTTTAATTTATGAGCTGATATCTACCAACTAGCACTGTTTTCTTCATAATAACCAAAATCACTTAAGTTCTTACATGAATAGCTATAGCATTGTACTGCCAAAAAATGTAACTCTTATGAGCTATTTTTGCTGTCATTGTTATATTTGTCCAAACAAAGTTAGCTTCAGTAGAATCAGGCATTAAAATGAACAAGAAACTGAAGAAACAAGGGTGGTCTAATCATTTTTTCCATGACTGTATATCCATCAGTGTCGGGCTGTGGCTTTGGATCTCGGCCTCCAGTGGAGACTTAAGTGACCTAGTCCACCACCACTATGACGTCACAATTATACAAAGCATCATTATAGAAAAATGCAATATAACAAGGCGTGGCATTATAGCAGGCGTCCTCATTACGTTAGTTTAAATTCATGAATTTTTCTGTAGGGACAGTTTTGTAAAAAAAATTCAGACTCGGATATGAATTCCCACAGAGCAGGTGAACTCTTAACACTATACATACATGCCAGGTCGTGCCGATACTATTATTAATAAGACAAAAAAATCCAGTTAACCCTTTATCAGGTAATTGCCGGTGGTCGAGTTGTGCATCCTGTAGCCTGTGTTGTGCGAGTGATAACTTATAATAGCATGGATTTCACCTTGCGATGCAGCTATCTAACAAATGTCTGAGTAGATAACGCTGTATAAGTACATTTTTGACATCTTTACATGAATATCTTAACCCAGAGGTGTCATACTCCAGGGGGCCAAAACTCAAAGCCTACTTGAGATTGTGAGCCAAACTGGACATTAAACCCCCACACCCCAACTTTTTATCTTTCTTATTATTTATCTTGAAATTTTCAACACTTGTATATTTCTGCATATTGAAAGTATTAAAAACCTTAAAACCTTCTTGTCCTTTTAACCAACATAATTGGTGAACAAAGCACACTCCTATGCATCATCAGTGCACACACACACAGATGCTCGTTTGAAGTTCCCAACATGACAGGACATGCCAAAAAGTAGTAGTTAGTATGGTCAAACTTTGAGAAAATGTCTCATTAGCACTGATGACTATATAAGTAAGCAGCCTACACTGCATTTATCCCGGTTCACCACGCGTGCTGGGATTGGAATATAACGCTGTGCTGTGGCTGTGTTTTCAGGTTGGGACAAAATGCGCATGACATCTGGTGAATGTATGTTTATGTGGACATACCTTTTTTTAAAACTTCACTAGTGTGGATGGACTTTTTTTTTACATCAAAGTGGGGGAAATATGCATTTTTTTTGTGTCCATTCATTCCTGCTTTCCAATAGTCTGTGGATATACGACTATGGTTGTTTTAGCATAGTTGTTCGTTTCCATAAAGTGATTGTTGATCAACCACCTCTTCGTCATTCTCTCAGTGTCCGGGCAAAAACTACAGGATTTTACATCAACACAAAAACATCACAATCCGTGAGATGTGTAACCCGGAAGAGTTTGCAGCTGTGGAATGGGCAGATTACGCATTTCCCAGCATGCTTTGCAGTAGTTAAAAAGATCACTTTAGACTTACTGTATGTCTCTTTAAGGTGTTATTTTGTTCAGACAGTGTGTAATAGTTAAAGTGCTGCCGTTGTTAGTTGTGTACAGTTAAATTGTTTTGACTTTTGGTCTGAATCTGGCACCCTTATTAGGAATGGTTGTGAATTTCGTGCTATGTACAATATTGCTTCATCCACTTTTAAACTGAAAATGCCACAGGAGTAGTTTATACCTGAGGAATCGCTTAATTCCGCAGATTGCTGTGAGCAATTTGTTTGATAAGGTCTGTGTGGCAGGCCAACTTGCTGCTATTTTTCAAACATTTCCACACACTGGATGAAAGTGCAGCGCAGGCCGGTCTTAATATGACACGTGTCTTGACCTAATAAATCGTAAATGTTGTAATAGGTTGGAGTGTAAAACATAGATATTAAATGACTTGAATATAGCCAACTTGATGACGGTGCGTTTAAATTTGATGCTCAGCCAAATGTAACAAGCATAAGTAGAGTGGCTCAGTGATAGAGGATTCAGATGACATCCATCCATTTTCTTTCGTCCAACTCTGCCAGTTCCACCATGGGGGCCACCAAGTCTTTCCGAGGCCAGCCGTGAGACATAATCCCTCTCCTAGTCAGTCAGCCATTGTGGGCATAACTTGGCTTGTGTTTATTTTTAAATTTAAAAAAGCTAAAAAGTTGTAATATTATGGGAATAAAGTCATAATGTTACAAGAAGAAAATTTCCAAAGATTATTTGACAAGAAAGTTGAAATATTTGGGGGAAAAAAACAAAAATGGGGAAAAAAAAGAGCAAAGACCAAAGTTAATCACAAAGCTGAGAAATACAGTGCCCCCCAAAAATGTATAAAAGCTGATAATTGTTTGTATTTTCTTTGCAGATTAAACCCACTGAAAAAAAATGATGACAAACCAGACGTAACTCTGAAGAAAGGAAATTCATTCCAAAAAAGTGTGAATCCACGCAAATACCAAGGGAATTGTTTCATGGTGTGTGAGATTCCATTGCTTCGCGTTGTCAGCAGTGTCTGGACCAACACGGACGTCAGTTTGAGAACAAGCAGTGACATCCATCCATCCATCTTCTTCTGCTTATCTGAGGTCGGGTCACGGGGGCAGCAGCCTAAGCACAGAAGCCCAGACTTCCCTCTCGCCGGCTACTTCGTCCAGCTCCTCCTGGCAGACCCTGGGGCATTCCCAGGCCAGCTGAGAGACATAGTCTTTCCAACGTGTCCTCGGTCTTCTCCGAGGGCCCGTGCCCTGAACACCTCCACAGGGAGGCGTCCGGGAGGCATCCTGACCAGATGCCTGAGCCACCTAATCTGGCTCCTCTCAATGTGGAGGAGCAGCGGTTCTATTCCGAGTTTCTCTCGGATGACAGTGCTTCTCACCTTATCTTTAAGGGAGAGCCCAGCCACCCTATGGAGAAAACTAATTTCGGCCACTTGTACCTGCAATCTTGTCCTTTCAGTCACAATCCAAAGCTCATGACCGTAGGTGAGGGTAGGACTGTAGATCGACTCGTAAATTGAGAGCTTTTCCTTTTGGCTCAGCTCCCTCTTCACCACAACAAACTGATGCAGAGTCCGCATCACTGCAGACGCCACACCAATCTGCCCGTCTTGTGTTCCATCCTTCCCTCACTCGTGAACAAGACCCTCAGGTACTCCTGCACTTGGGGCAGGATCTCATCCGTGACCCGGAGATGGCACTCCACCCTTTTCCGAGCGAGGACCATGGACTCGGACAGGAGGTGACAAATGTTTGTAACTTCCATTACATTTAGAAAATTGAACGAATTATAATACACACCTACTTTATGTATCCGTTCTTTGGGACGCCCTACATATGTTTATAACTTAGCATATGTACATGTGTTATAATATCATAGTGGCCCATGCATCCTTTCATTTTTCAGTGTGAAGCCCTCAGCGTTAGACACCCCTGATGTAATGGAAAATTTCATTCCACAACTGGTGACATGAAGCTAGATAGCGCCTCACACATGGTAATTTTCGAATGCATGCTTGCAACAATTGTTGCTCACATTTTTCTTGATAAATAGTAAAGAGCTTAGTCATGATTCTCAGAAAACGCTAATTATGAGAATGATACAAACACCACTGACCTGGTTCTAAGGCAGCAGCAACAACAAAGGAGGGACACCAGACCTGGCCAAATAATGCCACGCATATTAACAACAATTGAGTCCAAAATAATGTTTCATCGAAAGACCAAGCTCTGTGCAAAGATTGCACCCACTGATTAAATGATTAGTTGCATCCAATACCACTGTGTCATTTACAATTATATCATCTAAAAAAAACAAAACAGGATGATTGATTTGCTTGAGTCACTGAATAATGAAAAAAGTGATTTTGTATTAATCGTTGTGTTATTCTCTAAAACCTCAGGAGGTATAATCTGGCCCAGTGGAGTATGAGTCTGCAGAACACAATTGAACACTGCATTTAACCTTTAATGTTAGCCAATACATCAATGTTGTTGTTGCTTATCAGTTTTAGTATTTGGTTATTAATATTACGTTTTTTGTAGGGGGTATAATCCAGCCCAGCGGGAATGAAGTAGCCTAGTCTGTTATACAGTATACTCCGAGGTATAAAATGGCCTAGGTCATACTATATCCGGGGTAAACTATGGCCTGTTACACCGGCTTAATCCCTTATCCTACATTCATGGAAAAAATGATTAGACCACCCTTGTTTCTTGTTTATTTTAATCCCTGATACAACTAAAGGTACATTTGTTTGGACAAATATAACAATGACAATTCATGTAAGAACTTGTGGTGCTGGTTATCAAGAAAACCATGGAAGTTGCTAGATATCAGCTCATAAATTCAACTCTTATGAGCTATATTTGTTATCATCATTATATTTGTCCAAACAAATGTACCTTCAGTTGTACCGGGCATTAAAATGGATCAATAAACTGAAGAAACAAGGGTGGTCTGATCATTTTGTGCAACGTGCACCAGGAAAGGGAGGGCATGAGAGAGAACACAACCACAACATCAACCTGGCAGCAGGGGCGTCACACCCGCATGATTATGAGGTCACTACAAACGGATATAAAAGGAAGTCGTCGGTGAGCACAATCCATTCGCTACCTTTCTAAACCCGAGGCTGACAAGATAGAGAACGCTTTATCAGCTAATTCCAGTAAGTACCTTGACTCTTCGCTTTTATGGTATTTACAGGGGAGCTGCCTGGAATTCTGGGCCCCCTGGAAAAAAACCACATTGGTCCTTCAGAGGCAATTTTATAGAATAGGGGCCTTGGAATTGTTCTACCATTTAGCTGCTATACAGCGCCCCTGCGAGGGGTGTAACGGTATTGCTATATGTATTTTTCGGTATGGAACCTTTGGTCTGTCACGGTGCACTGGTGTGGCCTGCGGTCGTGTCATGTGTGTGCATGAGTGTATGTTTTTATTGATTTATGTATTTGTTACTGCGATTGTCTGGCGACCAGTCCAAGGTGTATTATCAAAGTTATGAAAGATGTGTTAAAGTTATAATTTTCAGAAGCTGTGATAATTATTAGAGATGTCATGTTGTGGGGGTTTTTTTCAGATTCATTTTGCCTTAACACTTTTCATCGGTCAGTATGGTTCGTTGGCATCAAGACATGCTGCTCTGCTTGCTTCTGACAAGTGAGTGGCTGACTTCATGCCGTGTGTATTGTCCCTTGACGCATATGCTCAGATGAAGATGACTGCTGTGAACTTTGACCCATCCCTGTCATTGTGGCAATGTGCTAACACCAGTCATGTCACATTATTCTCAGGTGGCATCGTCACATGGTGGTCGGTGGCAGGTACAGGTACAGCGGACAAGAAGGGGTTTGTGAACTACCCGCCAAAGTCGTGTGCGGTGAAAGGCTCAACTGTCACCTTACCCTGCACGTTCAAGCCCATTGGACGTGTGGTCAGGGTGCGCTGGTTCATCGGTGTGTTATATTATCCACCTAATACTGGATTCACCGTGTACGACAGCGCCAGTGTCTCCCCCGGCTCAGACTACACGTACCTGGGAGACATGAAGGGAAACTGCACACTTCAGATCCGTAACATCCAGAAGACAGACAACTTCCTCTTCCGGGTGATAGATTCTGTACGTTGGCAAAGTTTCACTATGCCCATTGGGACAACGGTCCGCGTCATCGGTACCTCTTCCTACCTGCTGATGATGTTGCCACGCTAATGAGCAATTGAGTCTTTAACAGCATGTCCTCTGCCCTCCACTAGATGGCACTCAGATGGTGGTGTCAAGCTCCACCCCTACCAACGTGAAGGAGGGTGACAGCGTGACTCTGAGGTGCACCTCCTCCTGCTCCTTCCACCAGCTGGATGTCCTCTGGATCCGAGATGGCCTCATCCTCCACGAATCTGGCCCGACTCTACAGCTGGGCCCCCTGACTGCGTGCCAGTCTGGCCAATACATGTGTGCGCTGGCGAGGGACAAGAGGACCGTGTCGCAGCCCTTCACCCTGAACGTGACAGCGGATCAAACCAGTTAATTCTTTCCTGCTTTTGCTTCTCAGTCTTTTGTGGTCCTTGTCTTACATCGTAACACCTGCACAGGTGTAGTTGATGTGACTAACAATGTTTTTTCCCATCAGGCCTGCAGAACCCCGACGACTGTGGTTGCTGGAAGAACAACGCCTACAGTGACTTGTTCGTGAAGGTCGCACCCGCCGTCATTCACATCAAAATCCACCATGAGTACGAAGAATGCTACAGCACCACCACCACCACCACCACCATGTATGACAATCACCTTCACTCAGATGCCCTCTTCTCACGCAGCGTGACTAACCCCGAGCAGGAAGCCAGCGTGACCGGCACCTCTGGCTTCATCGTGTCAGAGGATGGACTCATTGTCACCAAAGCTCACATGGTGGCCAATGAAGATCGCGTACAGGTCGGCGCTGGCCAATGGGAAGAGAGTAAAGGTAGGCGGTACCTGATCATGTGACAGGAAGTGCTGTGTCTGCAGGTGGAGCTGAGGGATGGCACCGCATTTGACGCAAGGGTCAAAGTCCTGGACGAGGTGGCCAACATTGCTCTGCTCAAGATCGACCCAGCGGTGAGTGACAACTTTGTAATAATGAATTTATAAAATTTTTACACTACACAGAGGGCCAATAAAAAAAAAAGAAATGCAGGCCGATAATGCCCCCCCGCATTGTTCTTCTGCATCCAGTGCGTGCTAATGCTCCAGCTCGCATGCTAAAAGCCAACTCTTGTCATCATCTCAGACCACCAACCTGACGTTTCTTCCAATCGGCCAAGCAAATGACCTGCGGTTCGGTGAGCTTGTGGTGGCCTTCGGCAGAAAGTCTTCACGCCAAGTCGACGTGGTCACCGGCATTATCCAGGGGGTGGGCAAGGAGCGGGACCTTGACAACTCGGACATACTCTACATCAAGACGGACATCTTCATGGACGTGAGTCACGTGATGCCTGATTTGTTGGAGTATTGCTTTGGTTGTGATGATGGTCCCGATGATACCTTTTAATTTAGTCTTACCTTTTAATTAAGTTTGAAATACGTCTTGATTTTCTTCTCCATTTGTTGTTTTCTGACAGTACGGCAACTCAGGAGGTCCTCTTGTGACCATGGTGAGTGATGTCTTCAGTCCTTCAGCTCAGCTCTTCTACACCAAACTCATCTGAATGCATGCTGCTGTCCATCTCTTCAATCCATGAGGTTGTTTTTGTCCTGCAGGGCGGAGAAGTTGTCGGCATCAACAGTCAGATGGTGACGTCTTCTTGGAACGGCGCCATCCCTTCGTTTAAGATCAGCGATCTGCTGGACCAGGCCAAAGGTCGGTGTGACCTTCACCTTAAGGTCAGCGTGAGGTCAACATGAGGATGAACGTTTGTGTTGTTCTCACACAGGGACAAACGGCAACAAGAAGTACGTCGGCATGAGGATGATGAGCCTCACATCAGCGTGAGTGTCACACACACAAACATGACAGTGTCTGACCTCTGCTGCTAAATGGCGACCTTAAAGAGGAATGTTGGTTCAGCCATACAGTAGTATACTATTACTTATACGGTAGCAGTATTACTGCTTTAGTCAGCAAAAGGTGATAATAATGAGGCGTGTTGTGTCTTCAGGTTGGCTGCGGAGCTGAAGGAGAAACTGGGGGACTTCCCAGACGTCACATCTGGCGCTTACATCTTCGAGGTCTTCAGCCAGACTCCTGCCGAGGCGTGAGTACTTGCGACCAGACTGATGCCATCTGAGAGTGCAGTGATTTGTGAGGTCATGTGATGCAGGTCCAAACAAGTTTACATTTCCCAGTCGGACTCTTATCTCTCTTCTTCTACAACCTTCTCATCAGTGCAACAAAATGAGCAAGAACACTAAGTCTGAGATGTTAACTCTGGTCACAGTCGCTTGTTTGGGTGATGTCACAACTTCTGCAGCCTCTCAACGGACATTTGCTGTTTTGACGGGGTGTTTGTCGTTATATTAATTGTGTTTCTTATGTGTTTGCATCACAGCGCCGGCCTGAAGTACCGTGATGTCATCATCAAGGTCAACGGGGAGCCCGTGACGTCCGCCAGCGACGTCAGTGCCGCCATCAAGCAAGACCACATGCTTCGTGTGGTCGTGAAGCGGGGCAAAGAGGATGTCATTCTCTCCATCGTGCCCAAGGAGATTGACCCCTGACCCCGCAAGCAGTTTGGCGAGCATGACCGCCAGCTGCCATCAGCATGTCCACAGGACTCGGTAGTCTGACACTGTGGAACACCTGCTGAGTTTACTAGCTTTCTTCCTTTAGTCCGTTTTAACACTGAGCCCAAATACTTGTAGGTGGGAGGCAGGTGGGCTTTATTTCTTGCTTTTTAAGTGCCAAGCAAATCCACACATATATACAGTATCTGCAATATTTTACAAGTGTTATACTTAACATATGTGACAAGTATGATGCAATGTGATTGTAATCCATGGAACCGGTTAAGACCTGTAAAAAAGAGGACTCAGGAGAGCAGCATCAGGTGAGGGACAGTCTCCAGACAATGCTCGCCAAAATACATTGTCTCCCTTTTCCTCCAAGATTCAAACTCTTGATAAGCCATTTATTCCTCTAGTCAATACCTTTTTAGTTTTGACCTACATTATAATTTTCTGTTTTTACTACAAGATTGACTGTTTTTGCTCATTACTACTAGTCACCACCTACCAATTGACCTTAAATTAACCTTTGGCATAGATGTTGAGTGACAAGGGGGGTGCAAAATGTTGCAAAACAGCAAAATTTGAATGTGTGTGAGGGGATAAAAATTATTTTAAAATGTACGAGTAGTAATTAGCAACTTTATATGATATATTTGTGTACTATTACAACTGCTTTGTGTGGTTTTGTATTTTTATACTGCTCTTGCTGAATTCTGCAATAAAACTCCTTCCTGAACATTCCAAAATACTGTAATGCAGTGGTCCCCAACCCCCGGGCCGTGGGTCATCTGGTACCGGGCCGCACAGAAAACATAATTTCCATCCATCCATTTTCTATACTGCTTCATCCTCATTAGGGTCGCGGGGGCATGCTGGAGCCTATCCCAGCTGACTTCGGGCGACAGGCGGGGTACACCCTGGACTGGTCGCCAGCCAATCGCAGGGCACATATAGACAAACAACCTTTCACACTCACATTCATACCTATGGACAATTTAGAGTCGCCAATTAACCTCACCTGCATGTTTTTTGGAATGTGGGAGGAAGCCGGAGTACCCGGAGAAAACCCACGCGCACACGGGGAGAACATGCAAACTCCACACAGAAATGCCCAGGGGAGAATCGAACCCAGGTCTTCCCGATCTCCAGGCTGTTCCTGTATTGGCCAAGGTGCTAACCACTAGACCACCGTGCGGCCCAACATAATTGCCATTATTGAAATTTTTTAGGTTTTATTTTGAAAAGTGGCCGGATTCTCTCTGTTACATCCGTCTCACTTGACGCATGTCCATTGTGCGTGTGCTAACTTTATTTCATGCCGCACAGATAGACTACTACTGTATTTTTGCCATTTATCTTTCACCTCATATTTGGTCTCAAATGCTGATACTATGGGAATGCATGAAGGTAGGTTTTGATGACTTATTGAGTGCTAATGTGCACATTTGTCTCAGGTCATTTCATGCTAGTGCACGTACTGCCTTTTCCCACACACGTCAAACAGCGATGTAATCATCTCTCTGGAAAAACTTGGCTGGAACTTGAACTGGTGGATGGTGGGTCGGCATTCATTTTGTGCTTTTAATTTGATGTTATTCATGTCTTAGTTTTACACAATACATAATAAATAAGATAAATTAGATCGCTATAATGTACGAACCCCCTGCATCTGTAGTCACAGCTGTGCTGAGGGAGTCTGACAGAAGCGTGGCGGCTAATTTGCGCCTATGGCCTCTCAGACGACCACCAAGCATTCATTCACATTCATACACCACATTGTTAATGTGTTCATATTATTGTTCTTGTGGTTATATGTGGGACTACTGCTTGCTAATAATAATGTGTTGCCTGTGCCAGGGAGCTAGGAGGTGGCGGACAGGATGTGACGTGTAGGGGTAGGACTTTTGGGTAGACAGGAGTAGACTGGTGTGGATTACTATAGGGACAAGGGACCTCAAAAACTCTTGTCGCCATTGCACTTTTGTTGTCTCTGGAGTTCACCAGTGTGTTTACTTGTGTCCTCCTCCAAGAGCTCCACATCCATGGCTTCAAACCTCATTGACAACCAGTTGCACACGCAAAATCCTCAATACGGCGGTCGACATCATATTGCACCTGTTAAAAAATAGCGCAAGCAATCATGGTAGATCATCGCAACACGCTCACTAATAGCATTGGCAATTGTTTAGTTTGCTCACACAATTTAGCGCTCCTTATTTGGGATCTTATTAGATCAGGGCCATTGTGTATTTGTACACGCTGCACTGTAACTAGTTCTCAAGCGAGTCTTGTGTTTGCTGACCACAAATAACTACAGTAATCCGTCGTTTATCGCGGTTAATTGGTTCCAGACCCGTCCGTGATAACTGAATTTCAGAAGTCCTTATTTATAAATGGGATATTTTCGTAGTTAGAGTATAGAAAACCTGTTTACAAGCTTCTAAATATGGCTTTTAACACTATTAGAGCCCTCTAGACATGAACTAACACCCCTATGGTCACCTTTACACTCGTATTACCCAATATAGTAAACAAGACAGTAACTGGAGGTTCAGAGTCGAGGGCGTGCGTACAGCATCATAAAGGTTTGAAAGAGGACAGGAAGTAAAGGAGATGAAGGGCTGAGTTTGAGAGCTGGAGGAGGTAAAGCTGTGTTATAAGCAGGAAACAAGACAGTACATTGACATTGGCCGACAGGAGGTTTGTTATCTTGAAACATCTGAGCCGGTAGCAAAAGAGAACCAAGGCGAAGCGGCAGAGGTCATGAAATTATACTTGGACTTCATGGTCCTCATCTGCATGGGGGGCCTGTTGACCATCATGTTGTGGTACATGACCAGCAATCACAGGTACTTGTACTCATACCACATACATACTTTTTTTCTACAAAATTCTGCGACTCGCTCCCTTACGTCTGCGCAAATAGCTCTTGAAAAGTTGACTGGCATATGCCGGAACTGACAAGGCAAACCCACTGAGTCTCGTTTGGCCCTCATCAATGCTGTCATGTCATATGAAGAATGAACCTAAAATCATTGGACACCTGATTTTTACTCGTAAAATATCATTCAATGATGAGCGAGGAAAAACCTGACTAGGCAGGTATAGTTTGTTGATTAATGGGAGAATGCTGACAAGAGTATGCTTATGGTCATTGACTTTTTTACAGTTCTGAGTTTGTTCAGGTGACCGTGACAACTAAATACGTATGCAATGAATTTATGGTATGGTATGGTTTATTTTTTTCAAATATGCTTAACAAGTGACATTGACAGTTGTTGATGACTTAAAGCAGCATCAAGTTACGAATGTATTTTACTGCTGTAGTTTAAATGTCATTTTCAATGTTTGTCCAGTTCTTTGATTTCTTTGACAACAATGACTTAAATTCTAAACTGCTGCGCTCAAAAGGATGAAAATGTCGGTGATGCTTGAGGTATAGTGTTTTATTTTTCTGACAAATACGCCACAAGGTGGTGCTGTGATTAAACCTCAAAGTGTGACCCCCATAAATCAGGTTGACTTGAAATGTCTCACACAGTTCCACGCCACCGCAAGTTTAAAGTGCTCATGTCACCAAAATGAGTTTGAAAAAAACCCCCAACAAAATGAAAGTACTCACTTTAACGTTTTTGTCACGCCCCTCAAGTTCAGTGATTTTGTGCTGGTGTAATTCGCTGTTTCTCCATTAGATGTCACTGTTGCTACAAATTCCCTAGTTTCTTTGGTGATTGGATTTGCGTAGCAGTGCGGTCAAAGCATTGCAAGCAGCAGGCAATTTAGTCCTAGCGCCATTTTGGAGCAGCGCTACAAGCGTTTTCATATGAGCGCAACTGTCTCTGCAACTTCGTGTTTAATCTGTAAGTGTTTAAATATGTTGTGGATTTACCTTTTATTGCTGGAACATTATGTTCACGTTTATGGTAATCTCTGCATTAGACGTTTTTCTCTTCTAATGAGAGCTAGATAGTTTGGACTTATGCTGAGTCATGCACTAGTATTGTAATACATGCTTATTTAGTGGTACACATTATTTTGTACATGAAGGAATGTATGTCTTGTACCTGTTTTGCAGTTTTACACAAAAAAATATAGAAGTAAATGGTCAGCCAGCTGCCTCATCGTTGTGGAGCCATTGAAAAATGTTTAGCTCGCTGCTTAAGTTGAGTTAGAAACACTTAAGGGAGGGCAGAAGACTGCTTGTCTCCCGCTGGTAAACAATTATAAAATACAAGTGAAACAAAGCTGTGATTTTCAAACACCCAACCCCCAGCGAGTTTTCTCAACCGCCGCCATCTTGACTGTGACGTCACGCTACGGGGCAGACTCAAGCAGTCATGGACACACAGTAAATTTAAAAGTTTTTCAAAAATAAATGAATAAATTATCACTGTTTCATGGTTGACTATGGCCTATTAGTTAAAAAATGGCATAGTTAAGCAAATGTGTTGTATTCTTGGCCTAAATTAAGCATTTTACACAAACGTAAAATTGGCTAAATGAACGAAAATCCAGTTGTACATCGCAATTCGAACATTGCACCCTCATCACATTTTTTCACAAAGTAATAAATTATCACTGTTTAGTGGTTGAATATGGCCTATTAATACCTTAAAAATGCATATGTAAGCAGATGTCCTTATTAATGGCCAAAAATAAGAATTTTGAAGACTAAAATGGCTAATTGAACTAAAATACAAGGCAGAAGAAGCATTCTAATTGTGAATGAAGTACACTGCATTGCCCACGAGGTGTCGGTTATTGTTCACTGACACAAGGACCCTACATGATCACCCGGACAGGCACTTATTGTGTGTTTAAATTATCCCACAGGCACAATAATCTTGATCACTTCCTGTCCTCCACACGTCTGTCTGCCACTAAGGTCCCATAGGGAACACATTTACTGCGACGCTGCTCGAGCAGGAGTTTTTACGTCTTAGATGGCTAATTACCATTATGTCTACTACATTGGGTAATAGGAATGTAAAGGCATTTAAAGCCACCATTACAAGTCCGCTGGGATAGGCTCCAGCCTACCCCGTGACCCTAATGAGGATAAGCGGCATAGAAAATCAATTTAGGTGACTATAATTTCAAGTCTAGAGGGCTCTATATTGTTAAAAACAGTATTTAGATCATAAACAGATTTGCTATGCCATAACTAAAATCTAAACAAAATAATCCAGTTATTAATATTGAATCCTACTTTCCTATGGGAATTAACGTATCATGTTTGGATCTGGAACCAATTAATCGCGATAAACGAGGGACAACTGTATTAAGACGTTCAGAAGACTCATTTCAAGATGTGAAATTTTACACGGGTCACTAGGTGTCAGTAATGTTACACTGATGAGACAACCGCCGCTGCAAAAAGTATGTGCTCCAGAAAACTCCCCATGGTAATGTGTGAGGCCATGTTATGTCTTATTTATGAAAAAAAAATAAAAAAATTAGCATTTAAATTTGTGAGTTTTTCATGATTATTTATAATAGACGTGTCTATTACATATTTTTTTCTTTACAGTATATTTAATAACCATAATAAATACCAATTTTTTCATTACCACATCCAAAGTGTTACCTTTTTAAATTACAGCACTGTAGAATTATTTTTAATATTTGCATGTATTTTGTAAATGTGCAGTATATTAAACTTAAGAATTTTTGTCATTATCGCCACAGAAAAAAATGTATATTTACATTTAAATATAAAAAACATAACATTACAGCTGATGTCGTATGTTTTATTATTTTTAATTTATAATCATATTTATATATCATATACCTTCAATATATTTTCATTATTGGATTCTTTCTTTGCATTTTTTTTTACTAGTCACGCAAATGTGTCACAAATGTGCTACTGCCCCCAAATATGGATCCTTGCTGATTCAAACAGACTTTCGATATAAATAAAATCTGAATTAGTGTACTAATTTAAATATAAATGCAATACTATTAAATTGAATTGGAATACAATATTAAATACAGTATTACACCAAGCAGTTAAATCAAGGAAATGTCATCTTTTGTCTCCACAGAGCAATGGCCTCTTTCAAATCAGGCGCTCCAAAAAGTTCCCATAACCTCTGTGAAGCCTGCAGGTAAGTACAAATGCACTTTGCACACGTCATCTCCCTGTGCGCCCTGTCTCATATGCTGTACAGTATATCACACACACACACACACACACACACACGGAAAATATCTTCCCTATACATTTCACCAAATGCCTCTACTGTTTGTCTGCTTTTAGGCAGACTGTACCTCGCTGTATGTATGTACAGTGTTGGAAATTGGACATTACGTCACGGGGTGGGCTGTTCATCCGTCCATAAGATGGATTGTCCCGTGTAGAGTGGCCCGAACGTTACATCCCTAATATGTACAGTATGCAGTAGGGGAGCCAGACGTTTTTCATTGTGGTGGCCAAGGTGAGCTCATTACTCACATAGGGGTGGCAATGTGTGTGTGTGTGTGTGTGTGTGTGTGTGTGTGCGCGGGCGCTCATTTGTGTCACAGGGAACAGATTAATGATGTGGTGATGAACTACTCTCAACCCTGGAAGAAGAATGAGGAAAATCACCATGCATTTATGTAAGTGCTCAACCAGAAATCCAAACTATTTTATCGGTTCAGCCTTTCATCCGCACGGAAACGGCGTTCTGCGTGACCTGAAACTGTATTTTTTGAAAACTGTTTCCAGAGTGGAGATGTTTGAAATGTTTGTCGTCTCCATCCAGACAAGTAACTCGCTTCTTTCAGAAAACGACGATGTCACCGACCCGTCACTGTCACGTGACCAGAAGTGAGCTTTGAAGACAAGCCGACATGGACTAGTTAGTTGTCTCAAACTTTAAAATGACTTGCCACTTCGTTGTAAGTCTAGATGAGCCTTGGAAAACGGAAGACAACCAACGTATGCATGCGTTTTCTTCTATAGTTTGGTTTTTCACATGGTTCCGTCTGTGTGTCTGTTCACAGCGCCGCACGTAGGTGTGCCTTGTGTATTACACTGTTTTCGTCAAGTGATCCCTTCCCGTGACGCACATTTTTTTTTCAAACCGCTGAAGTAAAAATCCCAGGAATGTTTCTGTGTGGAGAGGGCCTGTGTGTGGACATGTCCCTAACCAAAGTGTGTATGCTTGTTTGTTGCTGCAGCTCCAACCTGAGCCGCTGGTGTGAAGGTTTTGACAACGCCATCATGACGCAGGCCAATACCCACGTGGGGATGAACTTTCAGTCCAAGCGCGAGAAGCTCCAGATCACGCCCATCATTTTCAAATCATTAATTGAGGTAGGACTACACATTCATACAGTACTTGACCGCTAGGACTCATACCGGACATTCATATACTTCAAACGTCCTATTTCCTAATATTATACTTGACAAATTATTATAATGACCATAAATTGAACGCACTGGAATATAAGCTGCAGGCACTATCAATTTCAAGAGAAAAAAAGATTTGTACGTATGGGTCGTACCTGTCTGTAAGCTACAGGTGTCCACGTTGTAACATGGGATATTTAGTACACAATGTTACACCGATTTTGTTCCGAACAGTGAGTCTAATTTGGCTGGTTAAACAGTCGCCTACCAGAAAAGTCATTAATTGTTGTCTTAATCATCCTCGTCTTCTTCGGTGTCAGAATTCCTCATCATTTCTTGGTCAAACATAGGTCAAATAGGTCATAGGTCAAATAGATTAATTGAACGATTACAAAAAACAGGTGGATAATTATGATGCCCTCAGTAAATAGTCGTTTCTCTGCCGCACAGGCTGGATGACAAGCATTGGCTCATCTGTAGTGGAATGAACGGAGAGTGAACCCTCATCTCATTTAGCCTCTGTGTTGAGGGTGGGGCTGCTCGTGAATGATATGCAAATTAGGCAATTACGTCATCTATGGTCCCCTTCACTAAAGGTTTTGTACATCATAGAGCTCACGGTCCCATGGGAGGATTTCACTAAAGAGACATACGAATGTAAGAAACTGCGCCACTCAGATATGGCAGCAGGTGAGCAACAATGATGATGGAAGGCAAAGGTCTATCCAGCTGAAGTACGATGCAGAGGTTTTGTGGCTTCTTCTAGCATCAGGCTTATGAAAGACCTTGGCATTCATGGAGTGGCTCTGCGACAGACAATGAGATCAGTCTCTGAAGCGGCCGAAAGAAGTAGGCTCATGAGAGCTCGCCGATGAGCTCTCTGGAGGTGTCATGGGCCTATGATCGAAACACCAATAAAGGAGGGTACCCACCTGACGACCCTCAAGAAGTTTTAAACCCGCCCCCTTCCTTCCTGGACTTACCCAAGGGTGGGGCGTGGTGTTAAGGGGGGAGGCTAAGCGACGACCTGGTGGGCGGGGCAGTTTTTTGGTCCCATTGCCTTCCATCCCTTACCTTCCTGCTTGGGAGACAGTCTTTGCGCTTCTTTCAGCCTCCTCCTGATGGCGCACCTCCTCTACCACCATTTTTCTCCTTGGTTTAATGACTGCAATGCCAAATCATCCTCTTGCCAGCTGGAAAAAGTTCTTGTTGGGTCAGTTAAGGTTCAAAGAGTCTGCCCCCCAGAGGGTGGTGGGGGGCCCAAAGTGATATGTTTTTATGGGACCCAGAATTCCTGGTGGGGCCCCTGCATGTATTCCACTAAAGCGAATAAATTAGACGACCTTTGCCTATCCTTGCTCTGTGCGTGTTTGTGTGTCTCTCTCTAATCTCTGAGGTCACAATCTTGACAGCTGTCGACTTTGCATTCCAGAAAAGTCCGTTCTCCAAAAAGTTAGATACATGTGCTGTGGTTGGCAGCAGTGGCCTCCTGCTGGACAGCGGCTGCGGGAAAATGATCGACGCGGCTCAGTTTGTGATTAGGTGAGGCTACCCAGTCTCCAGGGCTGCTGTTATTGTTAAGCGCAGCAAGCGGTTGTTACCATGATGTCTCTGGCTCAGGTGCAATCTGCCGCGTTTGAACGACGAGTACAGGATACACGTGGGCTCCAAGATGGACCTCGTGTCCGGCATTCTCACAGAAAGGTGAGGGAAGTCACTCCTTTTTGTCCACATCGTCTGCCGTAACTACACTACTGTGCAATACTGTGACAATTACTAATAAACGTGTGGTGTGTATATTTACACTACATTGACGGACATTTTTGCACAGCTCACGGGAATACAACCATTGAAATAAGTCATTGATACTGAATGTGGCACTAGCTCACTGCCATAATCGCCTTTGGTGTTTACAGTGGACTATCTAATGTCAAATAATGACTAAAAATCACCAAAGAAATAGTTGTTTGCATTTGAAAAAAAATGTTTCTGTAGGAAATAATGAAAATACTAATAGTTCGCCCCAAGGTCAAACTGTGACCTGCGTACAATATATTCGTTATTGTTAGGCAATGATTTTACATTACATGCATACAAGTGTAAAAGTAAGTCAACCACTGGTAGTATTAAGGTACAATATGCGTGTAGAGGTGCGTAATTCCCCCAAATTCCATCACAATTGCAAATTGATAACTTCAGGGACTATACAGATCCCTCATTTATCACTGTTAATTGCTTCCAGACCTTACTGTCATAGGTGAATGCAGTGAAGTAGGATATTTGTGTAGTTAGAGCATATAAAACCTGTTGACAACCTTCTAAATATGTTTTTAACATTATTAGAGCCCTCTAGACATGAAATAGCGCCGCTGTAGTCACCTGTCCACTCGTATTACCCAATATAGTACACTCATGTAGTACTTCCTATTGTCTCATCAACGTAGCATTACTGTGCATCACTACATCACGTGTTTGTGTGTTTGTTTTATATTTGTATTTTAGTTCATTTTGCCACTTTTATACTTGAAAATGCTTTAGGACAAAAAAAACCCCGTAACATTTGCTTAAATATGCATATTTTTGACTGAATACTGGCCGTATTCAACCACAAAACGGCGACGAGTTAACATATTTGAAAAACAAACTGAAGCCGCAAAATTCAAAGCACAAAGTGGCGAAGGAATACTGTGTCGCCAGTTATGTTTTGATCACCATTTGCTAGCCAGTTAGCAAGCGAGGTTGTGCACATACTAAATTCTAAAGAATTTATGGCATCTATTCTCACAGCCGTTGGGGTCCACTTGCCAGGTGGGCAGCAGTGACCCACCAAATCCAGCAGAGGGAGCTGTCTTGAATAAAGTACAGGCGTGGAAAAAATTTCCAGACCACCCTTGTTGAGTTTCTTGATCCAATTTAATGCCTGGTACAACTAAAGGTACACACCAAACCCCAGGAAGTGTGTGTAAAAATGTGTGTGTGCGCGTGCTATTTTTGTTATATTTGTCCAAAGGTACCATTAGTTGTACAAGGCATTAAAATGGATCTTTAAACTGAAGAAACAACGGTGGTCTAGTAATTTTTTCCATGACTGTACATATGATTATGCAAATACTACACTATAGAGCAAAGGGGTGTGTTTGCTGTTGGGCACTATTGTTACTTAGCCTGACTGGTGTTATCCCTGCAGGTATGGTGACCTGTCGGGACAACGGCACGACTTAGTGGACAGGCTTGAAAGCTATGGCAAGTTCCTCCTCCTCCTCCTCCCCACCTTCTCCAGCAGCAACACACGGCTGGCCAATTGGGTGGTAGCATCTATTAACCACATTGAAAGCCCGGCCCGTCCCATCTTCTTGAACCCGGACTACTTGCGCAAGCTGCACCAGTTCTGGAGAAGCAACGGCATGAAAACGCAGCGCCTTAGCATGGCCATGACTCTGGCCAGCCTGGCGCTGGAGTTGTGTTCCAATGTGCACCTGTATGGCTTCTGGCCCATCAGCAATCACCCTTACAAACCCGACAACGACATGAAGGCCAAAACCAACAGCCACAACATGCCGACGGAGTTTGACATGCTGCTGAAGCTGCACAGTCAGGGCGTGCTCAAGCTTCACCAGGGAAACTGTCAAAGCGACGAAAAGTAGTCCCAGTATTCAGTCAAGTTTGACTTAGTTAAAAAATGGCAGCACTAATAAGCTCCTTTTCCACCAAAAGTTGAGGATCCTTTAGTTCCAGGTAATCATAGTCGCTGTTTCAAAGTCCTGCTGAATACAGTGGTGCCTTTGTCATTAAACCGTTCCAGAAGGTCCAACTAAAGCAGAACGATCTGTAACCAACGCAAATTTTCCCATAGACGAAAATGACTAGGGTCTTTTGGTCCTCTGGCTTTCCCTGGTGGACAGAAGCAGCATTGCAGCCATTTTGTATGTTTGCTCTCCTCCAATGAGATGGCTTTCTCAACCGAAATGCATTATGAGAACACTTTAAATTGGATTTGTCATACTGTATAAAACTTGTATTGCTACATATCAGTTTAATGTTTGTAAGATGAAACGGTGAGTCAGACTGGTATATTGACTAATCACCTGCTGCAATTTCCACGGGGTTCACAAGCTCCTGAGTTTATTCGTCACTTACGGTACACATTGACATGCAGCAATGTGATGGTCCCCCAAGTTCTGATATTCCAGTACTCTCAGGTGGTTCTGATGTGTGGGTGAGAGTGGCTACAATCTGCTGTAGGTCCATTCAGCAGCCTGCCACTGGAACAGCTGATGGCTTGTGCCAACTGCTAGAGGGCAGACAGAGGGTTGGACTCTGTGTGCAATGTGACTTGAGTGGGCATGAGGCTGGGATGGCAAATAGATATCAAAGTCACTCCCTTTATCAGTATTACTGTTTGAAATATGGAGTCCATAGCGCTGATGGTAAAGAGTGCTACCTTTTGAGGACAACACCTTGGTGACACGCCACAGTTGCCTTTTGTGACTGTAGATGGTGTCTGCTGGGTGCAGCTTTAATGTTGCAAATGAATAAATCCAGATGGTGCCAAAGAGCTGTTATTTATACCCCCTGCAGTTTTGAGAGAATGTGAGCCTGCTTAAACCACGCTGTCATCTGCAAGGAAATCACTGGCAGATTTTTCACCCTCTAACAACTGCTCCACTCCCACACTATAGCAGCTGTAGTTATATTCAGATTGTGACTTCAGCCCCCGCGTTCTCCAAATATGTATACCTACTTTTTTTTTACTGATAACATTTTATAGCTCCTTTTGTCGACTGCAATGTGCCCACCCCTCCAGTCAAAAGAACTTAGAGGATGAAGACAAGCGTTACTGCAGGCTGTCTTGGGTTAGATCGTTTTTTTTTTGGGACGCTTTTGTGTGGAGGAGGTGCAATTATACATGCCTCTGTGGAATGATGGGAGGCTCTGTGATCCACCCTGCGCGTCAGTCTGGTGCAGACAAGTGTGGACATGAACTCCCCACAAAGGGACACTTGCAGGAGAAACATGGGGGGGCCACATGCATGACTAATGCTCTGGTTCATAGAAATAGAAGGAAGAGGTCTTTCCTTTTGTGTACATTTGCATGTGCTAAAAAGAGCTCCATCTCAACAAGACTCACTGAATCAGTGCAGGATGTTTGTATATTATCACTGAATTGCGTTGTTGTACTGCAGATAATTCAGTGAAATAAATTCCACAATGATGCAATGCTATTCAATCTGGACAAACCGCCTTTGACATATTGTGGTTGAGCCGACTGGCCTCCTTTGGAGCCGATAATAAAAATCCTATTTAAAAAAACAAAAACACAACTTGATTTATAACCAAAAAAAATTTCATAATTTGGTTTTTAAGGCAATTATGTGTTTAGCATGATTTATAGTAGTATTGGCCTTTAGTTTTTCATACAAACATGTTCAAAATACTTAGTGTAAATGTGTGTGTGTGTGTATATACACATACATGCAATACTGTATAGACAGTATGCACATGTATATATGTGTATATAAGTAATCCCTCGTTTATCGCTGTTAATTGGTTCCACGACCGTGATAAGTGAATTTCAGCTAAGTGGATTCCTTATTTATAAATGGAATATTTTCATTGTTAGAGCAGAGAAAACTTGTTTACGACCTTCTAAATACAGTTTTTAACATTAGAGCCTTTTGATGTGAAATAACATACCTATAATCCCCTTTGCACTCTTATAACCCAATATAGTAGACATAATCAAGACATTTAGGAAATAAAACACATGCTCGTGTGTGTTGTTCCCCAGGGGAGCAGAGTGAGCGGTGGACAGGAAGTGAGTCCAGAGTTGAGTTTCATCTTGCCGTGGGTTACGGCCGAAAGAGTAGTCCTCGTTTTCATTAGGGATTGTTGTGCAGTAATTCAAACCTGCAATAAAAGCCTGTTGTTCAGGCAGTCAAGTCTGATTCTTGTGTGTCTCACCGAACATTACAGTATAACATTACTCACACGTAGTGGCTAGTATACAATACTACATCAACGCCCTTCAATGCGTATATTGAATGCCTTGAAGTAAATGTATATTGAATGCGTTTTCAATGTGAAACTAGAAATGGTTTGACATCTTGACAGACACTTCAGCTTTGGTGTTCTGTGTCTGAATATCAAGTCTCCCTTCAGGTTGTACAGGGTCATACCCGTGAAGATACAGTCCTCCTTCACTCACTTTATTTTTTGTAAAACACAACACATGACCAGCAGCAGTTGTTGGAAAATAACACAGGTTTACAGTGTGGCCATTGTTGAATGCTTCATAACTTCCATTTTTTTAAGGGTTAGGGAAAACATGTCATGTGGATCTACTGTGTGGTGCTGATGACTAAGAAAGGCAAATTGGCACTTGCTCTCTCTTTTACTAGTCTAATATTTGCTTTGTTAACATGAATGTGCATCATTTAGTTAGACTAGAAGGATGCGCATGAGCACATGCACTGAATTTTAAATGAAAATGGTCAGAGTGGTTGTGATGGGCCGTCTATTTATAAAACCTGCCACACAGATGACTAGCTGGTTAGTTGCTCAGCCATTACGTTGAAATAGACTTTCAAACACATAAAAATGGCTCAAGAAATGTTACAAATCCTGTGCTAATTGTTTTCTTACCAGCACAGACCTCACTCACCCTGCAGTAGGAAGATGTTCATATTAATATTCAATAGGCTCGTCATCACAAATCATATGAAAAGCACGGCAGATAATTCCTTGTCACTTTTATTCCTATAAAAAACGGCCTCGTACGCTCACATTAATGCTCAAGCAGCAGTCATTTTAATGAGGGAGACAGCTTGCATTTTGCTACCTTTATTAATATGCTTGTCATAGTAAACAATTTTCACCGTTACAAGGCGTGAATTTTGGCCTTAAGTTGTAATTACAGGGCGCACAACAAGTCTTCTCCGAAGCAGAAGGTCTGCTTTCAGCTGCTGGAAATCATCTGATGGATCAAACCATTCGTAGATTTACGAAAAGAAAGCAAGTGTGTCCTTCAGTGGAAGCCTCAGGCGAAATAAAAATGAAGTGGCTAAGATTTAGGGTTTTGGATTTGGACTACATGTTTGTAGACTGTAAGGATGTAGAGATTCATTTTGTTTGTTGTCGGAGTACATGGTAAAGTCCAGTTTTCCGGCATGCGGTTTTCTCAACTAGCAACGGCGTCAAGTTCCTCACTGGGCTAAAAGGACGACTACCGGAAACTACGTCTTGCCACCACAAGAAAATACATGGTAACTATCTAACGCGTTAACAAGTGCGCATAATACAACGTTAGAATGTTTTCAATGATTTTCCAACTGCCACTCATATTAACCAACCAAGATGTTTTACGCTATTGTGAAAATATGCAGCAAGTTACACATTTTGTGTTGAAAACACAACCGGAAGTTGCTTTGTAATGAATGTCTTGACGTTTTTTTGCGGTACGAACTACTGAAAGGTTTATTCTCGCTGTGTTTTCTACAGAAGACACATTCGCCCTCTTAGTGTCATTGAATAATATTAGCAAAGCACTCATAGTTTAACATTTCATTGTCGCTTTCAGCGGGGTATTGAACTACTTGTAGTGCTTTTGTGTCGCCTTCTATTCCGGTTGGAATTTTTTTTTTTTATAAAGGGCGTGTTTGGCTGATCTGCACCGGGAGTTTCAGCTCCTGTACTTGGGACACTTGTGAGGAATGACAGCAACCGGAAAATCCCTGCAATCCGCGTGAATGGAAACAATGGATTATAAGGAGCTTGGACATCGTTTTGAGGAGAAACTAACACTGACAGACAAATGTGAGTATGCTGCATTAATATAGGTCACGCTGGAGACGTGGGAAAAATGAGGTGAAAATGATTCGTTCAACATTCTCTTGCATATATATATTAAATACATGTCTATTTATGTCGTGTCAGGGTGGTGGCAAAAGCTTGGAAAGCCCATTTTGGTTTATTCCCTTGCTACCAGTAGAGTAGAGTCAGTGGCAATGCTGCACCGAGCACTGGTCTTCATTAGTAATGCAGACACAGCACATCTCTGCAAAAACATTTCTATACCCAAATGCAGTGTCTGCAAAGATGCTAACATACAAAACCCCCTTTCTCTACCCCCAGCCTCTTGATGCCGATGGCTAGATTGAGACAAACATCCACCCTTCATCTTTCCATGACCTGTCTATCTTCATGGAAGGTGTCCCTGTCATCCCTGCCCCCTCCCTCCTTTCTATATAGACATGTAGCATCTTCATCCCTGCAAACGTGGGTGTTTATGCTTGGTCCTCAGAGGAACATTAGGGAGAGGCATTGCAAGGGGGTGTCCTTAAAGCATCTACATTTTTAAGCCTTTTGCTTGATTATTTATGAGTGTGGTTGAAAACAGAATACACTCATTGATGCATTTTCTATCACGTGAAGCGCGGTGCTGGAGCCTATCCTACTTCAGTTGAATATGGCCTTTTTTTAGTCCCAAAATATGCACATTTAAGCACGTTTTTATGTATTTTTCTGCCCAAATTAAGCATTTTCTAGCATAAAAATGACAAACTGAAGTAAAGCAAGGCATTCAGGAGACGCATTCAGCGACGTCATTACATGTGGTATTCTACGGCGGTCACTGTACTGAACAGAGCAGGAAGTAGAAAAACAATGAGGAACTCTCCCAATGCGAACTGTCTAGAGGGACGTTAAAAAGCATAATTAGAAGGTTGGAAACAGGGTTTCTCTGCTCTTTACGAAAATATTCAATTTAGAAATAAGGAATTCTACTTTGCGGAAACGTACTTACCGCGTTTGGGTCTGGAACCAATTGGCCGCGATAAACGAGGGATTACTGCACTTGGTACTCACTCTGCTTACGACTGATGCATTTCCATTGGCAAAAACAGCTGCTAAGTTGCTATTTCCAGTACTAGTACCTTAGCCGGGTTTCCAAGTGTTTGAAGCTAGCACCGTACAACCCACTGCTGGTTTCCAATTGATGGAGCAGAGTCATCCTCAATAAACATACAGAAATGACAAAAAATGAACATATCCAGTTACTCCACAGTCTCCTTTTTGCTGCAGTGGCCCGTTTTATTGCTGCCCTCAGTCTCCTTTTGAACTGTGAGGGAACATTTTGTTGGGAGACCGTGTAAACTACACAGTAAAGCCTTAGTTGTTAGTAAACAACAGTGCTAACCACGCAGCCGTTGTTATACTGATGCCATCGAACACGAAGACTGTCGGTTGCGGGCCCTTCTACCGAGCGCGCCAGCATGTGACGTTATCAGGAATGTGACGCACCGAAAAAGGCAGGGGCGCTGGGTAAACAGAAGCATTCTTTGTCTGTGGTGTCTCCTCTCTGCCAGTCTCAGGCTTGTAAAAATAGAAAAAGGAAGACAAAAGAAGAGGATCCCGGGCCAGGGTTTGTTTGCTTTTTACACACTGGTGTGCATGTGGAGCTCTGAAAGGCAATCATAATCCCAAAATGCTCACAGAGGAGACCATCCCAATCCCTGATACCAGGCCCTCCACAGTTTTATCTCACCTCCCGTGACCTCATCTGTCCCGGGCAAGCAGTCCACATCTGACCCACAGTAGTAAAATGGCTGAGATGGAGTTCTTCTTTCTTTTAGTTGAACACGGAGTCTGGTTAGCTGTAGGTCAGCCTTAGGACTTGTCTTGAGGATTGGTCAAGTACTGTTACAGACCAAAGTATGGAACTGGTGTGGATCCTGTTTCATTGCACGATAATAATATAATTCTGACTTCATACCATTAATTCGCTCGCATTAAAAAATAGCCCAGATAAGGTGGGGTAGCGTGAGCAAATCGAGCGCTCCTATTCTGTGCTGCGCTGCAAACGGCCTGTCATAACCTTCCCTGAGCTCACTTGGAAACAAACACGGCGTCGAACATGTGGGACGTCTCGGCGTTTCAGAGGAAGACATTTCGCCAAATGCCCTGCAAACGTTCTCCCTGCAAATGAGAGGGAAAAAAAACATCAAACACATCAAATCAGCCACCCGAAACGCCAGCATCACTCCGATGCCCAGAGCAAAAAAGTTTGCCGGAGACAACCTGAGGGCAAAAGTGATCCCTGACCAGCCCTACCAGCTTTTTTCGGCTAATAAGCCCTTGGAACCACAGTTTGCACTTCTGAGCTGCCACTATTTTTTCAAAAACGTTTGCTAATAATAGTGATGTCACGATATTTAGTAAGGCCAAATCTACAGGTACAGTTCGTCTGAGTCGTGCGTACCTCCAGGTGTACAGTTAAATCTCAATGAAAAAAAATAACAGATATAAAAAATGGGATATTGGTATCGGTCTTGAGAAGCAGGAAGTTATCAGCATTGGTCTCTCCAGGCCCGGACTTGTTCATTCCCCTGGTTTTTGTGTGTGCAGGTAAGAATATTTGGACTTGGGGATATTCCAGTTCTCTTTCCTGATATTTGTCCTTTCCGGTCGTGTTGCCTTGCAGTCAGGATCTCAGTTTTCAGTCAAATGCTCCACTGTGAAAGTAATCATAAGACTTCCACTCACTCCCTTTTGTCCGGCTTGCTTCCGAGCTAGGATGACGTAATGTTCTTGGCTCACGGTCAAAATCACTGCCGGTCTGAGAACACCAGCTGACATTAGCCCCCTTGGAAGATTAAGTTCAGACGGTATGAGGTGTCGCTTTCCTCAAGAGTACAAAGTATCAGGAAATAGTGACGTTTCCAGGTAGAAGCGACTGTTCTGTGCCTTCAATCACAAATCAGATGAGAGTTTTGTGCTGGATTTGAGGCTCCACGCTAACAGTTGACATACATTTTTCAATTTCTTTCTGGAGTGGTGTTAATTGTTTAGCCTGACATAAATCCCTCAGTTTTGGTCAAAAATGTTGCCGTGAAGGCAGCGAAACCGTATAGGCCAGTCATTGATTAATGCTGTTTAGCGCCATCCGGCTGTGTGACGTGTCCTTTTTGTCTAAACGCCCGCATAGTTCAAGTTACAGTACAGCTTGCCTGTTGATGCTAGCAAATTGTTAGCAAAAGCGATTGACTCCTCGCTGTGGAAGTAGATTAAACTTAGCTTTTTGCCTCTCTCTTTAGCGTTTTCATTGCTGTTTGTGTTCTGTTTTAAAGTGACGCAGAACTACCGTCAAAAACAGAAAAATGCGAAGTAGAATTGTTCAAACAAAGGCAGCCTTTTTTAACGATTCCTCAAGCTTAAAGGCTTTTACTACCCAAATGTTTTGGGCAGGGGTGTCCATACTTTTTCCACCGAGGCACGCAGAAACAGTAAGGGACCAAAATGATCAATTTTGTACGTTAAAGACAGTGGTGGGCAGTCGGGGCCAGCAAGGCCTTTTCTGTTGGCCTAAACACCATCAACTTAAATGAATAAAGTGTTTGTTCCGTGAAATTGTGTTCATTTTATTCCCAACAGTCTATTATGTTCATTTAGTAGCATGTCTCTTGGCTGCACTGCTTCCGACGCGTGTATGTGTATGTCAGATTTCAGCTTCTATGTGTTGCCATGTCAATCGAATACGCCCAGGGCCTTCAGCATCAGTAGTGCTGGCCCATGTCCCAACGCTATTAGCAACGGGGCTGTTTGTTTAAGCAATCCGATTTCAGATTGACCTCGCCGTTCGCAGGCGTACAGTAACATCAGCATGTTTCCGTCCTCTGATTGGTTAATGTCTGAAAGCCACACTCCCAAGTTGCGCAGTACGCTTGAACGCCTCATCACATGAACACAGCCGCTTTTAATTGAGTTTTGTGGTTACGTACGCACCCTCATAAATGAATTAATGACTTTATTTTGGTCCCCGAACACTGGCAGGTTTCAGTGTCCATTCAATAAGTGTGCCACGGCACGCAGCGGCGGGTGAGACGCCGCGAGGGAAGGCGTCTCACTCACCGCGGCTGGATACTGATACTGTACAGGAAATGAAAATAGACATCATTTATGCTGAGGGCCTATCAGCAGGATGGCCCCTGGGCCCCATTTTGCACACCACTTAGGGCACAGGTGTCAAACTCAAGGCCCGGGGGCCGGATTTGGCCCGCCATATCATTTTATGTGGCCCGGGAAAGCCTCGAAACAATGCATGTCAAAAGGACGCTTCTTTTAATATTATTTAAAAAAAATTTGTATATATATTATTATTTTGTTATTAATAGTAATTTTGTCTTTACTTTTTTATGCGTTATTTTTCTTTGTTTGACTTAAAAATATTTTTACAATAATATAAAAAATGTAATATTTAAAATATATTTTTACAATAATTAAATTAACATTTACCGTTATGTTTACTATGAATAAAACAATGATATATTAAAGTAAAAACCAAATTAATATTACTAACAAAAAACCAAAAGACAATCTTTCTTGCTAAACGTATTTGTTGTAAATATTGAGAGAAAACCCAATTTTTTTTGTTGTCAAGTCCAATTGAAAAAGACTTTATTAGTTATTAATTCATGTAATAATGAATTATTAACAAATTTCTAAAATCGATTGATAAAAAGTGGCCCTCTGAGGATAACCATAACTGCGATGTGGCCCACGGTGACAACGAGTTTGACGCCCCTGCGTTAGGGGAACAGAATGAGCCCACTAAGCTCCAAATGTTTTGTAGGTGGAGTTTGTCTTGATTGGGAAAGAGTCGTTATTATTATTACACATGATAATACAAAGCGTTTAGCATGTATCTGTGCACAGAATATCGGTGATAGAGTTCGATGGAATTCACAGCTCTGTCTGGGTAGGAGGGAAAAGTGTTCTGGGGAGTGGAATGGGTCGGCTCGGATGACTCTGAGAAGCTGGAAGCTGTTGTGTTTGTAGGACGCAGACGAAGAAAAGGAGGAGTGCACGCTCCACGTCAGCGAAGCCCAGCGCAGATGCTATAAATCACAGCCACGACGCCTGTGCGGGAAAATGAGAGGAAGGCCTTTCTGCTGCAGAGTATATGGGGGGGGAGAATGACAGCGCTTCCTGTGGGCTTATGCACAGATTACTCATGTTGCCCTCCTCAAAAATGTATGAATCGGCATTGATGTTATTAATCCTGTTTGGAGGATTATTGCCTGTGTGAGGCGGAGTTTAGTCCCAAATAGACCTGTCACATCACACTGGCGAGATTAGCCATTGCAGCAACAAATGCATACGTTTTAGTGTGGCGCTCAGTGGCGACGAAAACTAAATGACTATTTTTCTGAGGAGGTGCAAGCCTTGATTTGGCTTACGAAAACAACAAGCTTGGTGTCGCGACAGACACGTGTACTCTTGTGAAATTGGATATTAGACAAATGAAATCCTGATGGGGAATGGAAGACGGGCTTTCTGACTCGTTTTGGCGTAAAACAGACTTTTGTTTGATTTTTTTGAGGGTGACCTTGGTCAAGTATTAATAGCTTTAGCCATGTAGAGGCTCCGTTGTATTCTTGGAAAGCCTGTTTTTATGCTTTCCGCATCCGTGAGGTCCATTTTCACACCCACTCCCCCTCGAGCGGCCCTTTTCATGCGGAAAATTCCCCCTCCGCGCCCAAATTTTTCTAATTACGGAGACATGCGGAAAAAAATGGCAGGAGCAGGAGATCCTCGCAGGTGAAGTACAGAAATACCCGCAGTTATATGACGCAGCCCACCCTGACGCACAGTAGTTAAAAAATGGAAACAAGCTGTGTTTTTAAGTCAAGTTGTTTGGGTTTTTGTTTTCTTTTGCCTTTTCTAAGCACATTCTCCTGCTGGGGTACAAGTCCATGTGGACCACCTTCTCTTCCTTTTCAGTCGCAGCAGCAAATAAATACAAATAAACACAATTCCTCTTCTTCAAGACGTAGACGCGCAAGTGTCGCCATGTTGGAAGTCAAGTAAACAATGGCAAACGTCTTCCGCTCTGGTTTGGTAGCGTGGCAGACGCGTGTTTTCGACACACCGCCCCCTGCAGTTTGGGAGCAGACGCCTCACGGAGTGTAAAGCCACACGCGGATTTCCGAGCGGCTCTTTTACGCGCGGCTCTTTTGAGCGGAAAGTATAACCCAGCCTTAAGTCTGTCTGTGTGGCTGTGCAGCAAATACACTGCATGCTTGTGTTGATGTGCTGCTCTGACCTCAGGGGAATCACTAACAGATGCAGCACCACTCTCCTGCTTTGGCCTTGACAGACACACACAGAGAGAGAGTGTGTGTGTGTGTGTGTGTGTGTGTGTGTGTGTGTGTGTGTGCAACCTTGATTGTCCGTTTGACAATCACTCACACGCCACCCAGCAGGCATCATTTCAGGCACCAGGACCTGCAGGTTCTAATATTAGAACGTAGTGGGTGGAGACCACAAAATCACATATGCACACACTTGCTTCCAAATGTGTTGCTTCTGCACCTCCCTGGTGGTTGTTTTGAGCCGTTAGAACCAGTCCGAGTGCGGCTTGTCATGCCGCAGCAGTACAATTGATTACATTTGTGCTCACCAGTGATGCTGCACTCCACTGTGTATTGACCAGAGCTGTCTTCAAATAAGGATTTCCATACTCTGGTTCGTTCGATTTTTGTCCGCTGTTGTTGTTGTTGTTTTTTTTTTTAAAAGAGCCGAGCTACTGGCGAATAATGAGATCTCATTTGCGACTTTGTCCACCTCTAAGAAAACACTCAGATAAAAATAAGCGTGGTAGGTGTGCAGCAACAGTACCGTCATTTATTTCAGTAACACCGAAAGCGAGACGAACTAAACGGAAACACGGTCGCTGTTGGCACACATCGGAAAAGTGCACATGGAATAGGAAGAACGCGGCTTGAATAACAACAAATTGTCCAAACTGCCACTTAGTAGCCTCATTTCTTGCATTAAAGGCGTAACAACCTTACCTGTTTGAAATGATACGCTGTTCACTTCCTGGAGTCATCTCTCACCTTTTCAAAATACTTCCACACTTTGGATGTTTTTTTTAGTAGCCTTCATGAGCCAAGAAGTCCGCTCACCTCAGCGCCACTGGATCGTGCCACCGAAAGCGGGTGATTTTTATAAATGCGTGTTAAGTGTAGGTCTTCTGTTTAAAAACACACGTCATTTTTCGTGCTTCACTAACACCAACTAGGCTGTTTCTGTATCAAAATAGTCTATTTAGAAGTCAGAATGGTCCAAAGACATTTTTAATGTGATTCGATGATGAGAATCAGACTGCTTGAATCAAATCGTTGACTATTCTCAGACACCACGAGTATTTACCAACAATTTGTTGTCAGGTTCTACCTGTAGGTATGGAACCTTTTATCATCCAGATTGGATATGCTTTAAAGGGGCCCTATCCTGCTCATTTTATTGGCTTTTAAAATGATATTGGATGCCACCGGGGCACTAATAAAACACTCCATGCACAGGGTCAGTCTCCTCTTGGCCGACGTGCTCGGATTCCCCAACAGTTGCGTTGGCACGGCTCAGAGCTGCAATGAGACACGCCCCCCTCAACCGCTTACGTGCTCATGGTTATGAGCAAACACTAAGGAAGAATCGGCTGTTGAATATAAGTGGATGAATAACGGTGAATCCGGCGTCGAACTGTGCTTTCTTCTCAAAACCGCCGTCTATGATGTGGCGAGAGCAGAGGAGCGGTAACCGTGAGGTAGGTCTTTAGCGCCCCCGTAAACAAACGACCTCCCACTCCTGCCTTACTGCGGTTTAGATTAGAGCTGCAGCAATTAACTGCTCAACAACTCATTTATTCAATCGTTTAAATATAAGTATATAAGTATAAATATCCTCTGATTTTAGCCTCCCAAATGTGAATACTTTTTTATTTCCTTAGTCATCACTGAAAGCAGACGTATTATATTTTTGTTTCAGGCAAAACAGGATGGTCACACGGGAAACAGTGATCGAATTTTTGCCTCTTTTCCGATACGCTGCGGACCAAACCGCTAACTGTGTTTGGTTCGTGTCACTCGAAACAACAAGCTTCAGATTCATCGACTAAGAAAATAATCGGTAGTCGCAGCCCTGGTTTAGATGCACAATTCTTACGTAAAAAAAAAAAAAAAAAAACACTTTCTGGCTGCCATTTTCGGGATGGAGTTGTCGCCGATTGTAAGTGGTCGCCATACACGGGCTTCCTAAAGTTGCGACGTGAGAAATTCAAAAGAGTTTGCGGATAGCCTGGAGTTCTCCCAGTTTAGCAGTGACCACATGATATGGCACTCCCACATCATGTAGAACAAGAGTACAATATTTTAAACGTATGCAAAAGGGCTCCTTTAAGCAGGTCATGTTTTCTGCAATGATTTAAGTGTTGGACCCTTTTTACTGTTACTGTTATGGCCGTGTGCTGCAGTCAAGGTTGTGTGGATGTTCTGCTGTGACCAGGCCGCCCGCATTGATTGAAAGACGACCTTCACCGGGATTAGTCCATCACCTCACCTCAGTCAGGCCAACATGAGTCAGCCACACAGAGCTATGCCCTACTTTATGAGTCCAAAACAAGAATGTCGGGAGGGAGCGGGTCAGCTGTGGTTGAGACTCTTGTGTTGTCTGGACTTGACTTTCTATCACCAAGACGTAAATACTCACCGGAGCTTGTTAAGTTTGCGTCCGGGTTGCTGCAGTCGGACTGGTATGGGTTCTGGTCATACAAAGGAAAATACCGACTTAAACATTTCTGCCATTTTTAGCTGACAGAGGAACACATCCTGAAGATTTGCCTTTGTTTACGTCACATTCTTGCTCACCATAGCTACATTGTGTATATGAGCGCACGATGAGGTCATGGCTGAGGAAATGAAACTCCCTGACTTCAGGCCAGATCCAGAGCTATTTTGTCCGCCTCAAAACGTTCTTCTCAGCTGCTGTAAGCTTCTTGGTGCGCCACCTCTGGCCTCGTTTTTAGTATCAACCCGGAGCTGGTGAAAAGCGAACCTGGAAAATGTGAATAACGAATGATTCATGTATGATTCACGCTACATCCTGCGCTATGGCTTTGTGACTGGGTAACCTACTTCTTTGTTTAAAAGCATCTGGAGATCCCTCCTCTCACAGGAGTCACTTCCTGCCTTCTTCTTCCTCTCACAGAGGCCGCTTTGACTCTCACAAGTGCTGTCGTGTGGAAGCCTTGTGATCACCATGATTTCCTACAGACGTTTCACCTCCTCTGAACCGTCGCATTTGTTTGTTTGCTCTTTCAGATTGTGCTCTCTGAGATGTGTGCCCCTACCAGTTTAAGTGAATGTAAAATATGTCATATTGCCGATGTGTAAGTAAAGAAGTACACACACACGCCATGTTCAAAGGACTCACTGTTCTTTTCTTATTATGATTATCATCGTTATTATTAGGCTCCTCAGTGGAAACTGTTTTTTCTGCCATTCGTCATGGGAGGTCCCGGATGGACAGTTGATGCAGTTTCATGCCTTTGAGTCAAAGACAGTGGTTGCATGGGATTTGTGAGTTGGTGTAAAAGGTTCAAATAAGTTCATATTTGGTAAATAAGTTAAAAATGTATGGTTAAAAAGTAGGGGTGTCACGAGACACTCGGCTCACCAGACGAGACAGTGCGCCATATTTGGTCGACGAGACGAGGTGAGATTTTTTTTTTTTTTTACATTATTTTTAAGAATAGTACAATGAAAAAAGATATGACTGCCCAAAAAGCCTTTTTAATTTAAATGAGTCACAAAACAACTCAGGTTCGTTTTGAAATGTTTATATGTCCATATATTATTGACGATAAACGATATTATTTTCAACATTATTTTGAGACCAAGTTGATCACCCATGTTACGATAATAGGTCCGAAAATAAATAAATATATATTAGAACGTGATTAAATAGATTCAAACGTGACAAGATTTATCATAAAAAAAAAAAAAAGACTCGTGGGCAGTAGGCCTGGGACGATAATGAATGTTGCACAATAAATGAAAATGAACTGGATAATTTTGCCGGCCTTAATATATTGCCATGTGTATGCGTGTCTGTTTTCCTCGTCTCGCCTGCAAAGAGGCAGGAAGACGGTTCACTCTGTGCATTGGTTTCAGCACCTCGCTGTGTTTTTCCATAGAACAATGGCATGAATGGAGTGAGCCCTTTTGCTAGTGATACAGTCTCTTTGTCTGGGTGGGTGGAAGTGGGGCTGCTAGAATAAACACAGAGTGCAGAAGAGTATAACGCAGTAGAAATTAAATTAGTAGATTACAATATATATAATAGAATACAATATATTATATATAATACATATAAAGTATATAATATATTGTCATATATTTTTTCTATCTTTTCACTGTACTTTTCTTCAAAGTAATGCTATAATCTCATTCTCGTAGACCGAATCTCCTGCATCATCTCGTCTCTGCCTGTATTTGTTGTCTCCGCTTGATTTGTGCATGTGTTTCGGCATTTTCCTCTCTCAACCACGCAATCCGTCTTCTTCGTAGACAATCTGTCGCTGCCGGTTGGAGGAAAAGAGAGCTGTTGCCCCCTACTGGGACAGAAATACATTGCCTACAAGTCAGAAATTCACACACAAGATGAATAAGACTTTCATCTGTAGCTCCCGCCGAAAAAAAGACGTCAATAGACGTCTTTGGCGGTGAAAGAGTTGATCATGAAAAATTTAATTCAACATGTCATCTTTCACTGTTGTAAAGTTGTGGAATTGCCGTTTGTGACTTGTATTTACTCACAGGCAATTCGTACTGTCTGTCAAACGTTGGCAGCATTTCTCGAAATGCTGGCTTCTTAACTGTATTAAAGAGCTGTATTTCTTTAGCGATGTGAGCACTGTTCTGTGTGTATTTATTTTGTCAGCCTAATGTCTCAGTGAGTGTTGACTGTCAGGACGAAGGCTCTGCATCTCGAAGTGTAGTTTTCTTCTTAGATGGGAAAACTGGGTCGGGGGGGTATGTTTTCTGTCGGCAAGTTTGCTGCGTTGCCTTTTTGTTGCCACTACTTTCGAAAATACATATTTGATATAATAATTTATTATTTCAATATCAGCTGTTCACTTTATTAATTCGCTTTTTGTGTCTACATGATTGGGTCTAATTGTGAGTGTTCTGAAGCAGCAGGTTTGCACAAAAACAGCTGCTGACGCCCGTGTGATTGGCCTGTTTCACTCCTATTGCTGTTACAGAGAAGCAGCATTTCGTCTTTTGTGACAGTGATTAGTAGCTGTTCCCATTTTTCTTGCCTGTCGTTGTACCCTGGCGTATATTGCAAACACAGCTGTTGGTCTGCTGCAGGGTTCAAAGGTTCGTGCGGCATTTTGCTGGAAAGCTTTAGCCGTCCATGTGGCCTCCAAATTAGTGTTTACAACAATTTGTTTGTTTGTTTTCCATCATGCATGCTTGATGTCGAACTCACTGACCTTCTCCTCGGCTCTGTTGTTGTTTATCATGGACGGCAGCTTTTGAGAATTGCACCAATTGATATAAAACGTGATATTCAGGGAATGTCACACACGCCGCCCCCCCGACACTGGAACTGGACACGTACGTCCCCGACTGTTGTTGCTCACAGCGACTCAGGAATGTTCTTCCGCTTCTTCTCCCCCCAGGGCGTGGACACTTTGTTGCCTGAGCGCGTTTCCGTGTTTGTAATCCACGCAGGAAGTGCAGAGCAGCACTCAAACACATCCTGTGTGTTAGTGTTATTTTTAGGCGGATGTGTGCATGCTGTGCAAACAAGACGTAAACAGCCATCCCTCGTTTATCGCGGTTAATTGGTTGCAGACCCGACCACAATTAGTGAATATCCTCAAAGTAGTTTTCAATATTAATAAATAGATTGTTTTTCATAGTTAGAGCATAGAAAACCTGTTTAACCTGTTTGACAATCATTACCATTATTAGAGCCCTGTAGACATGGAATAACACTCCTGTAGTGACCTTTACACACCTATTCTTCTTTTTTTACACCACATTGCGCAACTGTAATGTACAAGCTACGGGATCACTGCAGGGACACGAGGAGGCCATGGCTCTCAACATTAGCAAGCTGGCTAATTAAATAATTACCCTCCAATTTATTTAGTGTATTCTAAACTTAAGAAAGGGTTTAAAATGGAGTGGAAAGAAGGACCACTTCCACACTGAATGGGAGGAGAACTTATTTTCAATCCATCATGCAGTGCGACGCTAATTGAATGCCATCTCTCAGTAATGGAACATTACTGGCGCCTAGTGATCCGAATACTGCATATAACTTGTCTTTCAATGTTTTTCACTAACAATACGCCATAGTCAACAACAAAATAACAACCTTTTATTAATAAATACATTTTTGAAAAAACGTAAAAGTGCGATGGCGCGATAATCGAACGGGGATGTAGCGAGGGACGACTGCACAGTGTTATGTATGTGTGGAAGTAGAGTTGCGGATGCCAGAGATTCCTGAGGTGGCCTGACCCAGATCTAAGAACATGCTCCCCCCATCACAAACACACTCTCATGCCCACAACTCCCAACTACA
Source organism: Dunckerocampus dactyliophorus (assembly GCF_027744805.1). Lineage (NCBI taxonomy): Eukaryota > Metazoa > Chordata > Actinopteri > Syngnathiformes > Syngnathidae > Dunckerocampus > Dunckerocampus dactyliophorus. Next base: position 10,169,416 of record NC_072838.1, read on the forward strand.
TGGAGTCTGACCTGTTTCACACAGCTCAAGTGACGTTCACCTTGTTAACCGTTGAGGCACCCTAAAAGAAGTTATACTTTTTACCCCTTCGTCCCAAAATAGTATATAGTAATATACCTGTATATTACTATATATACCTATATAATACCTATAGTACCTATATACTATACCTATATAATATAACTATAGTAATTTTTCTTTCACTTTCAACGCATCAAATTTTTAAAACAATTTCAAGCCATGTTATTTATAATTATTTAAAAAATACATATTTTAAAAAAATATATATTTTAGAAGTGCAGCTGTCCCTCGCCGCATCGCGCTTTCAATTTCACGACTTCAATAAAAAATATATTTTGTATGTATGTATGTATGTAGACACACAAGCACCTGACTTGACTGCCGGAGCAACAGGGTTTTATTGCAGGTTGTAATTATCTGAAAACAGGCACATCCCTGATTCCCTAGTAAAAAAAAAAAAAAAAAAAAAAAAGTCTACCGTTGCAACCGTAACCCACGCCAAGCTAAAACTAAGCTCTGAACGCCTGACGTCACTTCCTGTCCACCAGCCTCACTCAGCTCCCCTAGGGAACACATTCTAGCACAATTTATTTATCTTACTTATGTCTTCAATGGCTTCTTTTCTGTTATTATGTCTATGATTTTGGGTAATACGAGTGTAAAGCTGACCATAGGGGTGTTATTTCATGTCTAGAGGGCTCTAATAATGTTAAAAAATTGACAAAAATTTTATGAAGAAGGTGAAAAACTATGGAATTTGATCTCGCCAGGATTTACGGGTAGTCCGCATCAACAACAAGTCCCATCCATTTGTCATTTATAATCATTTTGCATTGTTTTCTGTTTGTAAAACTATGATTATTCTCTGTAAAAATATGTACTTTTTAAAATTCTTGGGCGGATTCATTGGATTTCTTCATTATTTCCTATGGGGAAAGAATGGCCTCAGTTTTCATATGTTTTGGTTTTCGTCCGAATTCAAGACGAAAACAGAGGCTCTACTGTATTATGAACAATTAATGATTAAGAACATGCAACAAAACAACAAAACATGCTCCAGAAAATCGTAACCGTGTTGTATTCTCTAAGTGGAGGCTCAATTTATTTACTCAATTGGGTCCAAATTAAACTGACCCAGAACCCTTCTTTGGGTTGGGCCTGGTATGGAAAACACTGACTTAACCACAAGTTCACTATAATTTAGCTTTGAGTTCACCGACTGAGGTTGCAACCCCTCATAATTTGAATGATAAACCATCTGTCCCGTAGAGCATTTTGAAAAGAACACTGGGAGAGTGTACAGATTCTTCCTCCGACATGAGCCACTTGGACCGGCTCTGATTCCAGTCGTCTGTGGCTTCATTTTAATGTGACTGCCACTGCTCTTCTTCAGTCTTATTGTATGTTTGTATTTTTAAAAGTTGTCAAATATGTGCAGGAAATGTCCTGCCATGTGGGGTTCCGTCTGCCTGTGGTCAGCTCCCCGGCCCAACTCCCAAGGTGCCTCAGCAGACGCCCGCCCCTTTTATGGCCCACATTCTCAGTATGGTGTCTGTTGCTATTTATAAACCCAGAGTCTGTCACAGTGGCACAGAAACCTGAGATAGCTGTGGGGGTGATGGACGGGTGGGTTGAATCTGTGACTCTGTCAAATGAGGCCTTGATCCCGTCTACTTGTCGGCCTGATGGGTGTGTGTTGCCTGTTTGAGTGAATTTATAATCCAATCATACTTAAAATCAGGAAGCGTGAGAGTTGGTGACGTAGTTGTCTGTCAAAGATGTTATTTGTTCTTTCAAGGGGAGGATTTATAACGTGGCTATCTCTCGCACTGCTTACAGACAACAAAACCACACCCATGCTGTGCTGGTCACAACTGGCTTCATAAAACTCACCTTTTGCAAGCCCCACGCTGTCATGTGACAGATGTTGTCTTGCACCACCGTCAGACTTTGCTCTGTAACTTTATGGATAAACGCTGGGCTTTGTCCCGCCCATCAGCATCTCTGGGGGTGTAGGGGGCAGTGGGCTGGCCCGGATGCTCGGCTTCTGCATGATGATTGGTTGATCTGTCTGAGGCGGAATCCCTTTTTGATTGACAGTGAAATGAGCGAGCTGGACGTACTGTATAAACCACCATCGGAGCTTTTTCCATCTCACGTTCGACAAGCTTTACCAGTGTAGTGTAATTGAGACGGAATTTCTTCCAGCAATCCGCCTTACATTGCCTTTTTAAGCGCTTTCTATGTCTCTTTCTAACTTATAAGTTCGGTTAAGTGTTTTAAACTCACAAAGGCAACCCACACGTGGTGAGCGAATAATCTCCTCAAGTAAGGAGGAGCGCTGCAATCCTCTTTTTGTCAAACCCTAATCCTTTTTTTTTTTTTCAACACAAGGTAGTAACGGGTTTTTTTTCTTAACGTTGTTGCTGCCTCGTCGTAACAAATTGGATCCAACTTGACATGCCGCGGTGCTTCCATTAGTGTTTAACAGGGCTGTACAGTGGGGTGCGTTGGACAGGAGCCCGGTGTTAAGCTGTAATTTATGTGGTTCGGTGACTGCTTGGTCTGGCCCAAGGAGAGCGTCACTCTCCATCTGCCCATTGTTGGCTCACTGGAGAGGAGAGTTAGCGTCCAGCCTCTCACTGTCCATCTCTACACTCTCTCTCTACACTCTACTCCTTTTTCTTGATCCAGTTGGACTATTTTCCCTCGTGTTTTATCCTCCAGCTCTCCTCCCTAAACACATTTCTGTCCGTGTGTCTTTGAATGAGTTGGCTAATGGCTCCATCCCCTCTTTCTTGTTATTTCTTTATTTCCTGTCACGACGATTTTGTCGCTCGCATCCTCCAGAGCGACAACCGTGGCGGAACATGCGATGAGGTCAGTGAGGGTGTCAGCAGGTCAGCCGGGCTTAACAAAAAAGAGGGATTCAGACAGGATGTGTTACGTGGCTTTTTGGAGCCTCTTTGAAAGGGTCAAAGGTAAGGAAATGTGACCTCATGATAGGATCTGAGTTAATCAATTAACGGTCTACTAAAGCACAGCACAGGTGGTTAGAGCTGTGGCCGTAGGCAACCTGCCGAAGTAGTGTTTTTGTTAAATCCACAAGATCACAGGGGCTGCTGTTGGAGCATCTTGAGTGTTTTTCAACATTGGTTCTGTTGGTGATATGTTGTGCATTATTCCTGGTTCGCCTCGACATTTTCTCATGCACACCAAATTATTATCATGATTAAAGTTAAATTGTTATGTGTGCAGTCGTCCCTCGTTGATCGCGTCCAATTAGTTCCAGACCTGACCGCGATAAAGGAATTTCTGCAAAATAGGATTCAATACAGTGTTCCCTTGTTTACTGCGGGGGATAGGTTCCCAAAATACCCATGAAGTAGCCAATTTTGTTTGTTTACAGTCATTATCGTTTTAAGGCTGTAAACCCCCCCCCCCCCCCCCCCCCCCCCCCCCCCCCCATACACTTTATACACTTTTCTCAGTCAGGCATGAACATTTTCTCCCATTTCTCCCATGTTTAAACACTCTCAAAGTTCAAATTTCATTTGAATTTTAATGATCAATCTACTGGGTTGGCCACAAGAAATTATTAAGTGACTCACACATGACCGGCTGTTGTGTTTTTGTGTGCTTGTATCGTTGTTATATTGCTCCTGCCGTCGTCCTCCTCCTCCTCGTCCTACTCCTTAAACCGAAGATTCGTCTTCTTCTATTGGCCGTTAACGAGTAGCTCACACAGGTCGCTAGTTTGCTCGCGACCATTGACCACAACAGGAAACGGCACGAACAAAATTGGTTGACAGCGGTCTACAGCCAATCAGAACCCAATGGGCGGGTTCTCCCTTCGCCAATAAGGACTGCTGTGGCTCTATATTTAGCCGGCTATTGTCTACTGTGGGTTCCTAATATGCTCGTACAGGCACGTAAACACAAACTCAGACAAGTGGAACTGCACACGTCTTCAACATGAGTATACAACACCCTCTACTGGTAGTAAATACAACAACAGACACATACAACAGAGCACCGATAGATCGCTCTAATACACCATAAGGACGCAGAACACACAAAAAATGCAAAATTGCACTTTAAAAAAATCCACAAAAGGTGAACCGCGATGTAGCGAGGGAACACTGTATTGATATATGGAATATTTTCTTAGAGCATAGAAAACCTACATATGACCTTCTAAATACGTTTTTTTAACCATTATTAGAGCCCTGTAGACATGAAATAACACCCCTACAGTCACCTTTACACTTGTATCACCCAATATAATGGACATAATAGTAGAAAATAATAATATAAGATAGACTCACTCCTGCGGTGGCTATTGTGAGGTGACATCACACATACACACTTACAAGGCACCGCCTCTTAAAGGCACACACAACAAGTCACAGGTACTATATTAGACTTCCGAGCACTTCTTCTGAATGCATTATATTTGTATTTTCGTTCATTTTGGCATTTTTATGCTTGAAAGTATTAAATTTATGTCAAGAAGATGTGCAATTTGCTTAAATATGCACTTTTTTTAATAATGACATCAAAATCCATGCAAATTAGCTTCTTCGTTCTATTTTTGACAGTGAATTTGGGTTATTAGTTTTTGCGTGCTGACATTGCTGACAGGAGTGCTTTGCTGCTGTAATTATCTGGGAAGTGGGGGGAGCGTCGTCTTACTGCAGACGGGCTGACGTGTGTGCGAAAGACGTGTGAAAGTGAGGTTAATGATTTCTAATGAGGCTGGAGTGTTTGTGATAATGAAACTCCTGAAGGCAGCGCTTCGGTTTGATCGTGCAAGTGTGTGAGAAAGAAAGGCGGTCATTGGCTGCACATAAGAGTCAATACGCAATCTGATAGCAACATGCTACCATCTTAGAAAATGGGAATTAAAATGTGAGCTAATTTGCATTTCCTCTCCACAGCTCTACCCTTGCAAGCTTGTGGGCCGACCATCCACAATGGAGACGCAAAGTTACTGAGCAGTGTGTTCCTGACGCCCGAAGATTCGGCCATCACAGACCTCTCCCCCAAGACTGAGTCCTGCGCCAAAACAGAAACCCCCACTGAGACAGATGCCTCCTGCAAGACGGAGCCCAGCCAGTCTGTGCCTGGCACCAGCAGCAAGAAAGGTGCGCTATAGATCTGTTAACCCTGTTAAATCTCTTCCTGTCACTCAGTTTTAAAGTTCAACTGCACGTTTTTTTGGAATTTTTTGGAATCGTGGTGTGAAACATGAACACATACTGTATGTCTCTCGCTTTTCTGTGCATTCTAGAGATATAAAAACATAAAAATAGATGAATGGGACGCAACCATTCTGCCTATACAGCCTCCCAAAACTGCCAACAGCGCACCATTTACATAATGTGGCCTGCATATTAACCAAGCAACAAATACAGCAATGTTGTTACTGTAGGCACACACCACACCAGCTAGCTACTAGCCGCCTAGCGACTAGCTTCACCACACACTCGCTCACAGCGCCTCAGGCCGCTACCGAAAGTTAACGCCACATATTGCAGCCAAAGGCTAACGCTAGGTGTAGCGTTCGTTTTTATGTTGCTATGCGAAATCAACGCGATATCCACGTGGTTTTTATTGGACTTTTATGACAGGGGCCATTTAGGGACCTAAGGATAAAAAGTATAACTTGATTGTAAGGGTTCATCCATTCATCCATCGAGCATCTACTCCAGATGCCTCCTGGATGTCTCCCTGGTGAGGTGTCCTGGGCATGCCCAGTCGGGCGGAGGCCTCAGGGCAGACCTAGGACACGCTGAAGGTATCATGTCTCAGAGCCAGAGACTGGGAAGTTTGGACTTCTCTACTGAGTTCGCTGCCCCTGTGATGCAGACCTGGATAAGTGGAAGACGATGGATGGATGGATGGATGGATGGATGGGTGGATGGATGGGTGGCTGCATGGGTGCTAACCAATAACAGACAGTCAAGCTCCTGTTTTTGATCATGTTGGATAAGACTCATTGAAATGTGATCATATTGGATATATCTTCCAATCTGAATGCAGTGTAAGTGGTCAAATTGGATGTGTGTTGTTAATATATGCACAAAAGTGTAACTGCGCATGTATATCCAGTCATACATTATCATAGAGGGTATTACAGTATGTTCAAGGTGAAACTGAATCACTCAACCTGACGCCCACAAGGTCAGATTATTTGTCCTTGATGCAAATGAAATGCAAAATGAGTTGCGTGGGTATGTTTTTTGTTTACGATGAGGCATAAAATGATGAGTAAGCGTTTTCTTCTGCTCTGCACTGTAAACCAACATGAGAAGGTAAATCTCTGAAAACCGAAGACAGGGGTGAGTCATTCATTAAGTATTTTCTTCTCGTTATCTCTGACCTTAAGAGCTATACAGCGCATATTTAAAATGCAGTACACGTGTAACTATTACATCATTTTGTTCCTAACTGGCGGTCCCATTCACTACCCCTTCACAGATGGCTTTGGACAAAAGCCAAATCCTCATTTGGGATGGAGAGACGTGGTGTGTGTAGTGTAGTGTAGTGTAGTGTAGAGGGAGCGACTGGTGCATTAAATGACATGTCTGGGGGACGGAGACTATTATTTTTTATACTGTGGGTTTGCACATCGGCCGGACTGCAGCATGCATCCACGTAGCAGAGCCAAGGTGGAAAGGGAGGGATTAAAGAGGAGGTTGCCATGGTGATGGAGATGAAGTGCTGCAGGTCTATATACTATATGATTGGATGACACACATGGCATACTGGATTTACAGTACATGGGGGGTGGGGAAATTATTCTGATGCCCTAGTGATTTTTAAAAATTTGCTCCACCAACAAAGACATGAATGGTCCATAATTATATTAATTATGGTAGGTTTATTTTAACAGAGATACAAAAAAGAGAGGTAGCAAACCAAAAAAATCACCATTTCATTCCTTGGATTAAAAATTATTATCATAAACACAGAAGAAATGGATACATAAATGAGTTGGTATCGTCAGTTGTCTCCTAAAAAGAGAAAAGAAGCTGGCAACACCAATGTATGTGAGTCTATTTTATGTCTTATATTACTTATTTTCTCTTATTATATCTTCTATTTTGGGTAATACAAGTGTAAAAGTGACTATAGGGATGTTATTTCATGTCTAGAGGGCTCTGATAATGTTAAAAACTGTATTTAGAAGGTTTTAAGCAGGTTTTCTATGCTCTAACTATGAAATTATTCCATTTATAAATAAGGGTACCTACTTTGCGGAAATTCACTTATCATGGTCGGGTCTAGAACCAATTAACCAAGATGAACAAGGGACGACTGTATAGATATTTAATTATAATGTACCTCTTGCTTGGTGATTGCAACTAAAACCAGCACATCACAGCAATACTGACTTATACTTTTTTTTTTTTGTCTCCCACAGATTCAATGAGCTCGGAGCAGCGACAGAAGCTCGCCAAGCAGAGGAGAGAAGAAAGAGCCAGATATATTGGTGAGAAACATAAATTAGTGTTTTCCTGACGCTTATGAAACTGAAATTTATGAAACCGGTGCAAAGTGCGGTCCGCGAGTTGATGCACATCTTCTATTGCACCCTACTTTATTCTAACCTCTTCGTGTATATCGTCTCTTTTCTGTCGACCTGCTGATGGTTATTGACATGTCTCGTTGTTGTTGTCTCCCTGCATGGCTTTCAGAACAGCAAACTCAGCTGCAAGGTAAGGTGCTTCACTAAAACAGTGAATCATAGCATTTCAATTGATAACATTTTCAATGATAACTCCATCGCTGCAGCATAAAATGGTCTCTGTTCATTGGTTCTGTGATTCTCTGTGCGAGCCAATTATTCATTTCATTTTATGGATCTATATTCCCACCTCATGCATGTGTCCCATTCTGTTATCTACCCATCACCATGGCTTTGGCTTAAATTTGAAAATAGACTTGGGTACACGCTTCTTAATCAGTTATTTGATTCATCAATAGACAATTTCAGGGATGTCCGAACTTTCTCCACTGAGGGCTGCATACATAAAAATGAAAGGATGCGGGGGACACTTTCGCACAGTTTGTGCATTAAAGATACTGTGGGAGCCATTTATGTTGCTTTTGGGTTTAGTTCACCTGGTTTGTGTTAGGGTAATTGTGGAGTGTTATAATTGGTTGACCACTGGTGGCGGTATGGAGGGGTTGCATATTTAGGTGCGGACGTGATAGTGCATGAAATTATGGTGACGGGAGGTCACACGGTTTTTACCGCTCACACGTACATCATTGCACCACTTTTACACCCTCCACATATTCAACCGGCCATAACATTTAGCATCTTGGACATGTAATTCATCGTTTTATTCTTTTTATACAATAAACACAATATTAATTCCAGCGTAAGTATCCTTCTGGACATTGCATTATTGGAGTGCGTTATTACCTGAATTGCCCGCACGCAGAAGCGACTAAGCAGGTTTTCTATGCTCTAACTATGACGAGACGTAATTGTCGCTACAGATACTAAAAAACAATCAAATGTAGGTCAATACATGCTAAGACATTGACGTCTTAGCTTTTGTGTTACAGGTGAAATAAGGGTATTTTAGAATAATATGTCTCATTAGTCATTAATTTATTTTATTTTTAGAATATGGGCCAATAAAAAATGAGCCGCGGGCTGAAAATGGACCCTGGGCCAGACTTTGCACACCCCTGACATATTCCTTCTAACCAAAAGATTTGGACATACTGTATGCCAGGGGTGCCCAAAATGCTTTTCAAAGGTGTTTTTCAAAGAAAAATACAATGAAAAGCGTCTTGGTTTGCTGACAAAGCGTATTATTACTATAATATGATGTTTTTCTTCTTACAATACACTTTTGTGCTCATTTTTGCATTTCAAAAAATGTTTTTTTTTGTCGTAACATTAGCAGTATAAAATTTGACTTTTTTCTAAAATGTTTTGACTTTATTTTTATTTTATCATATATTATAAAACATAATAATATGTTATATTATGACATTTTTCCCAACCTCTTTGCTTTGTTTTTCCTCATATTACAACTTTAGTAAAAAATACCGGCCTTTTTTTCTTTAATGTTCCGACTTTATGCTTCTAAAATATATTTTTTTTCCTCATAACATTCTGACTTTATTTTTGGAAAATTAAAAGTTAAACTGCCACTTTCATCTCTTATTACTCAAACTTTATTCTTCGAATATTTTGACATTATTGTTGTAAAATTACTGCTCTTTTCTTCCATATTTGCTGGGGTTTTTTTTGGTTTTCCTGTTTAATTTCATTTTTTAGAACGTGCTGAGGGCCATTAAAAAAAACAGCATCGGGCCGCACTTTGGACACCCCTGCGGTATGTGCAGAATTGTGCACAAAGGTTGTAGACAAAATTGAGTAGTTAACTTTTGGGATGAAGTATTAACAGCCATCATCACCATGATCAACTGGATGAATGAGCAAAAATGTCAGTCCAGCTCCCCCTGAAGAGTGAAAGAAAAATGGTATTACTTATCTCCAGGGCTTCATTACTGAGAGCTGAGACCAAGCCTTTCAGACAGATTAGATTTAATTACAACATTCATTAGCATTGCTAGAGCGGTCACGCTGCTACGTCACCACAATTAGAGATGCATCTTTGTCATCGCCATATTCCAAATTTAGGGGCTCTCACTTACATTACTTTCGGCCTGATTTTGTACGAGGAGTTCCACTGGTCTCTCTTAGCAAGGAATGACCACTGCAAATCAATGTAAAGTCCTGAATGATTAACGTTGTCCTCTTGTGCAATCTGTCAATCTTGACGTGAGTGGTTCTTTCCCATTCAAACACCGATAGGAGATGTCGTAATGCATCACTTTACGTCCTCTACTGTAGGAGAATGGTGATCCTGAAACCAAACCACGAACCCAAGCTTTAACCCTGTGTATTTTCCACAATTCTGCAGTAATCCTGCAAGCATAATGGGATTTTTGGCAGGAATTGGATTACAGAGGAGTTTGTCACTGTCGCTGAGGCACAGAGTTGTGCGCCTCTTCGCATTATTACAGCTGAGAAGCTCTTTTGAGCACAGCACTGAATGCAAATCTTTTCTTGGCGTAATGCTGCTACATTCCTTAGGGCATAAACCACAAAGTATTTGCAATGGTTTTTTTTTTGGTTTACTAAACCCCACACTCCAACGACCACAAAGCTGTAAACCCTGATCGTGCACACCTGTTTGGCTCTCTGGTGATCTACCAACAACCTGCTGTGTGTCGAGCTCCACCTGCAGGGTCCACACCACGAGTCAGCGGGCCATTGGTCACCTGTCCTAAGGGTCATTTCAACTGATCATCGTCACAGCTAACCATCCCACTTCTGACACCGCCGAACTCAACAGACAAATGCAACAGAATGGAACCACACTCAGGGGCTTGTTGGAAACAGGCGAACTGATGATAACAGCGCGATAACAGTTTAACAAATGGTGGTTGTTTAATTGTTACCCGCACAAATGAGCCGCGGCAGTGGTTGTGTAAAGAAATGGCATATGCTTAAGCGCCATTTGAAGCTTCCAGTTATTTACTGTTGCACTTTCTGTTATGTAATGAGCAGACTGCCATCTTTTTCACTCTGCTTTTAGAGGATTCACTATTCAGTTACTTCAAAATTAGCTTTGGGATAACCGATGTAAGGAGAAAAATTGGGCAGGCGTTCATCGAGGCGTATTTCTTCTTATCTGACGCCCGTGTCTGTGATCACCTTTTTAGCGGCAAAGAAGGCCCAGTGGTTGGAGAAGGAGGAAAAGGCCCGCCGTCTGAGAGAGAGCCAGCTGGAGGACCGCAGGAAGAAGCTGGAGGACCAGCGACTGAAGGCCGAGAAACGCAGAGCCCTGCTGGAGGAAAAACAGAAGCAGAAACTAGAGAAGAACAAGGTGAGTTTATTGCCAACAGGTAATTAATTACAATATTCACCCCATAGAAAGGTCGTCTTTTATTCGGGGTCTAGTGATTTATACGGCATGCAAGCCAACTGGTCAGGGCTTTTCTTCCTGTCACTCCCACATTAAAGTGACCTGGAGAGATTTAGTCCCCATTCAAAAAAGTTTGGACCAGTTATCGAACAACAGAGGAGTTATAAAGCCAATTTAAGATAATGACTATCAATGAAGCTGAGCTGGGGTGAAAGCACCGTGAGACAATTTCAACTTTAGTTTGGGCATAAAGTTGACAGTTCTTGGTCTTGGTGCCGTAGGAGCGATACGAGGCAGCTATCAAGAGGTCGACAAAGAAGACGTGGGCCGAGATCCGTCAGCAGAGGTGGTCCTGGGCCGGCGGACTCAACCAGACCTCCCGCAGGGAAAGTAAGTTTGGGATGAACACATCTAAACCGGACACTTCTAGGTGCTAAATCCCATGAGACAAACTCCAATGTAGGACTGTAATTTGAGCAGGGTTGCACACCCTCATCTGTGGCCCACTGACGCAATTTAAGGAAAGAATCTAGGAAGCGTTTGCGGTTGCAAGGGCGGAGTACCACAGGTCCCACAGATGATGTCAGTGTTTGTAATTATCCTGTGAAAAGCGTTGACTCCATCTGACTGACAAGGATGTTTCATTAGATGAGGCGTGTGAACGGCAAGGCGCTGTGAGGTCATTTCCCCCTTTTTCAGACTGAACCCCTGAGCACAGTTGGCACAAACATGTGACAAGCTGCCTTTTTCAATCCCTCGGGGGAAATCATCTTGATAATATGTGAGTGTGTGTTGGTCTTGCCATGCCAATTCTTTGCGGCAGGACTAAAGCAAATTCCTTGATGTTGACCTAAGCCAAACCCTTACTGTTCCTCAAAATCCTTCCCTCCCCCCTCCACCAATTGGGAATAGCGACGAGTCCTCCATGTGATCATGAATTGCCAGTTTGATCTGAGGGAATGGTGCGTCCCTAGCCTTTCTACAGGGCTGTGATTCAGATTAAGGGGATTGGGCAGCCCCATCTCCTTCCAGTCCACAGTTGGGGCCGGTGAGGGGCCACCCACACCCGGTCCTCATGTGAACAGATGTTGTGTGTTGCGTTCTCTCCGGTGCAGGCAGATGCTCGGCCTCCACGGTCAACTTGCCCAGACAGGTGGACCCTGTCATTAACAACAGGCTGTCCAAGTCCTCTGCCACGCTCTGGAACTCCCCCAACAGAAGTAAGGACGACCCGATGTCAATGTCCTCCAGGCTTCCCTCCCCTCTCATCCTCCCCTCCACTTTTCCCTTCTTCTCTACCCTACCCTGGTTTTTGTTCTTTCTTTTTATTGTCGTAATCGTCTCTGGTGACCCGCCTGCCTGCCTGTGCTTGGTGACTGGTCATTCGCCACACATCTCCCCAACGCTCTCACACCGTCGGTCTTGTCTGCATCGTGGTTTTTTGATTTCGTTCATTTGGTTTAGTCTTTGATTTAAGCCGCCTCTGCATTTTGGATCAACCTTCCTTCATCTTGAAGTCACTGGGCCATGCTTTGCAATATTGTTTGGTACGTGTGTTTGATCCGCTCATAAGTTGACATCTCCTCATGGCATCTTCATGTCTCTTGTCTCCCTCCACCTTTCCGTCGGTGGTTTGGTGTGCTGGTGCTGGTGGTGGTGGTGGTGGTGGTGGTGGTGGTGGTGGATATGAGATTGTTGTCGAGCCCAACTGAGCTGAAAGTACAGGATTGTGCTTTTCGGTTCATGGGCTGTTTGATGTAGCAGGTGCATTCGAAAAGTATTCACAGTGCTTCCCTTTTCTAAAATGTAATAAATTCATTTTTCTCATAAAAATTGTAAACACAAAGCCCCATAATGACAACATGGAAATATATATATTTTTTGCACCATATTCTAATTTATGGAGATGCACCTGTATATAATATATAATACTTATACCGTACATATTTATTTTTATTTTCATTGTATATTATATACAGTATATACATGTTATATATCCATCATTTATGGTGGTTGATTGATTCCAGATCCGACCGTGACAAGTGAGTTTCCACGAAGTAGGATTCTACATTTACTGTATAAATGGAATATTTTCATAGTTACAGCATAGAAAACCTGTTTATTAGCTTCTAAATAAGGTTTTTAACATATTAGAGCCCTCTAGACATGAAATAACACCCCTACAATCACTTTTACACTCGTATGACCTAATATAGTAGACAATAGGGGTGTAACGGTTCACATGGATGTATTGAACCGTTTCGGTTCTGCATGTTGAGTTTGGTCCACTTATATTTTATGCTATTTTTCTCATTAAATTTATTACAAGAGTGATCTAAGTGCTTCACGCGGAACAAAAGTCCTGGGCGAGTTTCCGCACGGACTTATTTTCTCTTAATATGTCTACTATATAGGGTAATACAAGTGTAAAGGTGACTGTCGGGGTGTTATTTCATGTCTAGGGGGCTCTAACAATGTTAAACTGTATGTAGAAGGTCATAAACAGGGTTTCTTTTGGAAATAAGGAATCCTACTTCACAGAAATTCACTTATCATGGTCGGGTCCGGAACTAACTAACCGTGATAAATGAGGGATTACTGTAAATGAATACAAATAACCCATAAAATTGTTGAGATAACTAAAGACACTGTATTTTAATATGAAAGTATTCATAAGACTGTTTACAAATGCATTCAAAAGTAAAAGCACAAGAACTCCCATGTACATAAGTATTCACAGCCTTTGCCATGAAGCTGACAACGAGCTCAGGTGCATCCTGATCATCGCGGAGATGTTGTTCAGCTTAATTAGAGTCCATTAAATTCAGTTGATTGGACATCATTTTGGAAAAGCACACACCTGTTTATGTAAGGTCCCACAATTGACAGTAGATGTCACAAACAAGCATCAAGTAGCGATGCTGATCGGTAGAAACCACCGATAGACAGGTGTGCCAAGCTTGTTGCATCATATTCAAAAAGGCTTGAGGCTGTAATTGCTGCCAGAGGCGCATCAACAACGTATTGAGCAAAGGCTGTGAATACTTATGTCCATATGTGTAATTGTTCATAATATTTTTAATACATTTGCAAACCTTAACAAAATAAATTGCCATGTTGTCATTATGGTGTGTTGTATGTAGAATTTTGAGGAGAGAAATCCGTTTAATCCATTTTGGAATAAGGCTGTCACGTAACGACATGTGGAAAAATGATTGAATTATTTCAAAACCCTTCCTTTACATATTAACATATCTGTGTCTTATAGCATTACACAATGCTGATGGTTCCCTACTAATGTAGTTAGGTGGCATATTGGTTCAAACAGCCATAATAGCACCTCTGTGACGCTTTATTTTGGTAAGTTAGAAATGTCAAGAAGGAAAAGCATAACATTTGGAGGTCCTATTTAGCATTTTTACACCAACTGCTAGGATAATTATTAATCACTGAAATATCCAAATGAATAATTCTCAACCGAGCTTGATGACCAAAATGTTAAACACCCCCAGGAACAGAACTTATTGGGTGGTAGCAATACATACGTAGATGCGTCGGTGCTGTGCAAGCAAACCAAGGACATCGGTAACTGAAACATTTCTGCAGAACCAGAGTTAGAGAGGGGCGTTCCTAACCAATATTCAATGGGTGAATGATAATATTGTTCAATATTCATCAATCTACAAGCAAATCAACAGAACAGTGCATCACCAGGCAGCATCTCAGCACAGCCCCCTTCCTGCCGCATTGGAGGAGGTGGAGGTAAACCACTGTTGCTTAGCAACAGGAGGTAGTCCATTTATTGGTCAGTCATGAAACGCACAGCGAAGGTTACAGCCTGCGCTCTTATATAAGGAAGGCAGTCTATGATCCAGAAAGTCATTTCAATATTTGCACGTAATAAAAACACCAAACATGTCGTGAGAGCGCTATCATCATATATGCAGTATATGTGACATCCAGGGTTGTGCATAAAAATACAAGTTCCGCAACGTCCATGCCTCTCCTGTGATTACTCACCTGCAGCTTCAAAAAAAAATGTTTGCACAGCATTTTGTCAGTTTTTTTTATGGTAAAAGGAATACTCCAAACATGACAGCGGACCCATGTCATAGCCTCAAAATGTTCTCAATATTTTACTTCATTCTAGTATATAAAAATATTCCAAAATTACTAGTGTATTATTTTTAAAGATTGTAATTGTTCATAGATTGCGCTTTTTAATTGCTTGGATGTATTTATATTTTTTGTAGTTATATATAGTATATGTTTATGTATTATATTATTTCATATTTGTACTATATAATACGTATTATTGTAATTATAATGTTTAGATTTGTATAAATATATTTATTACATTATTTATACTTATTTCGAGCTGCATCTATTTCTAGTATTGGTGGGTGATTGGTACAAATTGTGGTACTTTTGGTCCGATACCAAGTCAGTACTTTTTACTTGGACTTGTTTCAAGATTGTTGAATGATTTTGTGATTTTTTTTTTATTTTATTTTTTTTGCATTTAATTTGTTGATCGTCATTCAAATCTGAATAAAACACAGATGTTAGGCAACCAAAAAATATATTGTATATATTTTATAATTGTATTTGTGAACCATTTAACTATATTTCATACAACAATACAACAACAGATGTACAAAATAATACAATGATTCCCTTTTATTACAATTAGTTGCCATTGCAATTAGTTTGCCATTAGTGCAAACTAAGTCAACAAAAGCAAAAGCTACCATTGGTTCTCATTCAAATCCTTTAGTCCCTGGGTTTTTAAACAATACAGCAATATATACAATAGATTTGAACAATACAACACAAAAGATATTTGTGAAAATAAACATAGAAGAGAATTGAAAACCATTTCATCACGCTTGTATCAATCAATACCGATACTATCCTGGTATTACAGGATATATATACAGAAATTGTGGGCCCCATTTAAAAAAAATAATAATAATTTTTTATTTTTTTTTTTACATTTTTCAATTTTTTGCTTGGAATTGTCCCAACTTTTCCTCCCTCCCATACATCAATACATGGGTATCGAAAATATAAATATTTGGATTTCTAGACATGTCCAGCACTTGTAATTTACAAAATAAGCAGCTTCTAACTGTAATTAAACAGTAACTATGGTGTTATGGTGTTATATAGTTTTATTGCGTTTAGCTTCACTATCAATTTATGACTCACAGGATTACAACATAGTCCAAATGGTAATGAAAAAGCTCTTGTTGATAACTCTATTTCCAACCAATCTCTTAAAAAACAAATATTATATTTAATGTAATAATAATTGAGTCATCTACTGTATAGTTCACATTACTGTGATTGTGTGTGAGTCACACAGCAACTTGACACCAGAAAATGACTATGGATGCATGAGTTGTGTGGCTTTTTAACCAAGTGGCCCTCAGTAATTGTAAACGTATTGCCGTGTTGCTTGTGGAAAAGTCATACAACGGTGTTTTCACTGTGTTGCATTCGGGTGTTGTCCTGTAAACGGCCGCTCTGGCTCGTGTGTGTGTGTGTGCGTGTGTGAGATGTGTTAACAGTGGCAAGTAGTAACGTCCACGTTCCTCCTTGTGTTGTCATTTAAAATTTGAAAAAGTGTGGAGTGATGGCACTTTTCAGTCATATGCAATTTTGCCTTGTGCTTTTTAGTACTTGCAACTCTGTGGGTCACATGTCAAAATCCATCTGTGGATGAATCATCAACATCACTTGCAGACGCATAGTAACAGGTGTTGAGGAAATGCAGCTCATTTGACAATGACCTGCTATTGACTGCGCCCTCTTGTGTCAGCCCGCAGCCTGCGTCTAAGTCCTTGGGAGAGCCGGATCGTGGAGAGGCTCATGACGCCCACGCTGTCCTTCCTGGCTCGCAGCCGCAGCGCCGCCACCCTGCTCAACAACAGCGACTCCTGTGAGTGTGACACTCTGTGTCTTAATTAATCCAACATTTCATATGCATACGGTTAGCTTTTTAACGGGAATTAGCGCACCAGGGGTCCACTAGGGCAGTGTTTCCCAACCACCCATCCAAATTATTAATTAACAATTAAATGTTCTTCTTCTCTGGCAGAAGGTCCACCATTAACTTGTGCATCAGCATTCGTGCAACACAATAAGCTCTCTTGCTGGTGTGCCGTGAGATTTTTCTATCGTAAAAATATGTCAGTAAAGGTTGGGAAACACGACACTACGAGTCCATACTTTATTTCCACATACACGCAAATTGAATAGATGCTCTTGTTTTGGGTTGGTCGTTTATCATGGATGTCTGAATCCTACTTTCATGCAACGTACAACTCAAGGTAGATTTGTTTGGACAGATATAGTGATGCATTCATGTCATCAGGAGTCATAACATTAAAGTTATATCGTCAACATTGTGAGTTTTGTCGGGCAGAAACAAACTTACAGCACTAAACAAACATTTATGTAAATTAGGCAGTCCCTACAGTCCCTTACCCAATCGGGACACAGAACACAATGCGTGTTCTCTCGTGCAACAGCGTTGTAGAGAGGGAACACTGTATAGAGAACCTTGTTACGTTTCTTACTTTGCCAGTAAAATGTATACTGGAATTTTTTTCTTGTCATGTGGAGCGCATGCATCCCTGATGTTTTAACACCAATCTGCATGGTGTGTGTGTGTGTGTGACCCTGGTCTCTGCATGTCCACATGCTACTCAGACTCTCACCACTGCTCCCGTTCAGCTTCAGCCAGCCCGCTCAACGCCTGCTCCCACCACCCGCACCAGAACGCCGCCGAGCGCTGGAGGCTGTCCTCTGCCAGCACGCCTGACATCACCCAGCGCCAACGCCAGCGGAACTCCACACCGGTAAACTGTGTGCTATTTTGTACAGTGCGCAATTCAACATGTCCAAAAGGTAATATGAAGAAGCAGAGCTTCTTTATTACTGTAATTTATTTAATACAGGAATGAAATGAAACAGTAATAAAATAATGTACTAAAAAGCTGTTACTATTGTTGCTTTCTGTAGTGACCTGGCAATTATGTGTACGCAAAGAGTACAGTAATCCCTTGTTTATTGTGGTTAATCAGTACCAGACCCAGCCGCGATAAGTGAATTCCCACGAAGTAGGGTTCCTTTTTTATAAATGGAATATTTTCATACTTCTAAATAGTTTTTTAATATTATTAGAGCCCTGTAGACATGAAATAACACTTCTATAGTCACGTTTACACTTGTATTACCCAATATAGTAGACATAATAATAGAAAATAAGGCATCTTAGACATAAATAAGACATTACACAGACTTACATGTTAGCATTGACAGCATACTTTGTGGCTATTGTCTCATCAATGTAATGTTCCATATGCAGTGAACATTCGCACAGGAGCTGCTGTCAGCCACAACTCACGCCAGTCACTGGCACTCTCCAAACTGATTACCATGCTAACACTCAGCAACTCCAACTAGCTGACATCACACACGTCACTTCCCAGCCCCCACCTCTTCATATAATAATATAATATAATATGGGGAAACGGCGAAACTCAGAACAACCGCTGCTCAAGCAGTGTCACAGCAAATGTGTTCCCCAAGGAACCTCAGGTCTAGTGCATGTCTCACTGAACAATGACGCCTAGTGGCCAATGTAGAGTACTACATTCACAATTACAATGCTTATTCTGCTTTGTATTTGTATTTTAGTTCTTTTAGGTAGTTCATTTAGGCATCTTATGCTTGAAAATGCTTAATTTAGGCCAAGAATAAGTACAATTTGCTTAAATATGCAGTTTTGAAATTAATATTTATTCATTAATTTGTGAAAAACTGTGTAAGAGAGGAGGAGCGATGTTCGAACCGTGATGTTGCGAGGGATGACTGTAAAAGTGAAACAGTTGTGGGTCCGGTGCCTTGCTCAAAGGCTTTGTCAGTTTCCATCCTGCATGCTAAGATGCTGGCCCAAGATTTTTGTAGGACAGGTCATTCATATTCATGTAAAGAGCTACTGGATTGATAGATGAATGTCCTTATGAGATGTGGGACTGTCCTGATAAATATTCATGCGTATTCTCTGCAGCCTGGTAAAAATACAGTTGCCTGCTGGCTGCATTGTCACACAAGCAGCAAAATCAACTCAGTGGGAGTGAGATTGCCGGTAAAGTCAATAGAAAGCCTTCAAGTATAAAAAATAGAAGGCTAATAGGCAACTCATGAGAATAACTTATTTTAGCCAGCTGTAAATGTAACAGCTGCATTTTTTGCTACGTCGCTAATGATCATGTGGCGCGCTGATGTATTGCTTTGTGGTGTAACAAAAACATCATTTTTTTGTCGCTGTCCTCTCCCAGGTTGACAGAAAGAAGAAAGAAAAGAAAGACAAGGAGCGAGAGAACGAGCAAGAAAAGAACGCTCTCACAAAAGAGAGGGTGCAGAAGAAAAGACAGACCGCATCACCAACCACCACCACCACGAGGAGATCCCAGCCAGAGTCCAGGTAATCCAAACATGCCATACAAGTATTACAAAACGCTTTCCACCTCATGCATGCTAGGGATGAGCAATACTATACGTTTTGGTATCGATCCCTTACCAAGTTAATAATATTGCGGCTACTCTTTATTTGGATGTTTTTCAAGATCATTGAATGATTGATTGTGATAATAATCCCAATAAAACACGGGGCAACAATTTCAGGCAAACATTAAATAAATATTTGTGGTGCGTCGTCAAAGCCAGCAAAGCCTTCTCTGCTGGCCTAAAGCACTGACCTACATTTACAACTTAAATCCTAGTATTTGTTCCGTGAAATTGTATTCATTTATTCTTAACATCTACAGTCATGGAAATAAACATTAGACCACCCTTGTTTCTTCAGTTTATTGATCCATTTTAATGCCTGGTACAACTAAGGTACATTTGTTTGGACAAATATGATGATGATAACAAATATAGCTCATAAGAGTTGAATTTAAGAGCTGATATCTCCCAACTTCCATGGTTTTCTTGATAATAACCAAAATCGCTTAAGTTCTTATAATAGCTATAGCATTATACTGCCAAAAAATGTAACTCTTATGAGCTATTTTTGTTGTCATTGTTATATTTTCCCAAACAAAGGTTCCTTTAGTTGTATCAGGCATTAAAATGAACAAGAAAGTAATCATTTTTTCCATGACTGCATAAATTTTATTTTGTAGCGTCTCTCTTGGCTGCACTGCTTCCAGTGTGCGTGTGTGTGTATTTGTTTTTGTCCAATCAGACTTCAGCTTCTGTGTGTTGCCATGTCAGTGTCATTAGCCCAGGGCCTTCAGAATCACAAGTGCTGGCCCATGTCGCATATATAATGTTTGTTTTAACCAATCAGATTTCAGATTCGCCTCAGTGCCAGCTGGCGTACAGTATATTTAGCATTTTTCCATCTGCTGATCGGTTGATGTCTGTTAACACTCAAAGTTAACAGTGCTTACAGTAACAGTATATATTCTATATACTGTATAAATCAGCCTGGGACAGGGTTTGTGCTCCACTACCAGTGTTCGAGTGAGTGGTGAATGTGGTGTATTTTATTTCATTTTTGATGTTTTTGTTGTGTTATTCGATAAATATTGTTTCTGAACTGCTCCAGGTTATGTTGTAGTGTAGAGGTTGGGGTTGTTTAGAGACAATGTATTGGAAAGTAAAGTGTTAATTGGGTTTATTGCTTTAGTAATAATAATGGTATTCATTCCCAGTTTTGGAATAACGCATTGATATATTATGTTTTTGTATATTATTGATGATTTGTATAGTTGTGACGTGGTATTGTTGGTATTAAGTGGTGAAATGGGTCACTTAAGTCCCCACTGAAGGGCTAGGTACCGAATGCCCCGCCCAGCACTGGTATGAACACTCTTATTTGTGTATACACATAATATATTTTAAACAACAAAAAACACAAGATATTTGTGAAAATACCCGTGCACTTTGGACACCCCTGTTTTAGTGTTGGAGAGTGTTCTTAATTTTTAGAGCAGATGGTCCGAGAGGCTGTCATCTAACTACTAAGATAAGACTACTAACCTGGACGTGGTTCAGGCAGTACTTCTGGCAAGAGCTGATCTGTTTGAATGAAAGTGAGGAATGCTTAGACAGAACTAGGTTTTCAAGACTGATGGTTTCATCTTACACCTCCCGAGAGCCAAATAATAGTGTCAACACAAAGTGCAGTTTCTCACAGCAACTTCCACTTGACCTACTTATGGTTTTGATGCACAGTTGTACCTGGAGCCTCATTTGTCTCATTTCCTATCATCATCTCTCTCCTCCTGCTTATTTTTCTCCTATCACAGCACCCCTAAGCCCAGAACAAGGCCTCCATCTCCGGCTGCTCCCAAAAGTCGGCCCTTATCTCCTTTGGTACCGGCGGCCAAGACGCCCACAGGCAAGAAGACACCCCCTCCCGGCTCCAAGACCCGACCCAAGCGGGCCCAGACACCCGCCAGGGTCCAACCCCAGACGGTCACGACGGTCACAGTGGAAACAGGCCAAGAACCTAAGGAGCCTCACACTGTGGAGAAAAAGAGTGAGTGTGACTTCTAGGTTTTTGGCTGCTGTCCATACTACACAGCAGCATATCCTCACAGTTTTCTAATATTTAGATTTTGGTTTTTAGCTAGATAAGACAGAGAAACACCTCAAAGTATGTTATAATGTAGTTTCACATTATTGCAAGCCACAAAACAGGTACAGGTGCACCAAAAGTTGCTTATTCAGCCCTTTCAGCGCTCTCGCATGTTTTTGAACATCTTCATTCACTTTTTCATGCTCTTCCTGTCTTATAGACTCCAGTAATGTGGTGACTGCTGCACCAGCTACGTCTCCTGCCCCCAGCCCACAACTTGTAGAAGCATCCCCTCGTTCCATGCCAAAAGAAGAGCTCCCTATCTCAGCTGCCTCTCCTGCAGTGAACTCCACAAGTAACCCTGCTGCCCCAATGGCGGCGGCCGGCAGGCCATCGGCTGGCACCAACGACCCAGAGGAGGCTGCTCGCGTCCTCGCCGAAAAGCGCAGACAAGCCAGGGAGCAGCGAGAGAGGGAGGAGCAGGAGCGGCAAGAGCAAGAGCACAAGAACAGGTCTATCTTAGAGTTAATGTGTAAATCAAACCGTATGGCAACATATAGTAGGGTGTAACGCCAGACACATAATCTCAGGATCCTCAGGGAGGAGGCAATGGCGCGCGAAGCAGAGGAAAGGAAGCACAGAGAGGAGGAGGCTCGATTCATGGCCGAGCAACAGCGTCTGCGGGATGAAGCCCAGCGAGCTCAAGAGGAGAAGGAGGCCAAGGAACGAGCCAAAGCTGAGCAGGAGGAGAACGACAGGCTGCAAAAACAGGTCACCCGTTGAGCTTTTTGTCTCAAGAATTGTTTCTAAAACCACACAGGGGACTAATTTACGCTGCCATGAACACCTTTTCAGCTAAATTTGGAAATATTTTGGCATAACATGGGACATTTACTGTGCATACATATTGTTATTACTATTTGCATACATTAAAAAAACATATAAACCAAACAAGTATATCAAAAATATGTAATAAATCAAGTTTATTTAATTAAATTATGATATATAATTACAATTACAATTAAATGGATGTCTAATTCTAAAAATAATAGTAATATAATTAAATATAATTTTGTTTGTAATATTTAATAATGGAATATACTAAATATAACCCATCCGTCCATCTTCTATGACCCTCACTAGGGTCGCGTGTATGCTGGAGCCTATCCCAGCTCACTTCGAGAGGCGGGGTACACCCTGGACTGGTCGCTGTCCCGGTACTTTTGTTTATATAGTGTATCTTAGTGGCAACCCTGGTGAACATCCTCCAAAGCCACCACACACAAACAGTAATCACATATTTAAAGTGTAAATACATTACTCATGGACCCCAGTGATCACCCACCCCGCTCTTATGCTGTAAGGCCATTTACCATCTGGGCTGCTTAATGCATAGGGCCATGCATGAGCTGCCTGCGCTGTCTGGCATCTGGGCAGATTAAATAAGAGGAGAATATGTGGACTGCCGTCACGGATTATATGTGTCATGCTCGAGCCCTAATAGTCAGAGGCCCCTTGTCTGCCTGGACACATGCCAGCTGGTGACCTCCATAATGGCTGAGGGTGCCATTGTGATGGACGAGATAGTGACAGGCTTGTGTCTTCTTCACTGAAGCCCTGCAGTGGGCCCATAGGCAGACAGGCAGCGTCAGTGTACGCCAGCAACCAGCAACCGAGCTCTCTTCTTGGCTCCATCAATAGTTGCTTTGTTTGTGACAGCACATGAGACTGGGATGGAATCTCATCTATCAGGTCCAAGGTGTTTGCCTGTGTCTAGAAATATGTGGGAACATTACATACATGTTAAACTCTAATGTAATCCACATCAGAATGTGCACAGATGCGTAAAAAATAATAATGGCTTTGCTCATCGTAGCACATGTGGCTGCTTAATGGTGAGTGTAAACAGTGAACTATGGAATGGAGCCAGTTACTCATACAGTGCCTATGTGGCCTGTGGCGATATACTGCCCCCCGGTGGTAGCTCCAAACACAACAACCTTGCTTTTATCAGCAGGCTGGATACCGACGGTGTCCAAAGTGCAGCTCCTTGGGCCACTTGCGACCGCGGTTTGTTCGAAACAAAATTAAACAAAAACACCCCAGCAAAAATGAGAAAAATTGAGCAAAAAGAAATGTAAAAAGAAAAGAAAAAGCTGAAATGTTGATTCACATAATGTGGTTTGACATAAAGATACAGTAGTGTTGTTTAGCCTTTTGACAATATTTTAAAAAGTATATAAAATTATCAAAGCATCTTTTGTTTTTTTTTAGTGCGTGGCCATGGAAAAAAAGCTTGAACACCTTTGCATTATACTGTTCCAGTCTTGTCAACTTGGCCATTTTGTCGCTAAATCTGGCGACTTTCCAAACCCTCTTGTCGACATATTTTCTCAAAAGCGACTAGCGACAAATCTAGCGACTTTTTCTGGTGTGTTTGGAGACTTTTCTGGTATTTGGAGGCTTAAAAGTGAAAGCAAGTATTGTTCTGCAGTTTGTGTTCCTACTGAGCAGCGGCCCGTGCTGCCGAGAGGTCCGCCCTGCCCCAAAAGCAGTCACAAGCGTTCAGTTCGCTCTCAGTTCCCGCAGCACACCAAGATCATAGCGGAGCTCTACGAGGCGCGATGCCACCGGGGTGGATCTCGCCGTACAGAGCAGGATCTAAAACTTGTTTCTTAATCTTCATGAAATTACTATTCTTTGCACTGACCTGACAGTGTGTCAGAACGTGTGATGGGAGAACGTTGTGCGATAAATTAAACAAGTAGTCCTAACTACAAGATAAAAGGTGGAGGCTGGAGGCGTGTCTGGTGTAATTATTACCCTGTCTAGACTTTGAGAGGCGCTGGCCGAGATAAAATATTAAAGTTATTCTAGTTTGATGAAGTGATGGCCAATTTTAATTGAATAAACCACGAATCAAGTTTATTTGTAGTTATAAACGTAATTAAGGTATTTTTACCCACTTTTTTGTCTGTCCTATGAGGTTATGCTTTCTTCCTACCGCATTTCCTACAGCATCATATGCAAATTAGACAATTACATTACTACTAATAAAATACAATATAACAAATAACTTATGATAAAGTATATTTTACCATCTTGATGTGAACATTTTTGCCTAAAAAAGTCTCAAATAGACAGGTTTATGGTATTTTGCAGGCCATTATTACTGATGTACACTGCCAGTCAAAGGTTGGGAGACACCTGCGCTTGTAATTGTATGCAAAACTTTTGATGGGTACTGTAAATGTAACTGCCCTGACAATAATTACCTTGTTTTGCTTTGTATGAAGTTCATAGTCATATCTTCTTTGGTAATATTCCCTTTTGTTCTTATTTCAGAGGGAGGAGGCAGAAGCAAAAGCACGTGAAGAGGCAGAGCAGCAGCGCATGGAGAGGGAGAAACACTTCCAAAAAGAAGAGCAGGAGCGCCTGGAGAGAAAGAAGGTGAGGGCGAAGACGTCGCACCGTCGCAGTTTCTCCTCCTTGAAGAAGCCGCAGCTAATTCATTTGTTTGCTTCTTGTGCAGCGTCTTGAGGAGATCATGAAGAGGACTCGCAAGAGCGATGCAGGAGAAAAGGTTAGTTCTTCTAAACTAACACTATAAGCAGCCTCTTGTCTTGTCATCATAACATCTTGGTGTTCACAGAAGGAAGTGAAGGCCTCACAGCAGGTTAATGGAAAGGACACAGAGCTCAGCAAAGGTAGTCAGGACATATAATCAACATTTTCTTTGGCAATGAAGAATTTGATCCAAAATATGGTCTTTCCGGACAGGCGAAAACCTGCTGAGTCCCGCCGCATCCAGCGCGTCCGGTCCTGTCTTAAACGGAGTCCAGTCGGACGATCACCAGAATGGCGTGTCTGCCAACGGCGAGTTTGAGCAGATTATGCAGCTGAACAGTGGCCCGAACCCTGCTGCACCCCAGAGTGGGCTGGTCACTGGAGGAGAGCCCTTCCTCATGAAAACAGGACCCATGAAACCTCAGCATGTGGCAGGTATACACCCACACACACACACACACACACATACACACACACACATATATAGTGGTGTGAAAAGGTGTTTGCCCCCTTCCTGATTTCTTATTTTTTTGCATGTTGGTCACACTGTCCTGTCCTTTGATGATCTTAAATGATGCCCTTAAATGTTTAAGATCATCAAACAAATGACAACACAACTGAACACAAAATGAAGTTTTTAAACTGAACTTTTTATTATTAAGAGAGAAAAAAATCAGTCTGGAAAAGGTTATAAAGCCATTTCTAAAGGTTTGGGACTCCAGCAAACCACAGTGAGAGCCATTATCCACAACTGGCGAACACATGGAACAGTGGTGAATCATCTCAGGAGTGGCCAACCAAAATTACCCTAAGAGTGCAGCGACGACTCATCCAAGAGGTCACAAAAGACCCCACAAAAACACCCAAAAAACTGCAGTCCTCACTTGCCTCAGTTAAGGTCAGTGTTCATGACTCCACCAAAAGAAAGACACTGGGCAAAAACAGCCTGCATGGCAGAGTTCCAAGACGAAAGCCACTGCTGAACAAAAAGAACATTAAGGCTTGTCTCAATTTTGACAGAAGACATCTTGATGATCCCCAAGACCTTTGGGAAAATACTGTGGTGTGACGAGACAAAACTAGAACTTTTTGGAAGGTATGTGTCCCATTATATCTGGGGTAAAAGTAACGCCGCATTTCAGAAAAAGAACATCATACCAACAGTAAAATATGGTGGTGGTAGTGTGATGGGGCTGTTTTGCTGCTTCAGGACCTGGAAGACTTGCTGTGATAAATGGAACCATGAATTCTGCTGTCTACCAAAAAATCCGGAAGGAGAATGTCCGGCCATCTGTTAGTGACCTCAAGCTGAAAACAACTTGGGTTCTGCAGCAGGACAATGATCCAAAACACACCAGCAAGTCCACCTCTGAATGGCTGAAGAAAAACAAAATGAAGACTTTGGAGTGGCCTAGTCAAAGTCCTGAACTGAATACTGCTGAGATGCTGTGGCATGACCTTAAAAAGGCGCTTCATGCTGGAAAACCCTCCAATGTGGCTGAATTACAACAATTCTGCAAAGATGAGTGGGCCAAAATTCCTCCACAGCGCTGTAAGAGACTCACTGCAAGTTATCACAAACACTTGATTGCAGTTGTTGCTGCTGAGGGTGGCCCAACCAGTTATTAGGTTTTTTCACACAGGGCCATGTAGGTTTGGACTTTTTTTCTTCCTTGATAATAAAAAGTTTCATTTAAAAACTGCATTTTGTGTTCGGTTGTGTTGTCAGTGACTAATAATTAAATTTGTTTGATGATCTGAAACATTTAAGTGTGACAAACACACAAAAAAATAAATCAGGAAGGGGTCAAACACTTGCTCACACCACTGTATACACCTACAAAAATATGTCATGGATCTCACTTTCTGGTCTTATTTCCCCGGCAGAGGTCCTGTGAGTCGCCTACACACCATCCATGGACGCGCGCCTTATGTCTCCGCTTGAGCATCCACCAACACACACACAATGACTTACTTAGAAATTAGTGTGCCAAACAACACACCTGTGCTGATTCATGCAAAATCACATGCAAAGGACGCAGGACGGCAGGACAAGGATGTATTATTTCATCCCATGTTTTTGGGATGAAATAAGTACTTTTAAAAAATGCATTCAGTATTCTCATGTCTCCAACATGTGTTATGGTGCAGGTTTTATTGAAATGTCACATGCAGATTTTACGGTGCACCTTAAAGATGACTGAATTTTTAGAAAATACAGTATAAGCCCCACCTTCCCCCCCCCCAAAAAATCCTGTTTGACAGTGGTTGTTATGATTATTATTATTATTACCGTCGTTTCTGATATTGTTAAGTTGAACAATATGTGTTTGTCGTTTTTGTCTTGGAATATTGCGTTATTTAACATGAGGAGCATTGCAAGGACTGACTACACAGACAGTGTATGTAAATGTATAATGAGCCTGGCTGCCTATAGGCCTCCTGTTTGTTTGCAGGGGATCTGTGAAATAAAGCTTTATGAAAGGGAAAAAAAGTGTTTTTTTATGAATAAAACTGCAGTATTCTGCATTGAGAAGTCACAGTGACATTATTGTGTACATGTTGAACTCAATTTACAGTACCTCACAGAAGTGAGGGTATCCCTCACATTTCTGCAAATATTTTACTGTTTTTCTTGGGACAACACTGAAGAGATGACACTTTGATGTCAAGTATACACAAAATATTGACACCAATTTGGACATTTTTGCTTCGGGATATACTTGCTGCAGATTAGGCTTTCATGGCTGTGTGTTGAGGGGACAGTAAATTTACACTGTTATACTCTGCAAGCTGTACACTGTTTTGTACCAAAGTGTCATTTTTTCAGTGTTTTTCAAAAAAAGTCAGTTTTATAATTTCTGGGTCCATTTGCCGAAATTGTCTCACTTCTCAAGATTTTTTTTTTTTTTTTTGCTTCAATCACCCTGTTAATTCAAACTACAATGTTTTGATTTAACATACAATATACGCCGAGGAGGGTGACGGGTACCTTCCAGGATCACCCTCATGGTTCTCCCTTCATACATCCAGCGTATCAGATTCCCAGCCAACTCCACCGGGCCTTGTTTCATCTGGCAACAAGCTGTGAACAACATGTGCTGTCTGTATCTGTTTGCTTTGCTTTGGAGGCTCGCTTTAAAATTAGAACACCATTCAAAGCAGACAAAACCTCTCCACCAGCTCTCATTTACTTTCATTTCTCCTTGTAATTGATACATACTATGTATGCATTGCATACTGTAGAAGACCTGTCAATATTTACATTTTAACATGAGAAAAATGTCCTGGAAAATAAGGACATTTCTGATTGTCCACCAGCATAATACAGTAGTTTCCCGGTGACAACAGAAGGTTTGACAGGTATGGAATAAGGTCAAAGACGAATTTGAACTAAACCTTCCATGTCATATCTCAAATGAACGCGCTTGGCAATGGCTCTCCGGGTGTGCATTTATTTTATCAATATACGCTGACATGATGACGAAATGATCAAAAAACATGTTATAGCTTGAAAGCGAAATTCCCAAGCAACACAAAAACATATAATAAAATATTTAAACAACAAACAAAATTTAACTGACTTTTTACTTCCTTGGTTATAGTTGTCCTCTTCTCGTTGATACCCACACCTCTTGTGAGTCCATAAACAGCCCGTAATGGTGAGTGACAGACAAAGAGCCGTATGCAGTCAGACAATGGTGCCAAAAGAGAGGTTGTCGCTGTTAATAATAACTGCGGTTATTAGTGTCAAACGCCCACACTGTGAAGGAAAATGAGCATTAATAAAGGTACAGTAAAAGGTCGTGCACATTTTTTTTGTCATTGTTTCTTTGCAACTCAAACAGCATAGACATAAACTCAAAATAAAAAATAAAAATCAAATAAATGCACATCATAAATTTTTGAAAATGAAACAGTGGAACAAAATTAGTTTTTAGCTCCGGGCTTTCCAATTTGTATTGTCAGGCAGTGTGTAGAGAAATTGTACAGTAAATAATTTCCTCCATTGGTATTTTTATTCAGATTTGCACCACAATGTTCTTGCTTATTTTGTACACGAGATCATGAAACAGGATGTGCATGATCCTGCTAATAAACAACCCAGTACCTCCTGTTCTCAGAGAGGTCTGTGTCTAACATATACAGTACAATAAATCTTAGTGGTTATGGGTTTTCCTGCAAGGAGACCATCGGATATTTTGGCGGTCAAGGCCGGATGGCGCCCGAATGGTGATCAGGGTGGGATCTGTCTCAATCAGCAGAGGCATTATATGGCCCAACGCTGGTAAAAATAGTACACACACCCCCTCTTCAGGCTTAACTGCTCCACAGACATACCCCCACTGTTAGATGGACAACATGAATTACAGCAGCCATAATGCAGATATGTGTTGTTTCTATACAGTGTATCATGGAGTGAATCTACATTCTATTTGCACTATTTATATCCAATGCGGACTAAACTGAGACCTAGGAACGTATGCCTACTATCCTGTATTAATGGTAATAACTAACAGTGTAACTTCAATCAAACGTAATCACAAAAGCTACACGTATGAAACGTGGCCATTCGTTGACTGTGTTACTACCTCGCACAAGTCTCGCGAGATTTCGAAAGATAGCACCCTGAGCTAATCTGCCTGTCGTTGGACAACCCCTGGGCTGCGTGTTCTCGACGCCGAAAGACGTGCATAAACTGCTACCCACGAGGGAAAAAACATGCATCGCTTCGTATATATGTCATGTGGATTGCCTCGATAGTCCCTGTTTCTTTTTAGGGCGCGGGGGACTCGGGGTTTTTTTTTGGCTCGGTTTGGCGCATTGCTACTATCGACTAGCTAGCGAGCTAGCATACTTGCTAACACCCAGACGGGAAAAAGCAGGAAGGAGAGCACCGACGAAGCTTGGCCTTTAAACGGTTGCTCTACAAGCAAACGACGATTCTTGTGAAAACACAAACAGGTAACACACATTTCCACACATCGTCTGTGCTCGACATACTGAAATGTGCAATAGCTAAACGAGAAATAGAGTACTGATTAACATGTGGGTAGTCAATTGTCTTACATGGGCGTCAAGTTGCATGTAAATGATCTTCGTTATATTTAACTGTAGCATCGAATCCATTGTGTAACACACGGAGGCCAGTTTGCATTATTTGTATACGTCATGCTAATATGCAATTACTTTCGGTTTATATTGGCACCTGTTCTCATCTTGGCTTTGCATGCGTGGTGTGCAGAGACAAATGGCATTGTATAAATTACTAAACGTTGTTGGTCGGTTCTATCAGCACGTTTGTCAGACTGCCCTAAAGAGCTAAATGGCTCCATAGGGTCACACTATTGAGTCTATGGCGTTAAATAATTGCCTTTGGTGGTTAAACAGCATGTAAAATGGATGAAAAGGGGGTGGGGGTTGTGCGTCGTTCACTTCCTCTTCAGTGCTGAATGGAGGCGTGGTTTTTGATTACACCCGCTAGATAAAGTGGTCTGTTTCAGGGTATCTAAAATGGTTGAATGGCTAAGCAGTAATATTCATGCATAAAAATAATAAACAGCTCCAGGTATGTAAGGGGTCTTAGTGCTACAGCATCACGGCCCCGACTCACGCCTCCCCCTCCAAAACCGCTGGTGAAGGTTGGCGTGCACCTCCAGAAAATGTCTGGATCGCAGAGCTGTGATTTGTATTTTTTTTTAGTACATAATTTCCCAATAATTACCCTTTCCTGATTTTACTTCCCGTGAAAGCGCAGCACTGATCACTACTACTAATACGATTACACAGGAAGCTAAATAGCTTGTCAACGAGGGTTGTGGTTGCTCACTCTCAGGAAAACACTGTCCTGTGCCCAGAGCGTCTTACCAGAGAAATGCACGTCACGTGCTCAACCCCCACCAAAGAGCTATATCATGATCAAGATGCCGCCACAAGGGCCGGCGTAGTGACAACGCTGCAGGAGAATGAAGCCTTAAAACCCTGGAGTGGTATTTGTTGTGGAGAAAATGGTGTAGTCATGGCAACAATGTGTAGCCCATAGCAACCGTTTGTTGTCAGCAGGACATTCCACACATGGGGTGCAAAGGCCATTTTATGACGGGACTTTTAAAGAGGATCTGCAAAAAAAATGCGAATGTCACTGACTCAACTGTGCATGAAGCACTTGGGACTCATGGCTCCTTGTTGGACTACATTGGAATAGTACTGACAAAAAAGGATATGTCTTGTTAAGATGCCATGCGTTAATGAACATGTTCTGCATTTCCAGGTAAAAGACTTTTTCCATCTTAAACACTGAATGCTGATTATTTCAACATGGTGATAATTGTTACGGTTTATGGTATCCTCAATTTACAAATAACAAAAACAAATGTACAACCAAGATAATCAAATAAATGTAAATAGATATAAGTAATAAAAGCAACTCCAAAAAACTTGAGAAATGGTTTTAGTATTGTCTGCTGTAAACCATATTTTAAAAAAATAATGTGAATTATTAATTGGTTAATAGATTGATTAATGAAATGGTGGTTTCTATTTGACCAAGATTCCATTTGTATTTACCAATATTTATAGTTATGCACTAACATGTGCATAACATAGCATATACAGTCATTCTTTGCTACATCACGGTTTGAACATCGCTCCTTAACTCTATCATGGTTTTTCAGAAATTAATTAATAAATGATCACTACACAGTGGTCGACTATGGTCCTTTATTTTTCAATATTGCAAGACATATGTTAGTATTCTGGTCACTAGGTGTCAGTAATGAGACAAAGCATTGATGGAACATGACGTTACATGACGTGACCTGAACACTGCATCTAGTCAACCATGGCATGTTGTACATGGCAGAGTCGCCTCCAATTGTGTGTGGAAGTGGTAAGTTTTCCTTCTTACTTTGTCCTTCCCCACTCTGTTTGAAACCCCTTAAGTTTAGAATAAATCAATTGGAGACTAACAAGGTAGCTCGCTAGCATGCGATGCTTAAAGCCGTGGCCGTCTCTTATGGCCCTGCAGTGATCTCGTAGTGATCTGATCAGTAGATTTGTAAGTGTTCAGAAGTCACTGCTGTGAAGCGGGCCTGTGAGTCTTGTAGCTTTAGCGTTTGCTCGACGCTAGGGATGGTGCAAGAATTAGGACTCTGGAAAGCACAAATGCACACACTTAACACGTGTGTGTTTCCTGATTTAAAAATGGTTTACCTGTGTCTCTCCCTCGCTGTCTTGCATCACAACTTTGCACATATTGTGTGCACAGAAGCACTGCTCAGTCTCATTATGCCGCCGGCCGGCTCATGTCCATATGGTTGCATGTTGTTGCAGCTGCTGTCCAACCTGTTGGCATCTTTGTGGCATCCCTGCATGCCCCTCCCCGTGACAGTTCAAGGTCATGTGAGCTGGGTGATGATAGTTGTTGAAGGCAAGGGTTCTTTTTGACAGGTGACAAGGTGTCCCACTGTCCGATCCAGGCCTGTCAGCAGCTCTGAAAGCGTCCAGCTGTCCAGCCCTCAGTGAAATGGGTCACTTGTTGTGTTGTTTTTGTTGCGCAACATGATATAACCTTTGGACTGAGAGTCCCCTTGAACATTTGGTAGGTAAAGAGTAACCTGCCTAATAACTTACAACATTCTGTTCTTTTTCAAGGATATTTATTCTGGCATAAGGGCTAAGATGGCTCCTGACTCTCCTGCTCGCTCCAACTCCAGATCAAAGTCCAGGTCCAGGTCTTTGTCAAGATCGCACTCAAGAAGCCGCTCCCGCTCAAGATCCAGAAAACGGCGCTACAGGTAAATCGAGCCATGTTAAAAAAAATGTAATCCCAGGAAGCATTTCAGGGTTAGGTTTTCATTATTAGATTTCATGTGTTTTATTTTGAATAGTAGTATTATAACCTACGGTGGAACCCGCTTAAGTCAATATTGCTTATCTTGCCAACCTGCCTTTATGTCGAACAACTCATCAAGTTCTGGTCCACTGTGTTGTTATTATTACGAAAAGTCCTCACTAGGGTCACAGGTATGCTTGAGCCTATCCCAGCTGTCTTCAGATATGAGGTCGGGTACAATCTGGACTAGTCGGCAGCCAGTCGCGGAGCACATATAGACAAACAAGCATTCACACTCACATTCATACCTATGGACAATTTATAGTCTCCAATTAACCTAGCTTGCATATTTTTCAAATGTGGGAGGAACCCACGCACGCACACATGCAAACTCCACATAGGGATGTTCCAATGGACATACTAATTCAAAGACGTAATATGTAGAATTCTACTCTGGTCACTAGGTGTCAACAATGTTACATTGCTGAGATGATTAGCCACCGCAGGAAGGACACTGTATTGTACCGAAATTGCGATGCGGATGACGGTGCACAAATCACCCTTTTATTGGCGTCTACAAAACAGCACTGTATACATAACAGCAAGACACACTCAACACTTAAATGCTGCCAACTCTGTTAGGCAAATCTTCTCTTGGGCTAGAGGCTCTAACAAGCTGGCAAACGCCACCACCCCCTGTAGGCCAACCTTGAACCATACAAAATTTTTCCGTTGCTACAATTTCATCTGAAAACAGAAAAATCTATATATGCATAAATGGAGGAAAACTATGTCAACAAACTGCCCTAGCTTAAAAAAAGCCCCTTGAACCCCTGTTCTCCTTATGTCTCTGGCCAAAGTCATCAATAAATATGCAAGCAATGGTTAGTTTTGATTTCGGCGTCACGTTGACCACCGCTTATGTGGTCAGTCGGCTATGAGTGTCAGGAGCATCGAGCTAAGCGGATTCCACTGTATTTATAACAGTTTAAAAAAGAAACAAACATTTTTTATGCTTATTACATGAAAATAGATTAACAGTTTGGCATATTTGAGTTTGGTCACATAATACATCACAAACTTCTGACAATTGAATTGCACACTGAAAGAAACTGAATGACGACCACTACTACACAACTATGCAAGAATGCTTGATTTGTTTTCAGCAATCTCATTTTCTTGTTCTCTCTTGTCCCGCTTCTCCCTCTCTCTCGCTCTCATTCAGTTCAAGGTCTCGTTCTCGCTCTCGCTCACGTACTCCTGCAGCTTATCGAAATTATCCCTCCCGGGACTATCAGAACAACAGAGGTGGGTTCAGGGGCTACAACCGTGGCTATCGAAGGCCTTACCACTACCGGGGCCGAAACCGAGGCTATTACGCTCGTGGTCACTACCAGAACAGGGGAGGTGGCTACGGTTATAAGTCCAACTGGCAAGGTGGCGGTGGAGGCTGGCATGACCGCAAACACGACCAGGACCACCGCTCCCACAGCCCCAGAAGGGGGCGGTCACGCTCCCACACACCGGCTAAACGATCCGGAAGCCGCTCCCACTCCCGTCACTCTGAACAGTCATCATCGGAGCAGTCTCACCGCTCCAGGAGCTCTAGCTCCTCCAGGTCGCGCTCCTCCACACCTCGGCATCGCAACAAGGGCAAGCCCAGCTCCAAGATTACAAAGGAAAAGCAACCAGAAAGCCAAGTGGAGAAGCCAGGCCCGGCAGGAGATGGCAGTGTTATTGAGAAGGCATCAGGTGGTAAATGGATCGACTATGACACAAGCCCCAAACGTGGCAGCTCAGAGACGGCTCAGAAAGAAGACGTGACAGCTACTGTGACTGGCAGTCCCGCCAAGTCTGGACAAACTGCTTCCTTTGGCGGCTTTGGCTTCTTCTCCAAGGAGGATTCCAAAGGTGGCGATAAGACGGTGATCTCTGCTGCCTTCAAAAAGTATGTCTCCTTTATCTTTCATCCCAACTCAGTGGGATTCCTGCTTTCCCTCTTATTTTTTCAGCAATTTATGCAACATGTCATTTTTCTTTCAAATATTTTAGCCTTTTCCAAAAGTCATTGGAAGAATCCAGTTAAAATGGAATAGGAGTCCTGATTTTAAGTATGACAATTCTCCTTTGCTGTGCACTGAGAGGAACTTTAATGAAATCCCACGTACATAGAAAGAGGCGCATTATGTGAGTATAATTACTGTCTCATGGTCTGTACTATTTGCAGCAGGGATGGCTTTTACTCCTGCAATTAAGAGTCATTCTATGATTGTTATATGACCTTTGCACCATGATACTGATTTGATTGTTTATTAAACACTTTGGTGGGAGCTTTTTAGCAGAAACAGTACATCAGACAGCCCCATATGTCTATTCATGCCAACTGGTGAGAGTATATTCTACGTAAGCGGTTTATTAAGTCTGGTTGTCTTTTACAGGTTCCTGGCTGAAAACAAAAGCAAAAAGCAGGCAGCTGAAAAGGAGGATGGTCACGATGGCGAGAAGAGCAGCGCAGACAGAGAGCAAGAGAAGGGCGCCAAGTCTGGAGACATCTTCAGCATCTCTGTCTCTGCTTTTGGTGACTCCAAGGAAGACAACACTATGCCATTCTTCGATGATGAAGAGGAGGAGTTCCTCAAATCTCATGGGTTGAAAGAGAAGGAGGAAGATGGCGGGGGCAAGTCCAGCGTGACTGCTCGGGATATATTCGGGAAATGGGGTGACGAGCCGAGCTATTCCACCTCCTACCCATCAGGAAAGGAGAAAAGCCGTAGAGATGATGATACTGAGACCTTAGACATGGAAGAGGAGATGTATCGAAGCCGCAAGCACAGTAAGAAAGAGGAGAAAGCCAAGAAGAAGGAGAAGAAAGATAAGGAGAAGGCCAAAAGGAGTCCGTCCCCTTCTACGACTTCCAAAGGCAAGGGCAGGCCGCTTTTCCCTGGCGCCTTCCCTCGTCGCGAGGAGTCTCCCGCACAACGTCTGTCTTCATCCAGAGAGGATTTTGAACAAAAAGTTGCTTTGATGGAAGAAATGCCAAGGTATGCATGACCGTATTGGTTGGAAAATACAGTCATGCTCATAGTACTATTCACCCTGTCAGTTATGTCAGTAATGTAATATATTTATTCTTCCTCTCTCTCTCATTCTCAGCTCCTCCCTGTCTAAGAATCGCTTCATGTCCAGAGAGCTGGTGAATCCCTCTAAGAAAGATCCGGAGTTCCGTTCAATCTTTCAGCATATTCAGTCTGGTCAGCTTCGCAGCAGCCCCCCAGAGCTGTTTGCTCAGCACATAGTGTCCATTGTGCATTACATCAAAGGTAGCACAAGAAAGGTCCACTGTGGACTGTTGAGTACATGTGCTGAACATGAATTTGCAAGCTATTTAATGTAGTAGTAGTAGTAGTAGTAGTAAGTAATAGTAAAGTGTGAAGGTGGCATAACACCGCTCTCCCTTCTTCACAGCTCAGCACTTCACCTCTACAGACATGACTTTAAGCGAACGCTTCGCCATGTACCAAAGGAAAGCTGCAGAGATAGAAATGATGAAGCCAAGGAAGAGCCCAGAAATCCACAGGTATGTACCTGGTAATTGCACCATATCCTCAGCATGATAATTTTGCTCTATTTTCCCTGCTGAAATGCAGTCATTTTCTTCCTCTTCTCTTAGGAGAATTGATGTTTCCCCCAGTGCCTTTAAGAGGCACTCTCACCTGTTTGAGGATATGGACGAGACAAGCTTCAAGGTGACCTGTTGTTTAGAAACTTGACGCATTGTCCACAGCCCAATTTGAGACAACCCCAGAGCCAACAGTGTTCAGCTTTGTGCTTTTCTTTCAAAGGATGCGTATTTCTAAATCAAAAGAGCCCAATTGTGTTTTGTAAGTGCCAAGCAAGCCTGCAGCCTATGAGATATGGTTATTGATTGGGTATGTACCAACCCCAAGCAAAGGCTAAAAGGAAGGGAGTTATGATCCTGCCTCTCATGGGACGCTTATCAATGCCTTTACCTTGTAAGTATCTTTCCATGAAAAGAAACAAATGAAGCTACAAAAACTACTGTAAATTTTTCAATTCCCATTTGAAATGATGCATGCATGCTGCTGGTGTCCATGAATATTGACCTGTCAACTTTAGACTGTTCGCAAGACACTGCATTTTAATACTGTCAATGACACACATTCACCACTGGGGGGGATATGATACCTTAGTATACAGTATGACTGAGCCATTTGAAGTGTAATGTGTTTATGTGCATATGTGCAATGCTCGTGTTCCATCACAAATATCCTTTAGCAACACCTGGGCTTGATTGATGCTTTCATAACTACCCCTTGGTATCTTTAACTGCTGATTTAATGACCTCTAAATGCATTGTACTGCAGGATTCAAGCAAAAAGTTCAAAGGGGACCCGATGGACCTTCGCCTGGATATTGAAAGGCGTAAGAGGTTTGCAGGGAAGGACTACAGGCGTGAGGGAGGCAGGAGCCCCGGAGGCTCCCGAGGGCCGAGCAGAGAGAGGTCCTCTGAAAAATCTGGAAAGCACCACAAGAAGTCCAAGTATGTTCAAACTCATAGCATCACAAATGCACGTCTGCAAGCTTCTTGACTTTTCAAACGTTTTCTTTTGTTCGCAGGAAGGGAAAGAAGAAGCGGGATCGCTCTCCATCGTCCTCTTCCTCCTCGTCCTCGCCATCCCCTTACCCGTCCGCACCTTTCAGAGGGAAAGAGTACATGGGAGATGGGGTGGAGCACTTTGAGGAGGGATACGGTCACCCACGTTACCCCCCGCGGGACTACGGTGGCCCCGGGGACAGAGGCCCTCCTCGGGATTATGAGGGCCCACACATGGAAAGAGGCAGAGGCCGTGGATTTGTAAGTGATTGCCTGCGCTTTGCTTGTCTATTCTTCTGTTTGTTTCCAAGGCACTGACATCTCACCTTCTTGCAATTTTCTGTCCTAATGGAATCACAGTAGACTGCACTTCTCTATGTTCCTACCTCCTAAAGCTAAGGAACATTATGTGGAGAAGGATGATGATGATAATGATGACTCTGTCATACTTAGCACTTCCTGATTTGTACTAAGGTAACGAATCGGTGGACTCTCAACTCATTACTAAAGAATGCATTTCATCCTTCCATCTGATAAGTTTTTGTGGTGTTCTCTTTGCCCCTCAGTGGATCATTGACCCTCATTTGGACCAGACCAACTTTCATCTTATAAAGTAGAACCAAAAAAAACAACAACCTGCTCTTCTGCTTTCAGTTCCCCAGAGTGAGAGGACGAGGATGGAACAGGGGCAATTATCCCGGCAACAACAGCAATGGCAACCCTGTCAACATGAACCCTCAAGGGCGCCCTCCAGAGGAGGAATGGGATCCCGAGTACACACCCAAGAGCAGGAAGTACTACTTGGTGAGTCTTAACCACAACAACTTTAATCCATCCATCCATTCATCCATCTTCTATGCTGCTTATCCTCACTAGGCTCGTGGGTATGCTGGAGCCTATCCAAGAGGCGGGGTACACCCTGGACTGGTCAACAGTCAATCTCAGGGCACATATAGACAAAAAAACATTTACACTCGTACCTGTCGCCAATTAACCTAACCTGCATGTTCTGAAATGTGGGAGGAAACCGAAGTATCGGAGAAAACCCACACTCGCACGGGGAGAACATGCAAACTCCACACAGAGATGCCCAAAAGGAGATTCAAACCCAGATCTCGTGACTGTGTGGCCAACATGCTCACCACTAGGCCACCGTACAACTTTAATGTAAACACATAAATTTAAGAGACTGGTAGTGTTGTTACAAGATCTATTTCTTACATATGGGAATTTAATAAAAGCGACATTATGTTTCCCTCTACACTGTCTATTGAGTGGCCCTGCAAGATTGAAAGTCTTATAAGTTTTACAGTCGTCCCTCCATCAGTTTTTCAAAAATCTATTTCTAAATCATTTTGTTTCATGGTTGAATATGACCTATTATTAGTCTAAATATATGTATATTTAAGCAAATGTTACACATTTTATTCTGCCTAAATTAAGCATTTTCCAGCATAAAAATGTCTAAATGAACTAAAATACAAATATTAGGCATTCAATGGATGCATTTAAAGATGTTCTACACTGGTCAGTAATGTTGCTCGTTTTTTGTCCCACGGGAGAGCTACAACTGGATATCACATTCTTGGGGTACGTACTAACTGTCACTGAATAATGTTGCTCTGCTGTTGTCATACTAATTACGTCTTGTCCTCAAAACACTATTTGTGTGTGGTTGTTTAATAAACATAAACACAGTGTGTCTAGCCTTATGATGGGGATACTATGACAGGGGTCTCCTATCTCACCAGGTGATTTTTGAGTAGCTCACAAAGGGTCAAAGAATATTTGCTTAAGCTTTGAGTAGTTTTTTAAAATGATAACTGTTTAATTCAGACTTTATGCCTTAATGACAAATGACCACCAAATAGCA
The DNA here is from genome assembly GCF_027744805.1 of Dunckerocampus dactyliophorus. NCBI lineage: Eukaryota > Metazoa > Chordata > Actinopteri > Syngnathiformes > Syngnathidae > Dunckerocampus > Dunckerocampus dactyliophorus. The sequence goes on from NC_072838.1 coordinate 10,208,893, forward strand.
AAATGACAATGGCCACGCTGTTTGAGTAGAGACCCGCTTGGTAAAGGAGTGTGCAATTTAAATGTTGCCAGTTATAAATAAACACATAGTTGAGAGCTCTAACAGTAATGGAAGTTGGAAACTGAATTAACTGTTTTAAATAGGATATATTTCTATTTCATATATTTCTAGTATTTTTTCTGTTAATTTTGTTATCTTGAATTTAAAAATACATTAACAAATTATTTCCCATGTATTTATATTACTCCAAAGCATGCATCAAGTTAAATTTAGGTTTGTGTCAAATAGTACAGAAATTGTTTCACACAAAGGCCAAAAAAATATATATATTTTTTAATAATGACCTTTTTGCCAGGGGCGTTTGGAATTGTCTTAACGGTGGCCCTGACCAATAGCACAATAAATAGAAAACCCTACAGTTACTCCATGTGAGTGGCATTGGTGTTGGTATCAGCCGATCCCACTCATGGTTGATGGGTGACATAAAACTAATCGGAGCATCCCAAAAAAAAAGTCGCAAACCTTCAGTGACACAAAATAATCCACAAGTGAAACCCACAGAAGACGCTTGCTCACACGTGACTATATATGTATGTTGTGATAAAGACATGCCTTTTCGAATTAATGCGATTGCTCCTCTCATAACTAACTCATTCAATTCCAAAGACTTAGTTATACGTTTTTATAAACCCGAACACTCGATCCCAACAACTTTTTATTTTGTACGTATTTTACATACAAGAGAGGCAAAAGGTGATGATGCAACGCCCCACTAATACATTTAACTTCAGAGCAATTTTAAGCCATAAAAACGGCCACAAGGTGGCAGAAGTGCTTTTTATAAGAGCTCGGCAGAGTTCATGGAAAAAAACACATGACAGGAAGGAGGAAGTGAGAGAGCGTGGAGGAGTGTAGCGTGCAGAAGTTACCGCATTGTAGGGAAATTTTAACACATGCACACAGTTCAGTTCCAAATGTGAAAATAGCAATAGTGTTGTATTTGTAAAATATCCCCTTTTTGTGTTGTTTGTTTGTATAGTTTAGATATTTGAGCCGTCACAAAGTAAAACATTTTTGCTTGAAATGCATCTTTTCACAAAAGCTGGTTTTCTCCATTTTCTAGTCAGGAACCGATATTTTCCTGAAACGTACCAATGTTCTACAGCTGATTACTCAAGAACGGGAAAAATGAGAAACTAGCCTTTAACCTGATTGTCTTGTCTCATTTCAGCACGATGACCGAGATGGGGAGAAAAACTGGGTGGACAACCGTGGGCGAGGCCGAGGTTCCTTCCCGACCCGCCGGGGACGCTTCGTCTATCGCAAAGGAGGCAGCAGCCCCAAGTGGGCCCACGACATGTTCCAGGGCGGAGAGAAGGCAGCAGAGCTGGGAGACGACAACATCGAGGGCCAGCCTAAAGACACCAAGAACGCAGACGATGGCCTGAAGCCCTAAACAGCCATCAATGTGTCTGTATAGCAACGCTTGTAAAAATGTCTTTTTTTTTCTTCCTTTTTTTTCCCCGCCTCCCTCTCCAGCTCTCATGTTGTGTAATTTTCTCTGGTGTCTAAGGCTTTTATGTCACATTAGATGAATGAATGAATGCTGCTGAGGAAAAAAATCCTGAGGCAACTTTCAATGAGGAAAGAAACATTTGTGCCTTCAAAGGAAAAAAAAAAAAAGCTGAAGGAGCTTTTTAAGCTTTTTTTTTCCCCCCTGTTCATCTTCCCCTCTTCTCTCTTCTTATTTGGTGTTTGGAGCCCTGATGGTGTCTTGATGTTAAAGCTGCATGACATGTTGGATTACTGCTTCTCCCCACGGGACCAATCACTACCCTCCAAATTCATTTGTATTATTTTAGTGTCACGAGCTATTCTTATGGGCCACATACTTGTTGGTGTGTTTTCAGTTCAAAAAAATTATCCACTCCAAAATATACGGTAATTGCTCTGCTTTAGTCACATGGATATAGTGTAGCGAAATAGGTTTACATGATCATTTTAGTAAAGTGGATGCCTTTTATGTTAGGAGTTTTAATTGAAACGTTACACATAAACGTAATTGCTAACTCTAAAAAAATATATTGTAATATGTTTGGACAAGCTTAAAATTTGTGGGTTTGTTTTCACACTTCATTGAAAAAAAAAATCAACAGGACGTTTTAAGAACTAGATTATCTTTGAGTACGTTCTGCATGTACGCAACAAAACTGTTTAGTTTTTTTCCGATTAATACCAAACAGAGGACTTTTATACTGTGGAAGAGCTTTCATGTTTGTCTTTTAATTTTCAATAAATGATTTTTTTTCTTTTGATTTCGGACAGTTGTGTGAGTGTTTGGAAGAAACAAGGAGAGCCAATGTAAGACGTGTATCATTTCTGCTGAGGCGTGCGCTCCTATATTCTTAATCACCCTGCAGCCAGCACATTGTGAGCAGTAGTCACATTTCCAGCCACACTGGTGAACAGACCAAGTCAAACTGGCTCATTATGCTGAGGTGTTGGCTGTCCTGTGACTGCGATCGTCCTCTTCACTTAAAACATGGCAACCATGCGCTCTGTTTTCAGCATAACAAACCTTTTCATTGGGTGGCGGCTTGTGGGGAGACATATCACTGTATGACAACTAAACCAGAGGCTGCTGAGAATTGTGGAAAGGGAAACGGGGAGCGACAGGGTCAGTGACACCAGCCGGTGGGAATGCTGGGAAACTTTTTTTTTTTTCTCTGGTAGGAAGTCTCAGCAAGTCATTTTCTCTGCAGCAAACTATTTTGGAAATGTTTGGGTGTGGGTTCTTATGGGTTTAAAAAAACATGAGTTTTTATTCAATATAATCTCAAATTTCCTTTTCCTGTTTCGGATGAAACATTTTAAGATTAATTGAAATATGATTATTTCAAATTTTGTTTTAGTCATGAGAACCAAAGTACTTTTTTGGATATTTTTTTTTATCTTACAAGTAAAATGAGGAGATCCTGTACATGCTAATTAAATGCTCCATGTGCGTGTAATGTAGGAATTTGTATGTAGTTATCACAATGATAGATTGCCTACAATATTTTGTTCTGGTGTATGGTGGTGGAAGAAACATAAGCTCTGTTATATGCTGATAGTTATAATGATAAATGTATTTATTACTAGTATTTGTTGTAATGTTGCAGTGCAATCAAAAATATTTCTCCATATTCATAGTATTTTTAAATTTGGTTTTATTATCTAAAAACCTTCCTGCTTTGGCTTTTATGTTACGTTAAGCCTTAACCCATTAAACGTCCTAAAATGGGCCCTATGCAGCTTTATGTGTGACTTGAATACGAAAGAATTGAACTTAACTCACTGTGACAGGAACAATGAAAATCAGTTCGGCATTTCTTCATAATTTGCAGCATTTAAGATGAAATATAAAAAAACAATTATTTACATGTTCAGAATATATCCTTGTTTGATGTTTGGCTCTAAATTGTTATCCAAAGGAAACTCGGAAAGTCCAGTTTGGAGTGGTTGTCACGTGACAGTCATGTGACAATCCCAGGCTATGGCAGTGTGTCAGGTAAGCTAGCTAATGCCCTTTACGGTCATTTTAAACCCATTTAACAATTGAAATGCATTAATAGGGTGTCATATATCACAATTTAACTATTCTTACTATAGTTCTTGAAAAAATATTGTATAAAACAAGCTAGAAAAATCCCGCGTTTTGGCTTATGAATTACTATGGAAAGTCGGAGGTGACATGTTTGTCATGGTGGAAATGTTAACAACTCACTCAATACTGTCTTAAGTATTTTGAAGGAATATATATTTTTTTGTTTTAGAGTACATTTGTGTTAAACTCAAATAAGGACTAACATCACTGATAATATAAATTAGTATTATTTTAGACTAAATATCACAATATGTTCTCTGTTTCACTTCGTCTGTGATACTGTATCACAGACGAAGACCATCGTTTGGGTTCCAATAGGTTTAAATAAATAAATAAATACATTTCAATACAATCATCTTAAAATCAACAAAATTACTTTTCTTCCTGTTTTGGATGTGTGTACATTTTTCAAGTTTAATTTGCTGTGATTTACAATTTTATTTTATTAATTTGATCCCAACCACAAACAAAAACGCATACTTTTCCTGTTTAGAATTTAATATAAAATAACTATGTATTTTTATTACATTTAATGCGAGTAATAAAAAAAAAAACTTTTCTTGCTGTTTTGACTCGTAATATAATAATTATTTTATTTTTTTTAATTTTATTTTGTTCATATAAAAACAAAAAGGTACTTTCCTGTCTTTTTTGGCTTACATGTTTTGTCTTAAATAATAGTAGGAGATACTGTACATGCATTTAGTTGGCCAGTGACACTACTGTATGCTTTATGTGAAATATGCAAAGTAGGAAGTGATAGGGAAAGAGGTCAATAAATGTACAAACTAAATATTGCTTTATTTGTGATCCCACATTATGATCAAGATCTAACATTAAAGTGGGATGTGGGTTAATATAACCATGAAAATACATCCACAGAACGACAGATCGACAAAACATTTAATTACATTTAATTTAAGTACTGACTTGATCCTAAAATGTGCATTTATTCCAATCACTGGAGGATAGCATTTTCATATTTTCCATGAATTATTTGCGGAACAAAAGCAGATTCTCACTTTTTAGGCCACGGAATCTGAAACCGAGGATGTGAAACACCATATTACCCACAATGCAATTACTAGATGCATGTATGTTAATAGCATTATTATCAAACTGGACCTTCTCCATAGAGACACATGAAAAATCTTACAGTCAAGTGTTCCAGTGTTCTGTGTCTGTTTGCCATAGGTTTTTGGACACTAGTGATAATGGACCCGTCCAATAGTACCAGTCCCAGTGACCAGAATATCAGGCTGCCCGTTCCTCCATATTTCCCTAACAATGCGCTCCCTCTCCTCCAGACGCCGTGCCTTCTCCAGCTCCTCGGCTGAGGCGAACACATCGACGCTCTTCAGAGTGCCGTGAGACTGCGTGCTGCGCTCGTCCATGGGCACCAAGGTCAGTTTGTGGTTTTCTGACTCGCCTTCCTCTGCTAGGCTTTCGTCTTCCACTTCCTCCTCTCCTTCTTCCTCTTCTTCCTCGCTGGACTCCTTCAGCTGCCTCCTCTCGGGTGACCGAGGAGGTCTGCTGTGGCGGCGAGGCCTGCAGGTGATGCCAGCTATCAGGAGGCACAGCGCCATGAGCAGGCCGAAGCAAACGCCCATCATGAAGTAGAGGGCGAAGCTCTCTGGGTTGGCTGTGTGGACATGGACACACATGCATTTACTGTTCATAAGAAAAACAGGGAACTCTTCTTTTCCCTCATATAATGTATCACAGGGGTGTCCAAAGTGTGGCCCAAGGGCCATTTGGAGCCCATGGCAAATTCTAAAAATGTAAATTAACATGAAAACTGAAAAAAAAACAACAGCAAAAATGGAGAACTCAAGTACGGTAGTCATTTTACAGGAGAAACAAGAAAAAGTTGTAATTTTACAAGAATATGGTAATATTATATGGGAAAAATAATGTAATTTTAGTGGGATAAAGTTGAAATATTAAAGAAAAAAAAAACATTTTTTAAGTCAGAATATTATGAGAAACAACAAATAAAGTTGTAATTTTTGGAAAATTAGGTTGTGGAAAAAGTTACGTTACGAGTATAAAGTCTAATATTGCAATAAAGTTGAGAAGTTTTACTTGAATAAACTCGTAATACTATGAGGAAAAACCATTTTAGGAGGATAGAGTTGAAATATTCAAGAAAAAAATACACTATTTTTTAAAAGTCGTAATATTACGGGAAACAAAACAAAATGAAGTTGTAATAAAGTTGTAATTTTTGGAAAATTAGGTTGGTTGGTATGTTGGCCCCACAGCCAGGAGATCGGGAAGATCTGGGTTCGAATCTTCGTTGGGCATCTCTGTGTGGCGTTTGCATGTTCTCCCCGTGCGTGCGTGTGTTTTCTCCAACAGCAAAAATGGAAAATCACTGCGTATCACAGTATCACTGCGCGCTGCCGCTTGTCCATTCTTGTGTATGCGTTCCACAGTGTTTACATGCGCGGATGAAGACCGCTGCAACGCGATGGAGCTAGCATTGCAGCAGTCTTCATCCGTGCATGTAAACACTGGCACACATAGACAAGAATGGACAAGCGGCAGCGCGCAGTGATACGGAGAGAAAATAACACCGAGCGATCGAGAGGTCTGACTTTTTTTTGGGCAACGGTTTTGTGTTGCAAACGTATTACTCTTGAACGCATATTGTTTTGAGAAGCCAAACTCTTAACTGAAGAGACCCCAGCAACTAGCCGGAACTGCTTTCCTCCACAACGAAAACCGACCAGAACTCGGCTCACGGGAAGTGGGGGGAAAAGTCACCATTGATGCACTACACTGCTGATGGGGAGGTCATACAACTTCATGTCGAAAAATCCAAACTACCCCTTTAAGAAGCCAAAAACACGGGATGGGAGGAGAACCTTTTTCACTCTCCTGTTGGACATGCCATGCTTGACTTCATGACGCAGTGTTAAGGTAACGTCTCAATGTTTTGTATCATGTTTTGTATCATTACTGCCCCCTAGTGACAAGAATCCTACATATCACTTGTATTTCAATATTTATTGACTAATAATAGTCCACCACGAAACAGGGGAGCGATAATGGAACGCCGATATTGTGAGGAATGACTGTATATTACATAATATATGCCATATATAAATATAAACCCGTAGGTGTTCCCAAACTTTTGAAGGGGAGTGTATATTATATATTAAAAGAAATATTTAAATGGGAATGTCCTGAATGAGCTGAATAATTTTCATGTTGGAATGGTTTGAATCTGTGAATTTTTGTTGCAGAAAATAGAGAGTTACAGAGGGACTGGGGACTTTTGGAGCGTCAAAAACCCCAGGAATCCTGAATGAGTGGAACATTTTGATGTTTGTATTTGAAAAGTGTGAAAACCTGTCCGCAGTGATATCAATTTTTGGTGCATGATATGTCCTCTTTACAAATATCCACCCATTGGAGCATCCGTTCTTTCGACATTTCATCCAAGGTTAGTTTATCGGCTGCTGTATGTGAAATAAAGTATTGCATGTCGCACAAAGTGATGCTGGTGGAGTTTAGTCTCTCACTCCTCAGCAACCAGTGACAGCAAAGTCAGAGAATGTCAGAATTGTGTTAAGGCGAACCTGAATAAAGCACCTTTTCATTCAGTCAAATGTGCATAGATTACATAAACATAGATGTCCAAGGGTTGGTCTGCGTGAAACATATTTTCTCTGCGCTGACAATAAACCACTGAGCTGTTACCTTTGATGTGAGCGTATGTCGCCATGCTGTTACTCAGCAGCTCCATGTCTTTCCTAATAGGCTCCATACTGGTTCAACTTTGCCTTTAAGTCTCTACCATCTCCAGGAACTTCCTTTACTCGCCGAAATTCCAGGATCGGCTACTTCTGTTGAGTACAAATCACATTCAAAGAGTTAGAATCTCATATAGCAAAACAAGTTCATGTTCTTCCACTAGGAACCGTGGACCGGGGGTGTTCAAAGTGCAGTTCAGGGGCCGATTGCAGCCTGCTGATCACTTTGTATTGGCCTGTGACACAAAAATATAATTGCTTAAAAAAAATAAATAAAAAAAAATGGGGAAAAAGCGGAAAGGCCCAATCTAATGGGAAAAAGTTAAAATGTTGATGCATACATCAATTTACAGACAGTCATCACTCGTTTATCGCGATTAATTGGTTCCAGACCCGACCATGATAAGTGAATTCCCGCGAAGTAGGATTCCTTCTTTATAAATGGAATATTTTCATGGTTAAAGCATAGAAAACCTGTTTACGATCTTCTAAATACGTTTTTTAACATTATTAGAGCCCTCTAGACATAAAATAACATCCCTATAGTCACCTTTACACTCACATTACCCAATATAGTAGACATAATAACAGAAAGTCCATCCATCCATCCATTTTCTATGTCGCTTATCCTCACTAGGGTCGTGGGTATGCTGGAGCCTATCCCAGGTGAGAGGCGAGAGGTGGCGTACACCCTGGACTGGTTGCCAGCCAGTCGCAGATCACACGTAGACAACCTTTCACACTCGTAAATTCAGTCTAAAACAATATTTGGTATTAAAGAAACAAATGAACCTTCATAGGAGTCTAATAATAATGATCATAATAATAATAAAAACAATAGTGTCTTTTCATGCGACAAAAATTGTCCCAGAGAATCTCCATCTCAATTTTTAGGAAGAAAATCATGACTGATGTAGTATGCAGCCCTCCGTAGAAACACTTGGGACACCCCTGCCATAAACATTGTGTTAATGTTCAGGCTGCAGCGGGCACATGGGCCTCAGCAACTAATGAGGATGTTTATATTTATGACATCAGTGCCCGAGGAGACTCATTTCCAGCTTCCGGTGTCAAACAAGCACATTTGGGCTCCTCTTTCCCACAACAAAAGTGACATGAAGGTTGTGCTTCACTGGGACATAATGCTGCTTTATTTATGCATTCCTGTATTACTGATTACGCGCCTTTTTTTCCCGAACTTTGTCAACGTAATGTAACCATTACCATCACGACACGGCCCCACGGTTTCAGTAAAGCTCCCATGCAAACATCATTGCTGATGTTTCCCACCGCCCTCACAATGGCCGCATCATTAAAATAACAACCTACATGGGAGCCAAGGCTTGTTCTGTCTCTCCAGGGAGAACAAAACTCTACCCTTGTTCCAGTGGTTGCCATCAGGGTCTGCAGCCTCTCTCCCACCCTGATCTTTATCCTGCTGACTCTTGGCAAACCCCCGCAAAACAAACACAACAAAACGTAGTGATTACAGTATTTTGTCGGAATTGCAATGATTGGTGGGCAACAAATCTACTCCTTAAACCAGGGGTGTTCAAAGTGCGGCCCGTTGCGGCCTGCAGCTTATTTTTTATTGGCTGGCAATTTATTAGAAAAGTTAGGGCTATCAAAGTTTCCTATTTTTGATTTTTGATATGATGTGCTCTTTTACACATTTGAAAATACTGTAAGAATGCCGCTTTGTTATTTTCTAATGTAAGATTAATGAGTACATCAACAAATGTAACCGTTGAATCGTATCGTTTGTACACTGTATCAAATCATATCAAATCGTTCTGTTTTTAAAATATGTCGTTTTTGAATCGTATCTTAACCCGTGTACTGGATGCGTATCGAATCGTTTACCACAAAGAGATTGACATCTATCTATGTGATTAATTGCGATGAATTGTGAGTTAACTGTGGGCAAAATTTGATTAATTGGGATTAAATATTTTAATCAATTGACAGCCCTAGTAAAAATACAATTAAACAACAAACCTAAAAAAAAAAGGACAATAAAGTTGGAAAGCAAGAAGGCGAAATGTTTAAACTAATAACAATAACAATACGCTGAGCTACATTATTGGCCAATTTTTTTTTTTTTAGATTTTTCTTCACTTTCTGTTTGGTTAAACCTAAACCAGTTTAATTTGTAAAAGTACTCACATGGGATAGTAGTTACATCTACAACAAGCTACTGTGTCAGCAGAATCTGTAAATGAATAGCGTCACATTTTGTTGTCACACAACAGTAGTTTCAATATGCTACACGTGAAGCTAATGCTAACAGTTGGCTTAGCATAAACAGGCTAGACATGGTCAGCCAGATGAAAGAAAGTATGGCGGTAACTTTTTAAACTCAGTTTTACATATTTAAATGTGTAAATCTCTGTAAGTCTCTAGGTAGGTAGTCTCTCCACAGAATCTGTAAATAATAGGGTGAAATTTTACAATGGCACAAGAGTAGTTACTGTATGCTACATGTGAAGCTACCTCTAACAGTTAGCGTAGCATAAGCAAGCTAGACATGGCTAGCTAAATGGGAGACGGTATAGCAGCTACTTTTTAAGCACATTTGTACACATTTTATACATGCTATGGTTAAAGTGAAGTTCGACTTTTAGGGTCGAAATGTCATGTTTTGTAAATAGCTGCTCTGTGGTACTATTCAGTACCAATTTAGTGGTTTACTTCATAAGGCAGGGGTGTCCAAAGTGCAACCCGGGGGGCAATTTGTGGCCTTCTAGTCGTTTGTTATTGGTCCACGGCACATTGTAGAAATAAAGTTCAACACTAAAAAAATGGGCAAAATTGAGCATAAAGGCACAATGTTTATCCTTTTTAAATAAAAAAAATGAAATAAAATAAAAATATCAAAGTTTCAAACAAAAAAAATGCTAATTTCCCTGCATGCAGTCTCCAATATAAAATTATCCTTGTTTTGTTCTTCCAACAAGTGTATTTTTATGCAGTCTGCTCAAAAACAGGCAGTTTGCGGTGAAGGTTTGTCTGCGCAGGAAACTCTTACACAAACACCAGCGGGAGACAAATGTCCATTTTTACATAGCCACTGGCTTTTTGGGGCAGACAAATGAAACGGGCAGCATTTCCAGGCTAGCCCAATAACGTCTTGTCTTAACCTCTTCACATGGAGAGGCGGCAGCTGTAGATGTTTATGTCCAGACCATAAAATGCACTCCGCTTCAACCCTCCCACGTTTCCTGCCTGGATAATCCCATTTAAGATGAAAGCTGAAGGCTTTGACAATGTGATGTCTTACTTACTACTTACGACACTTTAAGTACGACTTGAACGTACACTTCAGACTGGAAAGAATGTGAAAAGTTGTTTTCTTGGTGTTTTTACAAGCAAACGGGTGTGTTGCTGCTGCTGTGTAAGGAACTTTTGGCTGTCTGCATTTATGCTAAAGACAGAATTTAAGACAGTACTCACCGTAGTCCTGGATGATGGACGACAGTCTCTCCAACAAATGTTCCACTGAAGATTTAGAATGTGCTAACATACATGTGCTAAGTATAAAAATGTCATTGTTTCCACAGGATTACAGTGAGAAGATGCAAAGAGGAGATGATGTTGCTCTTCCAGGAGCCCTAATGTCCACTCCCCTTCATCTTCAGTGACCAGTCGTCCCCTGATGACAATGACGCTCTTCCTTCTCCTTTAAGGTGGGCCCTCGTACATTTCCTGCAGGCAAAACGCACGCATACTCACTTCCAAGTTGCTCCGTGCTGACCAGAGTGAGGTGATGTGTCCACTGCTGCTTGCAAACACACCACAGGTCTGTTCACTGGAGAGCCAGGAGGGGTGGAACAGGAAATAGCTTGTCAGCTGTTTTGGGCACATGGCCCTTATGCTGCTGCTGGTGCTTGAGGGGGCTTGTGGATTAATTGAGCTCTTTGTATTCGAATCTAGGGAGGGGAGGAAAAGAGCCGTGGAGTAGCAGAACGTGTTATGCGAAGAGCAGAGCAGCTCAGGCGAACAGGTGGTATTGTTTGATTGAATCTGGGAGGTAATTGAGAACGTTTACGCCAGAAGGGTTTCTAATTACTGCCTTGAAATAGAGTTTGGAACTTTTAATTTATACTTCCCCTGTTAAAAGTACAGCATGTACTGTACTTTTTAATCCGCCTGCAAACATGCAAGTGGATTCATCAGACAGTTGATTAGCTAGACTAGCGTACAATAATGCTCACTTTTGACATCTATTGTATAGTAATTCAATGGGTGAGAGCAAGCTTAGCGTAATTTCCAGAATATAAGATGCACACACTAAATTTAAAGAGAAAAGAAGATTTGTACATACTATATAAGTCGCACCGATCTATAAGCTGCAAGTGTCCACGTCGTAACATGGGATATTGAAGGATGTTACACAGAAAGATTTTTAAAACTTTCAATTAAATACATGTTTCCAGTGTGTGTATTACGGCTAGTTGAACAGTAGACTACCAGAAAAGTCATTCATTGTTGTCCTCATCCTCCTCCTGGGAACTCAAAGTCGTCCTCTTCAAATGTTGGAACCAAACAGCCCCCACAGTTCCCTGACCACACACGCCACCGGTCTCTCTCCTTCTTTCGGGTGTCGTTGCAGCGTCACCGCCGCCCTGAGGCAAATCAGCCTGTGCTGTCCTCCCCAGCACACAGCAGTCCAGCCTGACGAAACCCGCCAGTGACAGTGGACCTCCCGACACCGCTCGACGCTGCCGAGATCCATCAGCAGACACGAGTTAAGCTGCTAGATCGATCGCCTTCGACCTGAAAGCCGCATAGCATGCACCTCTCCGTGATGAGTAATGATGTGCGGATCGATACTGAAATATTACCTCCGATACCAGACCTTTGTGCTCTAAAATCGCTTCTCAAATCAAAATATCAGTATTTGGATACTTCATTCATTTGAGGTAATGTACTGTATATCATTAAGTGGACAGTAGTGGTTTAAAATAAAGGAATAAATTACTCTGGTTTAAATTCTTTATTTTATGAGCTATGTTATGGTTTGAAATACACTATGTTTTAAAATTTACAAGACACATTAGGTGTATTTGCACAAAGTATCTGTATCGGATCGGTATTGCTGATACCAGCCTGAAATTTACTCAGCATCGCGTCGGAAAAGAGATCAGTGGCACATCACTAATGATGAGGGCGAGTGCATAAAGCACAAAATGACTGCTCCGAAGCACACGAGATGTCCCGAGATCAGAAGGCGACCACAAATGATCCCCATCACTGTATAAGACGCAGGGTTCAAAGGATGAGCATAACATAGTGGCTTATACACCCGAATTACGTTACGTTCCGGGACCATCATCCTCAGATTTTGGATCAATTTTGCAACAAGAGTGACTGTTCTAATTATTAGATAGTAAAACAGCCTGCACGTCAGCTCTGTGTTATCGGTGACAGTCTGAATTTTTTCATTTTACATGACCCATTTTTCCTTTTTTCTTTTTTTTTTTTAATAAATAAACTTTCTTCTTGTACCTTTTATATGACTTTATCCTCATAATATTATGACTTTATTATTGGAATGTTATAACTTGCAACTTAAATTGCAACTTATTCTTTGTTTTGTTTGTTTCTCGTAATACTATGACTTTAAAAAGTTTTAATATTTAGTAATAAAGTAATAAAGCAAAACATTCCTAAACTGGCAGCAAGACAAATAATTACAGATAAACAGTCAACAGCGGCGCTGATGTGCACTTTTTTAGGTTGGATCCAAAATAAGAGTATGAAGGAACAATGGCGATGAGAGAAGGAAAGTGGAGCTTGCATCATGGGAAGTTCCCTGGCAGTCTGGGCCTATGGCAGCACAAGTAAGGAATGATTCAGGGTCAGCCTGAGCCACCCTTAATAAAATGTATTAAAAAGTATGAAACACTCTTTAAGACTATTCTATACTTACATGGAGCCAGTGCAGTAAAATGGGTTCGTATATATGTTCTGTATCCTAGTTCTTGTCAGCACTTCGGCAGCAATAAACTGGACCAACTTGTTGCCGCAGCTTGTGAACAGAAAACCTGATGGTCACTCAAACACCAACTAGTTCTACAGTCGTGGCCAAAAGTTTTGAGAATGACACAAATATTAATTTCCACAAAGTCTGCTGCCTCAGTTTTTATGATGGCAATTTGCATATACTCCATAATGTTAGGAATAGTGATAAGATGGATGGCACATAAATGCAAAGTCCCTCTTTGTCATGAAAATCATCATGTTAGTGATTCTCTGGTTAACATAGGTGAGTGTGTTGACAAGGACAAAGGCTGGAGATGACTCTGTCATCCTGATTGGGTGAGAATAACAGACTGGAAGCTTTAAAAAGACTGAAATCTTTGTTTTTCCTCTGTTAACCGTGGTTACCTGTAAGGAAATACAGGCAAGGATATTGTTTCTAGTAGGATGGCACGTAAACCAACCATTTATCAGATCATTAAGAACTGATCTGAGGTTCAAGAAGAATTCAGGGCACACAAGAAAGTCCAGCAAGTGTCTGGACTGTCTCCGAAAGTTGATTTAGCTGCGGGATCGGGACACCACCAGTGCAGTGCTTGCTCAGGAATGGTAGCAGGCAGGCGTGAGTGCATCTGCACGCACAGTAAGGTGAAGACTTTTGGATCTACCTGGTGTCAAGAAGGGCGCGTAGAAGCCACAGTTCTACAGGAAAAAAAGCTTGTCCGGAGTAGAAAGAGCTACCATCAGTCTTGTGTAATGACAACAGTAATGCGCCCCGAAATCATTCATGTGTGGGGTGGCTTCTCAGCCAAGGGAGGGGGCCCACTCACAAGTTTGCCTAAGAACACAGCCATGGATAAAGAATGGTGCTTAAACAACCTGCCAGAGCAACCCCTCCCAAACACCCAGTTTAGTGACAAAAGGCAGAAATAACATCTAAGTGGCTTGGGGAACAACATAGTAACGTGACAAAAGGACAAAAAGAAGCAATAAACTTTGTGAAAACCAATACTTCAGTTTTGGCCACGACTGTGCACTGAAAACCAGAATAATACAATTAAAAAAAAAGTTTGTATCGGCTCTCATTAGATTGTATGGTGGTAGTACTTTTTTGTGTCTATTTGCTATATTACTGTATATCTGCACAAGTTGCTATACTCAATGAGCATGAGAAGCAATCCATCTTTTTACGTAGATGTGATTCTAGACTCAGTATTGTAAAAAGAAAGAATTGTTTACGCGGTTGAGTCTGTGCAAAGTTCTATTCTGAGTTGAGCAACAGTTGATGTGGTGTGACATGGACACTAAGCCATCATTATGTGGCCTGTTGTTATTCACACCATCTCAAGGTTAGTTTGAAAGTAAACAGCTAAGAGAGAAAAAATATGTCCCTCAAAGCACACCAACGCCACATCCAATACAATGATCTGCCAAGGGACATTCCCAAAAGTCAGGAAGGCATAATGCTCTTCATAGTCTGAAATGACATCCTTCTATCTGCAGCGGAGGGTTGATCTGACCCAGCTGCGTCTGTGTTTTGTCAGGCCTGCCCTCTTCCTGACACACAGCAGGAATAACATCGCTCGTCTTGCAAATTCCTCAAATTCCCATTCATATTTGTGTATCGGGAGAACACTGGGACAGCAGTTTCCAAGGGAAACAGTCTCTCCCTTTTAGCGGCTTCCCTTCATTTTCCATTGGCCAAACACAATCCCATCCCGTGTGCTGGGTGCAGCAAAAGTGACTGACAGCTCAGTGATGCACTCGGCAGGGACGTTGGTAAGCTACAAGCTGTGGAAACATAGCTTGCTTGTTTTTCCCCCTTTACCACCAGTGTGGCAACCACCATGACTAATGTTTTCATTGGTATGGGCACTTGTGAGCTTGGAGCTGATTTCACAGACAGATGGGCTCTGTAGCACATGCCAGGACCGCAGCCTGAGAGCAAATAGAGTGGACACACCCACCCTTTTCCTTCATTGTAATATTTCCACTCAGTATTAACAAAGGGCTTTTTGTGGCTTGAAAAAACCCTCCCCAGTTTATGTGAAGTTCTTTTAATCACAATCATATTTGTGAGTCTGATTATTATTGTCATTGTTCACCGTATGTTTTTCATTCTAGTTTTTCGTCACTCTAAAAGTAAAAAAAAAACCCTACAATACAAAAAAAAAAGTCAAGAGGTGATGCCACAATTTCCTTTTAACTTGATCGATAACTGTGGCAGTGATGTCATGTCTTTGCAGGAAGATGATAGCACTTACACAGGCTGGCTTTCCACTGCAGGTTGAAGTGATTTAGTGCTTATATCTGATTTTATGTTTTACATGTATTTTCAAGTGACCCATAGCTGATATCAAAATGCATACAACAACAGAAGTAAACAATAATACAGTATATTAAACATTACTAAAGCTTATTACAAGCTCTTAATATATAGTTCATGCATTTCCCCCCTAAGATGTTTTGATGTACATGTAATCCAAATTTTGATCATTTAACCACATACTGTAAATCCATCTTTAGTGTCCCGTTAGAATGTTGTCATCCCTTTACTTCTGACAGGATTGCTTTGATGTGTTAATCTGCATTATAGTTTCTAATTCATTTTTCCCCACCATTTCAATGTAGTTTCAGCGTTTCTCAGCATTTACCCAGTTAGTAAACCCCTGAGAGAAATTAGGAAATAAAAAAAAGATTGTCCTCCATCATGCAGCAACATAAGGAAGGCTTTATTTTCAAACTATGAATGTTTACGTGGAAGCCTCATAAGTGAAATAAATAAGTATAAAAAAAACCCACACAAAAAAAGTGATTTCTGTAAAAAAAAAAAAAAAAAAAAAAAAGATTCTAACTCCGTGTTGTTGGGATTCTATGCCAACAAAGTTTTGTTAATTTCTCTTCTTGGCAAACTCTTTCCTTCCTCCCCCCTCTCTGCCAAAGTTACGGACACGGTGGATCTTTGCCAGCTGACCCTCTATTGTCTTCATTATGTCCATGTGGTCTGGGATGTGCACGTAGCGGATATTTCTTCCAGTGATGAAGAGGTCTTGCAGCTGAGTGAGGCTCCCCTTCCGGTCACGGTAAAGCACGTCCTCCAGACGTATGTTCATGAATGCGTCCACGTTGACCACCCGGCCCCGTGCTGTGCTCTCGTTCCTCAGGTCCACCGTGGTCACTTCCCCTCGCAGGCCCTGCAGCAGCACCACCATGCTGTTCTCTGCGATGGTGCGCTCCCGGATGGAGTTGAAAGTGTCTGCTTGGGCTGACAACGGTCCCTCAGTCCTCTCAGACTCCATGGCCTCGGCAACACCTGCAAGCCGCCTCAAGGTTAGCTGTGCTCATTAATTCAGTACCAGTGGGACATGTAAACACTTCTTGGTCAAACAAGTGGGATCTTGTTTTATTTGAGCCACAAAAATGTACACACTACAAACAGGCACAGAACTGAATCATGTCAGCATCTTTAGTGAAGCCTTATTTACTGGTGGTCTGTTAGTTTGACACGACTACAGAGCTACTGTAAATACCGTCTGCAAGCTACAACCCCTGAAACATACTGTCCAAACTGTGTAATATTGTATTTGTAAAGGTTGTGCTCTGTTGCCTATATGGCGAATAATCGAAGTAGGGAAGCCATATTTTTATACTTTTATAAGACATTAACAAACAGTACAGATGCCTGCTACCTTTACAAGATAGAGATCGTATAAAAAACTAATTTCAGATTGGCATGCGTATGCTATGATCAATTATTTAGTGGCGGTAAAACAAGCTGGAGTAAATGAAGGATAAAAACATTTCTGAAGTCGGTGAACTCTATCGTTTAGGTAATTCAGCGAAATTTTTAGAACATCTAAAACAATTATCGCTGCATGTATAAAATGGCATATTTACCTGAATTAGTTTAACCTTTAATCCATGTGTAGATAAACACAAAAAAGCCTTCGCGGGATTTTGTCAATGTCGTGGCGTGGTTTGGCTGCCGTTTCCGGGTAGGCTATGGGAAACGTCACGTGACGACAATAGCTTGCGTCACAAAATTCCACTCAAATAATACAACACCGCCCCCTGTCGGCCACTGGAAGATCAGTTTGGACATTATACATGAACATTCTCAGTTGTACAAAATGTTGGCTATGCAACGATTATTCAAAAATAAAAGCAATAATTGCCAATAAATGTAAAATATTTATTAGATGCCTCTAAAGAATGCTGTTAATTACAAAAAAAATAAAACCATCCATAGGTATAGTACAAATAATCTTGAACTAAAGCAACTGAATGAGGAGAAGCGGCATAGAAAATGGATGGATAAAGCAACTGAAAAAATTAATTCATCTCTGTTGCCATTTTGAAAACCTGATCAAATGTGGTAAATACAGTAAAAGTAACCAACTGTATTTTATCAGCTCCTCTCCTGCAGCATGAATTAATTATAGGAGGACTGCCTTAGCACCAGTCCAAAGTGTACCCCGCCTCTCGCCTGAAGTCAGCTAGGATAGGCTCCAGCATACCCGCAAACCTAGTGAGGATAAGCGGCATAGGAGATGGATGGATGGATGGATGGATGGAGGACTGCCTTAGCCTTGTCACCAAATAAAATGATAACTATATTCAGTATGCAAGAAAAGAAGAAGGAAAAAATAGTTATTGAAAATTCTGTCACCTCTAAAATAAGCATGAAACCGAATGTGTTACAAAATGCATTTTGTCCAAAAGTCAACCACAGCATGTTAGGAGTTACCACTTCATGTGAAAACTGTTGTACTAATTAGCCAATTTAGTCATCAAACTGGAGAAATAAACATGTCAGAGCAATTAACTCAAACTACACACAAGGGTCAAAGGTCATCCATCATGGCCAGCAAGTCATCTCCTTTGTTGCTGTTCACGTTTTCAAGCGTATCCTCTTGTTCTGCAAAAAGTCCAGCTATTTGAGCCAACTGAGTTGCAGAATGTTCATCCTAAAAAAACAGAACGATGACATGTCAAATCTGTAAATATGCACTAGATGCATGACAAATAAAGAGTTTACCTGCAATGCTTGGATATTTAACACTCCCAGTGAATCTTCAGCTCCACCTGAAGCTCCACTATTAATTAAACAATATCAATGAGGATTTAATTAACGTAATGAAAATGTCAGGTGCAGAAATAAACACTTACGCCTCGTCCTCTTGGATCGCGGCAAACAGATTGATCTGAAAGCCGCTTTCAGAACTGGACACATTCTCAATTTCAACCTTGCCCATTAGACGGGCCAGTAGATTGAGTTCCTCTTTAGCCAGCAGGTTGGGAGTTGAGTTGTCTGTCTGAACAAGGAGCAAGGAAGTGTCAAAAGAATAATGACATTGGCATAAATACACTGAACCTGTTGTTATGTTGGACAGTTTAGGTTTACACTGTTACATTACTTTCACTGAGGGAGACTTGGGTGATTCCTGTGCAAGGTTCACAGTGTACCTTCAAGTGGTAGATGATAAACACAGCAAGACAAGAGGGTTATCCACCTTATATGCAGGTACAAGTCAACGTAAAACATGACATCAGATGTACAGTAATACATGTTCATGCCCAGTCTGATGACTCTGTCTCCATGCAGGCCAAATGATCCCTCTTTTATGGGGATGCTGTAACTTCCCCCTGAAGGGAAGTGGCTCTGTTGCACTTTTCGTCCCTTATTGTCAAATATCCTGCAGAAAAATGAAGGAGATGAGGATGTTCTGGGTTTAACAGTTGGATAGAAATCTTCTCAAATGACTGTATTTTCCGGACTGTAAGTCGTGTGGGAGTTGAAGTCGCATCAGCCAAAAAATGCATCATGAGGAGGAAAAAAACTATGCCTCAATAGTGGAACCTTATTTAGTGTCATTAATTTGTTCCAGATGGTCCAACTCTAACCAAAACAGACTTTAACCAAATCAAATTTTCCCATAAGAAATAATGTAAATCCAATTAATCTGTTTCAGAAAGCCCAAAATTTTAACACAAAACACTTGTTCATAGTTACATGCAGAAACAATCCAAACTGCATCTAAATACATATAAATGATGAATGAAAGGGATAAATGAACACTTGAGGTTACTTTTACCTTCATTGAAGACGTGATTCTTGACGTGACTGAAAACAGGAAGGTGGTGGTGGTTGATCTGGCTGCTGCATCGTGTCTTTGGGAACAGTCGCAAGTTGTCTTCGTTGAAGGTAAAAGGTAACTGCTTTTCATTGATTTATTGACCAACTGGCACACATTACTTTCAATGAAATATAATGCACATAATGGGACGCACCTATTCCGCCTATAAAGCCTTTTGAAAAAACGTCCAAAAAGCACCAACAGTATCCAGTATTACAGTATCCAACTGATAACATAGCTAGTTAGCTACGTCGGCGAGTGCAGCTCGTAGGGCTGAGATGTCATCGTGTGTCAACGCAAGTTGCTGATGTGAACCAAGAAACGTTGTAGGAGACTTATAGGTTTATATACAGATGCGGCAAAATGTTAATCTACTTTGATTCACTTTGTATGGACGTATTTCAGGAGCAAAATGCAAATAAAATGGTTGAAAAATGTAGTCGCACGTCTATATTTTTCTACTCGCACCGTCTATTTCTAGGCGCATATGCGAGTGAAATGCTGGCACTGTACAGCCGCTTCTTCGTTTGAACCATCAGACTCATCGTCTGTTTCCCTTCTTGTTCAGGCTGTACCTCGTCTTAAAGGGGAATGAACATAGCATACCAGCACACACAGTCAAAACAGACAAAAAAATACTTTTATTTTGTTTTTTATTAAAACACCAAATTTACCGACGTGGGCAAAATGACGTTGGTTATCGTGGTAAATTTCGGTAACGGTAAATTTTCGGTTTATTGCCCAGGCCTACCTAGGATGCAGAATATGCTAAACGAACATAACAAGCCAGTAAGTGCAACAAACAAGTTACCAGTAAGCAAATTCACCAAGCTCCCGATCTCATCCCACATCACTGAATCCATTGGTGGTACAGTATACAGGGTCACAAGCCTCGACCAAGCTGGCGACGGTCATGTTCACTCCTTGGCTCATGACAGTCAGTATGAATTCACATAAAAAACATGTTAAATCATATATACTGTTTGATATATAAGTCACAGGACCAGACAAACTATGAAAAAAGTGTGACTTATAGTCCGGAAAATACAGTAGCTCAGTTGTCATAGACACAGTGGCTCGCAAAAGTGAGTACTGTACACTCATGTTTCAATACTATATAAATAAAACTTATATAACTTATATTTTATATACATTAGAGTAGTCAGAGTACAGCTTATATCGCAGTATAGATTTAAATTCCAACATCTAGTGTCACATTGTGAAGTACATTTGGCTAAACTTCAGTCACTCACCTAATTATCCCAGGAACGTCTATCCCATGAGGCACTGGGCCTGATGTTGACAGTGCAAAACGACCATTGGGATTCTGGATTTGATTTTTGAGGAAAATAGAGACCTGAGCAAGAGAGCACAGGAGAGTAACAACACATTAGTGTTGACCTCACATAGACTGACTGTTGTATTAGCGGGGACTCACTCGAACATGCATGTCCTGGAAGAATGTGAGGAGCGTTTGTCGGAGAAGCTGGAATTCACCTGCTGTCATAGTGGAGTAGGCCTACAGAGGGATGGAAAATAGGTTACACATAAAGTAATATGGCTATTTTTGTATCCTGGGCAGATTGTATTTACATGAGTTATACCTCAATGAGCTTCCTGTGTGTCTCATCCACTTTATTTACAACCACAGGGGTGTCTTTTACAAATTCCCTGATAGTGTCGATGTGATTGTATGTGATGAGCAGCAGGTCTTTAGGGCGTGGGCACAGGAAGACTTGATACTTGAAGGCCATGACCATCAGCTCATAGAGCTATGTGAGGTTTAAAAAAAACATACATTAAAAAAGTTAGAATTTAAGGGCAAGTAAAATTGTGATGAAGTATAGTGCACTGAAAATACAAGAAAAAATTGCCTTTAAACGTCTAATAATGCTCAGTTTGATGGAACCTGTGATTAATTTGTGTGATTATTCATTATTTTTCTTGTAGTTTGCAGTGCTGTGGTGTTCCCTGTCTAACTGTTACCTTCTCCATGCTGACTGTGTTCAGCCTCATGATGGAGACGTGCGCTAAACGAGCCAGAACGACTTTCATTGTCCTGTGTGAATACATCTCCTGAGGTTTCAGAAGCTCATCCATGAAGGCTTTACTAAACATGGTCCCTACAATGTCGTTCATCACTGTCAGTGGGAGAAAGGGACAGACACATAGGGGTTATGGTTTGTGCATTACAAATTTGCATACAACTATAGGCTTCTAGTCTGTGCAGTCGATTTGCCAGCAGTCTAATTATCGTATTCTCTGGACTATAAGTGGCTCAGGAGTGTAGGTCGCGATCAGTAAAAAAAAAAAGCATCATGAAGAAGGAAACAACATATATAAGTCGCAGTGGACTATAAGTGGCGTTTATTTAGAAATGTTTTCACAAAATTCAAGACCAAGAACAGACATTTAATTTGGAAAGGCGAGTTATTCAACTACACAATAGCACAGAGAACAGGCTGATTAGGTGTTTGATATGTTAATGTAACACACAGGCTAAATTAACATACAGTAAGCCAGCGAACAAGCAAGTTACCATTAAGCAAGTTCACCAAGCTCCCGATCTAATTCCATGTCACTGAATCCATAGAATTCTTCATCCTGAATCATCCATTGAAGCCTTGAGCACCCGTCTGCGGCTGTCGACGGTAATGTTCACTCTTAGTTTTATGTTAGTCAGCATGAATTAAAAACATGTTAAATTATATATATATATATATATATATATATATATATATATATATATATATATATATATATATATATATATATATATATATATATATATATATTTTTTTTTTAAACATATAAGTTGCAACTGACTATAAGTGCAGGACCTGCCCAACTATGGAAAAAAATGTGACTTATAGTCCGGAAAATACGGTACAGTATGTGACTGTCTCCTTTAAAGGAATATAAGAATGCGTTAATGTGTCTGTACCTCTCTTTCTGTCATGTTCAGACCACAATCTTGTAGCTTTCCAAATAAAACAAATGCAGAAAAAATGCATAGTTTGTTGACAATGGACACTAACATGCATACAAAGGTAGGAAGTTACAGTGGAAAACATCAAGCTACCTTTCTCTGAGTTGTCTTTAGAAGTGTTGTGAGCTTCCAGCCGTTGGTCCAGAATGTAAAGCATCTCACCTCCAAGACTAATCAAAACTAGGGGAAGAGTTCTCATTGACATCCTGCAAAATGAACAGTAAGATCACAGATCCTCAACTAGTACAGACACAATCTTTGGAGTTTGGAGTTCCGCTGGTCTTTTTGAAAACATGTTCTCTGTAGCTCATTGCAGCATTTCCCGTGCTCTGAGCAAACCTCTGGAGGGAACACTAAGATGCAACAGGTGGTCAGGAAGAGGATCA
The DNA here is from genome assembly GCF_027744805.1 of Dunckerocampus dactyliophorus. Lineage (NCBI taxonomy): Eukaryota > Metazoa > Chordata > Actinopteri > Syngnathiformes > Syngnathidae > Dunckerocampus > Dunckerocampus dactyliophorus. The sequence goes on from NC_072838.1 coordinate 10,231,794, forward strand.
GCCGTGGTCACGCTCAAGCTCATTGGCCAGCATGCAATGACGAGATATCCTGACTACAGCCAACTGCTATACGATGAGCCTGACTGTGACAAAGTCACCTGGCACAAAGGCCCAAAGGACTATTTATTACACGTATTGTAGACAGTGTTGCAGTCCAAAATATAATAATAATTGTACTATATACTCTGGCTTCCTCCTTTTATCTCCAAAACATGCATGTTATCTTAATTATATATATATATATATGTGTGTGTATATGTATATGTGTATATGTATATGTATATATGTGTGTGTATATATATATATATATATATATATATATATATATATATATATATATATATATATATGTATATATGTGTGGGTATACTATATATGTATGTATATATGTATGTATATATATGTTATTTTAATTTGATATATATATATATATATATATATATATATATATATATAACTATGGTGTTGTGACTGTTAGAGAGGACTACAAGTCGAACGAGAATGACGTCATAGAGGCGACAGAGCTGGGAGACAGGATAACTTCCTGATAGAGTAGGAGGAGAGGACGGTCGGGTTGCAATTTGCAAATTCCAAATAAAGACACGTTACAAATACAGTTGGACTCACGCGGTGGATTTAATAACAAGTATGTAATGTGCAAGTGTACAGTACCTGATGAGACAAACACGTGCAGTTTTCTTTATTATCCCTAGAGAGCAGTATTGCGCAAGTAATTTAAAAGTAAAAGGTTCGTGAGTAGGGAAGCCGCTCCAACATCGAAAGGTGTCCATAGACGTTAAAGCCTTTTACTGGCATAAAACTTTTCGTGAGCATTCGAATCACTTAAGTCTTCAGCAAGAAAACACTTATGGAGTTTGAGCTCTAAAAACGTGCTAGGTTATGTATGTTTGTCGAGACTTACAAGGTAGGTGTATCTTTCAACAATTTGAACTTGACGTGGAGGCAACGATTTTTACTAAGTGGTGCTAAAGGCGGAATGTCACCTTGTCAGTCATTACAAGACACATTTGTCTTTAAGGTAGTGTGCATACAGTGTGCTTGCCTAATGCCACTGTTTGTGTGTCTGTGTTTTATTTTAAATATTCCACATAATGAAGTAAAGTGCTGCTTCTTTCAGCTTTCCACATGGGCTCTTTTGTTTTAGGTCTTTGTCATAAAGTGAGATGTGTATAAACAGAGGCTCATTGGTCACTTTTAATAGCTATCGGTACATCATATGGGATTCGGTGTAAAAAAAAAAAGTTATAGTAGTTCAGATTGGCACTGTCGTAAAAAGAGGTGTCCAGTATTTTGTTTCCTAATGTTGCTGAATAACCACCATAGTACAAGCCACACTTACAATCATATTATATACATGTGACAGTGTCAAGAGGTTTGTTGACAGCTTCATTTTCATTTCATGTTCACTATTTTATACTAAAAACAATACTGTGTGAACATAATAGGAGTTAAATACATGATACTCAAAATAGGTGTTCCCCAAACAGGAGGAACAGGCTGCACCCAGGAGGAGCGGATGAGCGTTCTCATTACAAATACACATCTGTGGACGTCAATCTCCAACACAGCAGTCTGAAGACTGAATTCCCCTGGATGGATCTCATCTCGCCCCGCCTGTGACACAATGGAGACCACTGGGTGTACGCGACCTCCAGATGAGCCGGACCCCCTCGAGGCCCATCTGGGCTTCTTCCATAAACTGGGATACTCCACAGCGCAGGTCACAGCTGTGCTGAAGAAGTTCGGCCCTGGCACGGACACTGATAAAGTTCTCGGTGAACTGGTTCGGATGAGAGCTGACTTGCTGGCTAAGCAGGGGCCCGTGACCACCGTGTCTGTGCTGGTTACTAAAGGTGACACCCAGTATGCAGACACGACCATCATGCTGCCGCTTGCTTCGCAAAGCAAAGAGGAGGACAGTGATGATGAAGGTGCACTCAGAGATATTGTCATTGATGGGAGTAATGTGGCCATGAGGTGAGAAACCCAAGTATTACTTATTTCCATTGCATGGTAATTTACACGTACTGTAGTACCGAAACAAACACTTTTATTATCACAATGTACTTTGACGTGTTGCTTACAGGTATATATGACTTTAAAAAATATGAATATTAGGCTGCTGACCAGAAAAATGTATTCACCATGAAAACAATAACTAGATTTTCTTCCATTTTCACTCAACTGTTGGCGCAGTGATCAAATACTTTTGTCTATACCGGTACTTATATATGATCTGATCCCACCCAGTCACCGAACATGAATATTTGTAGTATTATATTTAGTATTTTCATAAGTGAGGACATTTACAGTGTAATAATGATGATAATTATCCCAAATCATTACATAAAACATATGTTTCTTACCCTATGTGAAAAATTGCAATTTAATTGAATCCAGACTATTGTTTGATAAAGTAAAAAAAAAAAAAAAAAGTATGTCATGTAATGGATGGTTGTGTATTTATTTGAAAGACACCTTATGGTCAACCTTATGTGGCCAAGTTTTGTGTAACTATCTGCAGTTGTAGAAAAACACTTAAATAATTAACTTTAATTTTACTTATTATTATTATTATTTTTATTATCAATATATTATATACAAATGTTAATATATATATATATATATATATATATATATATAATATAAATAAATACAAATTCAAGTATTTATCTACTGAACAGATCTGGTCCTAAATAAATATGATTTTTTAACACTATATTTACTAAAAGTACATATTGCACCTATTCCAACATGCCTTTAATTGGAACATATAGAAATATATATATCAATATACTATATAGACATCATAATAAAAAGCATATGTGTGGAGAAAAAAAGTTAAAAGCAATAAATGACATGTACTGTAGCTGTAACATTCAAAAATATGTTCAATGTTTAAATATAACACAGTAGAAGTGTTTAGGGTATAACAAAGTATTAAAAATATTCTGATAATATGGGCGGAGGATTCAATTAAATGAGGAAATTGTAGCATAGTCATTAGAATTCACTTGATGTTTTGCATATACAGTACAGTACAGTCGTTGAGGAATGGTGACTGTGTGTGACATGTTCCCCCATTGGGGGCATACGCATGCAGTGTACGTCTGCAGTGTTTGTGCGTGCTCTTGTGGTTCCTGCCAGGCGTGTCTGTGCAGGCATGTTAGGGACGAGAAGGTGGAATATGCAAATCATTTAACTGGAGAAGAGTGAGTGGATGTAGCCACATGTAACCAGCCTGACTGCATTTTACTGTTTGAACGATGAGCACTTGGCTTTCATTTTTGTGCTGACATTTAAAAAAAACTAAGACCAAAAACCTGACAATAGCAAGATTCAAAAAACATAAATGTTTCTTAACTTGACCCTTGGACATGGAGCGTAGCTATTGCAAGCTACAGATTGCCTATGCAGTTTCACCATGCCATCTACTTGCCGAAATTGCAACTACAACTCGGCCAGTCACACTCTTCCAAAGTAAATGTAAGCAATGGTGAACAGATGGGGCAAAATGTTTATAATGGTGTGATATGTCTAAGCTATTTGCTATCATCTATGTTTGCTCATATCATTTAGCCATGGCAACAAGGAAGTCTTCTCTTGCTTGGGTATCCAGTTGGCCGTGGACTTCTTCTTGAACCGAGGTCACACCAACATCACTGTATTTGTTCCCTCGTGGAGGAAAGAGCAGCCCAGGCCAGATGTTCCAATCTCAGGTAATCCCTTCCTTCCAAACCCCCCCCGTTAGCTTGACGTTGACGTTCTCCTCTGATTTCGGATCAACATTTGCAATAAGAGCGATTGGTGTAATTATTAGATTCCCTCGTCTCTCTTCAATATGCGTCACACACTTATTAAACACATTGTAAATGATAAAATGTACTCATCACTAATGAATGATAATGTAAGATGATCAATGAACGGAGGGAGTTGGAGTCACGGTAGAGTCTTTAACCTGGTCGTCAGGCTAGCGCTCGAGGCTAGCAGGCTAGAGAAGGCACTTTTTCAAGCTGCGTCTAGGATTTAACTGGTTTAGAGTGGCAAAGGTTTACTTGTGGTCTGTGGGCTGCTAGATTTAGGCAGGGCGATGATGGTTGCCCTTGGCAAGATCTAGGGTACTGTCAGCTTGTTGAAGCAGGAGGAGTTGAACTCCTTGAGCCAGTCTTGGCAGTTGTGGCCACAATGGAGCAGGAACCCTGCTGGGATGTTGTCTGGTCCCTGGGCCCTGAAATTTTTAAGAGGAGGTAATATTATAAGTAGGGCTGTCAAAATAGTGAGTTAATGGCGGTAATTAATTGATTTCATTAATTAAATTAAAGTCTTTTGCGTCATTCACGCATGTGCATCATGCCAAGCCACACCTCTCTGTCTCTGCCACAATAGTGTCCCCAGAGTCTGCCGCTCTTTAATGACTTTATTCTGACCTGAACACATCCACAGGAGTGCAATTCCAACACTATATATGTATCTCCAACTCACACATGTCAGCTCGTCCTGGGAACGACACTTCCTCGTTTCACTAGACTTCAGCGAGGTGCATTCACTGACACTCCGAAAATCACAACAATGTCTTTATTATGCGTGTATGTGTGGTCTACAGAAATAGATATACAAAGAAAAACAGTAAGTGGATATTCTTATCTCTCACTAACGTAGCTCTTACTGCGGAAGTACAATTTGCTGCATTTAAGTATGCTCGGAAATCCCAGAAAATACATCTACACTCAAAACATGTCAATTCAACTTAAGTTACGTGGCGTATTTGAACATAATTGGTTCAAATGTTCTGCTACTATTAAAGATACTAGTGTTACGCAAATACATGTTCAGACATGTGTGGTATCTTATAGCTTGATTTAAATTCCCACTTGATTTGGAGCTGTTAATACATACAAATGTATATACTGTAATTGTGTCTTGTCTTTTATCTTTCCATTGATAAAATACAGCAAAATGGGCTTATTTCACACTTAGTGGCAAATGGTGATTAATTATGATTCATTCAATTGAAAACTTTGATTCATTTGATTACAATTTTTAATCATTTGACAGCCCTAATTTTAAGACAAAATAAAAATTGTACTGTTAGTGTTTATTAAATGCTGTAGTTCTCCCAAAAGAGTGGTTATTGTAGGTAGACGTACATTTTGTTTATGGATATTTTAACAGCCTAGAAATAAACTATTGGATGATAAAAATATGGTGATTGTTTGTTGCATGCCATTGTGGAATTATTTTGGATGATTCATAATTGCCTACAGTTGATTGGTTTCGTAACAAAAGACATTTTGTTCTGCAATTGTTGTGTTGGATGTGCAATAACACACTGCCTTGGCCAAACCTCCATCTTAGATTTATGCACGTGAACAGCTTGGACTTTCACGTCATTCGATTTTATCTTGTGGCAGGTGAAATGAGGGCTATACTTAAAAAATGTTGCTTTCAATTGCTGTTTTTTGTTGTTGTTGTTGTTGTTGTTGTTGTTTTGTTTTTTTTACCCTGAAACACAACTCAATTGTCACGCAGATCAGAAGATTCTTGAAGATCTGGAGCAGAAGAAGCACCTGACGTTCACACCGTCGCGCCGCGTGGGGGGCAAGCGGGTGGTCTGCAACGACGACTTTTTCATCGTGAAAATGGCCTACGATGAGGACGGCGTCATCGTGTCCAACGACATGTACCGCGACCTTCAGGCCGACAAGCCCGAGTGGAAGCGTTTCATCGAGACGAGGCTGCTCATGTACTCCTTTGTTAATGACAAGTGAGTCTTGGAACCAATAAAGTGGGCACTTCATTAGATACACCTGAATCAACACCACTGCAAACCACAATCACAATAATAAGCATGTAGGTAAGCATTATTATACGGCTATTATTCAGATAATTTACAGCGCTTTTATTGGATCTCTTTAGAAAGTTCAGGTGTATGTAATATGTGGCTGGTGAGTGTGCAACGGCGGTGTCCAAAGTGCAGCCCTGGGGACACTTTTAGTCTCCAGCTCTTTTTTTTTTGGCCGTCGGCATATTTTAAAAATAGAATAAGTTCATCATTAATGAGATGTATTACAGCTGTATGTTCCGTCACACTTTTTTTCATGGTTTGGCTGGTCCTGCGACTTGTACACCGGAGCGACTTATATATGTTTTTTTTCACACTGACAGCCACGAGAGGACGCTCTCGGCTTGTGTGCCACTATCTGCTACTCCTATCAGTCCTGTACCACAGAAAATTTACAATGTAAACATCAACTTGTAAAGACAACTGACTGCAATGAAGAAAACCAAAAAAGCTTATCACGGGCTAAAAGCTAGATGGCCACCGCTAGAGGAACAAGTTCACAAATGGGTGCTTGAACAACGTACTGCTGGGAGAGGCTTGTCAAGAGTGCACCCAGATAGGTGCCAACACGATGAATATAGATGCGGGTTGTTTAGACTGGAATTATCATACCATACCATGTTAGCATACCACCTATTCACGTTACGCTAAAATACGCCTATTTAGCCTGTTCTCCATTTTATTGTTATTACTATAACTTGCCTTTCAAGATGAAATGTCCGTTCTTGGTCTCTGATTTTATAATGTAAATTTCCGCCCCAAAAATGTGACTTATAGTCCAGTGCGACTTATATATGTTTCTTTCTTCTTCATTGTGCATTTTTGGCTGGTGCGACTTATACTCCGGAGTGACTTATAGCCCGAAAAATAGGGTAATTATTACACTTTGTTGCATACAGCACAAAACAAAGATGTGGATGTTTTGTTCTGATAGCTTAGCTTAAATTGACCAACATTTGATTGGCTTTAGCATGTTTTATGCACAAAATGTATGCGGCCCTAGACAACCCCGAGTAAATAGATTATTCTGTTTTATTACAAAGCTTACAATGAAATGTATTGTTAATGTTATTATTTATTACATTTTTTTTTCTCAAATGCAGGTTCATGGTTCCTGATGATCCACTTGGCCGCTATGGTCCAAACCTGAAGAACTTCCTTCGGAGGTTTCCAAAGACGCAGAAAAAGCCTCTATGCCCTTACGGTGAGAGATGTTTCTACGGGTAGTCCTCGGGTTACGTACGACTTCCTTTCCTAGACTGTGATGCAAGTCGGATGTTATAAATTATATCAAATGATACCAGAATTAACTCCTAAGTCAGTCATACTGTACACAGAACACATGAAAGACAGAAGCCTCAATAATGAGCTGCTTTTGTTGTCGTCACTGTCTATTTCATAGGAGCAGATCCTTTCATTTATTCAAGAATACCATCTTTGTTCTTCATGATGGTCGCCACGTTGGACGGGGCATGCAACCAATGTTGATTTCGCCACGACTGAACGTCTTACAATGTCTAACTTCGCTTTCACTTTTACGCGCTGCCACCAGATGAGTCACTGCCTTGGGAGTTAGTCTGTCAATTAATATTGCTAATAATAGACATATTAACTTGCCATGAATTATTCATCATTAATGGCAGTGCAGTAAAATTCGGAACAGCGTAATCCCAGGGCCACTTCGATAGGAATGTGATATTTTATGTTTTAAATGATCATAACCATCCATCCATCAATTCAACATACAACACAATCATAGTTTGGTCTTTTTACAGGAAGAAAATGTACCTTTGGATTGAAATGTAAATTTCATCATCCGGAGCGGGCCAATCAGTCCCCTCGCTTGCTTGCTGATGCACTTCGAGAGAACACAAAGAAGCTCTCCTCCATTGTTTCCAAATCATCAGACAGCAGTCCCGCTCCTGACCACAGCCTCTTACTTGTGGAAGATATGGCAAAGAAATTGACTCTGGGGCATGAGAAAGGATCCTTGAGGAAAGGCACCCACTGCTCGAGGCAGAAAGCCTCCTCGCCAAAAAAGGAGAAGGCTAGTTTAGGCTTTTCTGATCATTGCTCCCTTAAGCAGCTAGACTCTGGCATAGGTTCTATAGACAGCCAATCAATGGAGGCCCCTCAGTGTGGCGCAACATCTGGGAGCCACCAGCCTAGGCAGCATTTTTCTTCAACAAGAGCACCATGCCACTGCTGTTCTCATGGGTCTGCCTCTTGGAGATCTTTTCATCAGAGGCCAGTGCACCACCACAGCTCTGGTGACTTCATGCCTTCAGACTCTCCTCATTACGCCAGCTATGGAGGCTACCCCGTTAGCAACATGGATCATTTCCAACATGGCCACCTGGAGCAGATATACTGGTCTGACCCAGTCAGGCCTTATGCACCCATCTGCCATTTCCCAGGTGGGCGTTCACCAAGGGAGCCTCCTCAGAGGCAAGCATTGGACCCCAACTTGGAGGAGAGGAAGATCGTGCGTAAAAAGCTCCTCGCTATCTACAGTGCCCACTTGGTGGACGCCGCCATGGACATGTTTCCACATGTGGTTGACCCTCAGATGTTGGTTGCTGAGATTGTCATGATGCAGAGTCACAATAAGATGAGATAAGCTTGTGCTAAACACACGTTTGCGTATTATTTTTTTTTGTCTTTGTGTTTTATTAATGCTTTGGAACATGAAGCTATGTGTTTTCTCAATGAGCAGTATAGTTGATACAAATTGTATCCAAATATATCTCACAAATTAGTAGAAACATTTGCAAATGCTCATTCAGAAATAGAGCATTATGCAAGGATGTTAGGGCTCTGCAGGATGATATCAAGGCATTATTGGAAGACAGTGCTGCCTTGCGCGCTGCTCTTAAGGAGGCTATAAAACCTATGGAAGCTGCCTTGCGCGCTGCTCTTAAGGAGGCTATAAAACCTATGGAAGCTGCCTTGTGCGCTGCTCTTAAGAGGTGAAAAAAATCTATGGAAGCAAATAGAGCATTGTGCAATGATATCAACATTCTACGGGATGATATCAAGGCACTGTTGAAGGATAATGCTGCCTTTCGCACCACACTTGAGGAAGAGAAAGAAGCAAAGGAAAATATCACTATGCAAATGAAAAATACAATTGACGAGATGGATCAGAATGAATGAATGATGTGATCCTCACAGGGCTCCGAATTACACCCAGGTCAAAAGATAGGGTAGTCCAAAACAGAGGGGAACCAGATGGAATGGATGTTCCTTCAACAAAGCAACAGATGGCCAATGTCCTACAATCAAAGGTGGGCGGATGTAGACTTCAACACCGTCGCCACTTGCATCCCACAATATGGCAGAAACAAGACCACTCCTGTGATCGTTTCAGTTCACTAACAGGGAATTCAAAACTGCACTGCTGAAACAGGGAAAGAAGCTGAGAGGCAAAAACGGTAAAAACATGAATGAGCATCGGACAAAACGCAGTGCAGACATGAGGAAGCAGGGAAAGATACAAAGCACTCGGAGCACCGACGGTAAAATCTACATCAAGCTAAATCGAGGTCCAAGAGAAGCAAGAGTGCTTGTTGCCAAATACATCAACGATCTGGATTCATATTAAAGAGCATATCACTATGACAATAAGGATAATAGAAGCACGCCATCGTGCAAGGGCCTGCTCAACAAAGTACTAAAATGAATCTATGTTCAAGGACAGTCACAGTACAGCACCAAAGATGGGAGGATGTGGATGCGGATATCAACTGGGGAGAACAGAAGAAAAAGAAAAAGAAGGAAAAAAATGTATTTTTAAATATACTTGTGTGTGTGTGTATTAGCAATTGATTAGCGATTGATGTGAATTGTAACATGACGTATTCGATGTAATCGGTATGCATGTTAGAAATAAATGAAACCATAACCATAACCCTGATGCATCTTCAATCATATCAGACAGAATCATGGGGCTGCGGCACCCTTAGTGTTAGTACTTTGACGAAGAGCTTATCCCGCAAAAATGTAAAAGTAAGTTATTACTTTAATTGTGATGTGTGCACTTTTACACTTTTACACAAAATGAAGAGCCAGAACATCAGTGCGCTGCCTGGCAGGTAGTGAGGGCGTCAGGCTCAGCTTTAGTCACACATAATGTTCGGCTGGCCTGATGTATTCCTCAGATTCCTTTTCGAGCACAACTCAATGTCTGCCCTGCCACTCACACAATATGCAAATCATGATGGAAGGAGGACCTTGTTGTCTGCATGTGCGCACAAGACATTCTGTTCCTGACGCAGTGATTGAGTGTATAAATGTGTTTCTATTCTCCTTCTTTTTCTCTTGATTGTTTAAACGTGTTCATGCGGTTCTTTTTCAAGTTGAATGACATGAGACACTTGTATGAGGCAGCGTGTGGAAGAGTAATTCAAGGCTTTATTGTGCTCATATGTTTTCTGATACGCAGACCCTTTTTTGATTTTAGTTAGATTGCTACTACTTCATCATTAATTAAATTCAGGTTTGGAAACATTTAGGATTTGGCAAAAATTGTAGTCCGTTGCACTGCTATTTTCCACAACGTGCGTCCAGCGTTTGTTTAGGACACCACCTGCTGGACTGATATGGAACATGTAAGGTGACGCCCTAGTAGCCGCTCATAACGCTGCATAAATAATAATAATGATAATATAGTATCTGTAAAAACGGGTCACTAGCTATGCAAGGTATCTTTTTGTGTCAAAATGATATAAATGAATAAAAACCTAGATTGATCATATACAAATTCTAATTTTAATGTGACATTATTGGATTAATTAGACATTTAAACAAATATGACTATTTCACTTCTAAATTACTTAAGAGAAGTTAAATAATATTTTCCTGATTTTATGTTGTAATTATTTAATACTTATTTTTATTTCATTCTGGAACAATAAAAAAAAACAATCCAGTAAACGGCATGTCCGAAACAGTGAAAAACATAAAGTGAAGTAAAACTGTTGAGTAATTTAAACGTGTTATATACAATAACTTTATTGAATGAATGAAGCATTTCAGTAAACATATGCTTATTCAATTTACTTAATTTAATTTTACAATCCAATAACTGTTAAAGTTGGTTTGATTAACATTACTCTGAAGACAATTCGACTTTGCACAGTCGCAGTGATAGTCGATACTGTCCAATTGCTCATTCGCTAGCAACAAATAACTACATTACCCAGAAGGCAATTGGACTTCGCGCAGTCGCAGTGGTAGTTGATATATTCACTAATTAAAGAGCTAGCCAAAGGGATACATTCTGCAGTTATGTAGCTCAAATAAGGCGGACCCGACTATGCTGGGCCCGGTTACTGTAAGCTACTTTTACGGTCTCATTTGGGCCTGAGAAGTGCTGTAAAACTGCTGTATCTTCGTTAGTCAAACAGGCAGCTAATTTAGGTAGCCACATGCTAGCAGGCTAAAAGGCTACCGTGAGTTTGTTTTTCTCTCTCGGCTAGCCTGTAGCTAGTCTGAGTGAACGGACAGGCGGCTAACCTCGCTACTGTATTTGTTTTGAATTCACCGATGGTGTCTTTTGGAAAATAATCTTCCTCCGCGTCTACCAAGTGTCCAGCAAAGATGTGGCAAAGTGTCGGGCTCACATTGCTGGTCATTGTGGCCACGCTGCTGTGTGCTCTTATCTTCATGTTGTGTGGTAAGTTTGAAGGACAACAATCTTCATGTCCAACTTACATAAGCATGCTGGCTGAGGCCAACATGCGTCATTGTTAATAAGCAGATGGCTGCTCAGTCCTAATCGAAACCTAGCTTTTTAAAGCGCCATTCAGAGTGGATTACATGTCACTTACCAGTTTCAATGTCCCGTGAAGAGTCTATTTTTATCTTCTGCTTAGGCTTCTGTTAATACTGGTGTGATACCATCCTTTATTATTAGCACATGATAATATCTGTATTTTGATGGTTTGTTTACAGTCTTTAACAAGTTAAGACATGTAACATACAGTAATTGTATTGTACTGTAGTGCGCATTGCGATGCCACTTACTAAACATCAAATCAGTTTGCTCTGATGTTTATGATGGTGGCTCATCCCAGGGCGGATCACGTGCTATATGATATGCTGTGATATTTTACCCACCGTTATTCCTCCATTCATTTGACAATACAGGAGAGCGCATTATGGGCTGATGTTTATAATGCGATGTTGTCTTGTCTGTTGGCTCAGGTTGGTATGTAGTCTGGCAGCTCTTCTTGTCCAAGTTCAAGTTCCTGCGTGAGCTTGTCGGGGATGCGGCCGCCCCGCAGGCTGAAACTCAACCGTCCGAAAGCAAGAGCGAACGCGCCGCTAACGTCCCCACGCGAAATCGTCCCAGGACTGCACGCCAAAGAGTTGCCTTTCCAGAGAGCAGCACCTTGTAAGATCATCACTGACCAGGCTCTCTGTGACACTAAATCACAACCTTGATGACACTCAGTAGGAAGCCTCACTCTTGAACCTGGACGCTTTTAATTGGGCCAGGCGGATCTCCTGGTCCATCTAAGAGGAAAAGCCATTTAGTGCACCATCCATTTGAGTATGTCACCTCTTTTTGTGTTTGGACTTTGGACAGTTCACCTTCTTAAAGTGCAATGAAAGGTTTAAAGGAAGAGTCGGGGTGGTTTGAAGCTGCTACACGGCGACACACATCAATAGATGTCTACAAATTAACGCTGCAGTAAAAAAAAAAAAAAAAAAAAAAAAAACACGCCCCAGCAGCGACCAAACCGTGTCTCTCGTTCCCTCCTGCCCCCCCATGCTTTCTGCCTGCACTAGTGCCTGTCTGTAGATGGCTGCCACTGTTTGTCACATCATCCTCTTGTATACCGTCTACAATAAGTTCATGGCCACTGTAGAGGAAAAAAAAAAGAAAAAGAGGCCAAATCAAAAGCCGAGCAGGCCTTGTTGATATTTATGTGATCCAGCTTCCCTCCAAGTTACCTGTTGCACCTTTTTAATTGATGATGATTATGATTTCTGTGGAGCAGTTGCTTCAAACCAAACACGTTGAGCTCAGTCTTCTTTGCTGCTCAAAGCGAAGCATCACTGTCAGAGATGAATGTCCTCACTAGCTCATTTTTTATATTAAAGTCCTCAACATTCATGTACTTGTTTTTTTTATTTATTTATTTTTTTTTACAAGCTCTCTTCCACTTGAACAAAGCAGTTGGCTGTAATTACCTTTACTTTGATGCGTTGTGTGGTAATGGACGCAGCCTCTACATGGCCTCTGTAAAGCTGGTTACTTTCCGGGACGGCCGTTGAATGCCGAAAAACAGTTACTGCTCCTACCCGTCCAAACCCTTCTGCTAGCTTGCCGTTGACATCCGATTTTGGATCAACATTTGCAATAAAAGTGACTGCTGTAATTATTAATTTGATTCAGCTCCGGTTGCAAATGTTGCACTGAGCCGACCGTTCTTTTGTTATGAAGTTAAGCAAAACCTTTCAGCCCCTTCATCTTCACTGGTGCTCGCCGGCTTCTTCTTCGTTGGTGTTTGGGGCTATTTCGTCCAGTCGGCCAACTGCGCATCGAATCTATCGAATCTAGGAATCGAAATAAAAACGTTTGAAGGATCCCGGGAGACTCGGACGGTGAGTCCCAGTTCCCATTGATGCTCGAGACTCGATGCCCAACCCGAGTAACAGTACGCAAGTATGGTGCATTCAAGGACCACCAAAATAAGTGAAATCTTGATGCTTCACGAAAAACCTCATCAGTGACTATTCGCAGCTATTTATAAATCATTACTGACTGATGGCGATTTAGATTTGCTGTTTGCTGAAAATAAATGCCAGTTTTTGGAGGGAAAAAAAGTTGTGTCAGCAAAAATCTGCAAATTTGCCAGAGGCTTGAATGCTGAATCCAGAGTGCAGGGATCCACTATAAATCATTCAAATCCAGTGGTACAAATAAATCTATTATAAATATCCTTACTTCTAATAGACACCTCGTGCTTTCTGCAGTTTTTATTTTCAATGCATGTACGGTATGTACTGTATGTACTACAGGTGCACGTTCCGTGGGGTGCAGGTCACACTGTGGACACCAGATGGCAGCATCACACAAATACATTAATGGATGTTGATGGATGTTACGCTACAATTTACTACAGACTAGACTCACTCAGGTTGGGTAAATAATGATTGTTTTTCTTGCTTGCTTGATGTGTTTTATAGGACTAAAATGCATAAATGATTGGAAAAACATATTGTTAGAGAAGCATGTGTGTAATTTGAGTCTTACTCTGTGTATAGTTCAGCAGTAATGGAGTTATGCTGTACGTGGGATGCTTCATTGACACAGTTTCTGTCCATGTTCCAAGTTGTGTTGGCAGTGTACTGCTGAGAACAATGTGCAACATCTTGAGGACGGCACTGTTTTACTGTTTGCAACGATGCCTCCATATTCTCCTCCAGACTTGGCTGCTTGGTTTGAGACCTGCAGCTGGGCCTTCTTCTTCTTCTTCTTCTTTTTTTTAAAGTAAAGACAGACCTTCTGCACTTTTGAGAAGCTATAATTTCAGATTCTGCAAATACTTTACAGGAAATGATTGTGGTAAGCCACGGAAATGACATCCACTCTCCAGCGCTCACTCAGCTGCCTCTTGTCTCGGCACACTGAGCCTCGCTGCTGCATGCTCTCCGAAGGCCTCCCACGCTCTTTCAGTGTGTCTCCTCACAAAACAAGGTGAGCAGCTGACGTCGAAGCACTTTCCAGTTCCATCTCAACGGCCTAACACCTGTTTGCTATCGCTCTACGCCGTGTCCAGACTGTCTCATCAGGGAGTGTGCTGTCAACTCAGCTTCCCTCTGTGTGCCTGCAGCACCTTGCCGAGTTGTGTAACTGCGGTAAAACGGAGAGAGCCAGGTTTGTGGTGTTTGGTCTGTAGCTCCTGGTGACAAACACACACACACGCACACACACACACACATTGAAATAAAAGAAGCTTGTTTTGGTTGACTGTCAGCAGCCAAGACTAAAATAACTTATTGATTCTTCTAGCGGCTAGCCCAAAGCACATCCTCCCTTGTCAATAACTCCTACACAAAAGGCAACATCACATACACAAATGTAAGCAACAACATTTGCTCATTATTTCTGCTGCTGCCCAATCCACACACTATGAATATTCTAATCATTCTAAACCTGTCACGTCCTTAAATGTGTGGCAGCCCCCTCCATCGGCTATTTGCATACGCTTACAAAAGCAGGTGGATTTAATTTTTACGATAACGTGTCACACAATTTACGATAAATACCACAATCGACGTCAAATAACCACACAGTTTGCACACAATAACTCTCTATGTAAGAAACGTTTACACTATGCAATAACTCTACAAAAACGAAGTAGAATAACTACATGCAAATGCTTTAAAATACCTCTTAGCAATTCTAATTATTTGTTATCATCTGTAGTAAGAGTTCATAGTAATAACTAGTTTTAATATAATTACAGAATCTCCCTTCCCCCCCCAAAAAACACAAAAACAAGGGGTGTTTTTCCGCAAAAGCATCAAACGGAAGACCATGCATAGCCTTTGTTTGCACGATCACGTTCTTTTAACAGCTCACCTCCACAAGGGGGCGTTTTTGCATTGTGTCATGGAACCTACAAAGTCCATCCAATCCTTTTTCTATGCCACTTACCCTCATTAGGGTCGCGGGTATGCTGGAGCCTATCCAAGCTGACTTCGGGCGAGAGGCGGGGTACACCCTGGACTGGTCGCCAGCCAATCGCAGGGCACATATAGACAAACAACCATTCACATTCACATTCATACCTATGGACAATTTAGAGTCGCCAATTTACCTAACATGCATGTTTTTGGAATGTGGGAGGAAACCGGAGTACCCGGAGAAAACCCACGCACGCACGGGGAGAACATGCAAACTCCACACAGAAATGCCCAAGCGGAGATTCGAACCCAGGTCTTCTTGATCTCCTGGCTGTGTGGCCAACATGCTAACCACTCGGCCACCTGCATAGTCGAACACCCCAAATCAGGGGCATGCGCCCTGTGGACCATTTTCAGCCTGCACCTTGTTTTGAGACTTATCTTAAAAATACAAATAAATTCATTAGAATGAGATACCGCTTCTTATAATAATAACTCGCCATGGGGCCAAAGAATGTTGGGAGTGCCAGCACTTTGATAAAGAAGGTGAGAAACACGATTGAATTTGATATCACCAGGACGTACGGGAAGTCCCATCGTTTGTAATTATCTTGCAATGTTTTCTGCACGTGAAACCATCATCATGCTGTATAAAATTGTGGGCGTCAAGGACGGATTAATTGGATTTACACTATTTTCTACGGGAACAATTATTTGTTGTTTTGTCTGAGCTTTTGGAAGGGATTCATGATGAAAACGGAAGTTTTACAGTATATGAGTGTTTGCCAGCCAGCTGCTCGTCTTTAATTCCTTTCACTTTCTTCAGGAAAGTCACCGTTGCAAAGCAGATTAGCACCGAAATCAGACCGACAGGATGGAGATGACATTTTCTGGATTAGCCCTTTTTAAAAAGTTGGTTGCTTTGCAAATTCCTTGGCATCTCCCCGGAGCGCTCACGCAGGAATGCGCTAGATCATAAAAACAAACGAGTTGGCATGCAGCGCCAGCCTATGCGAGCTGCTCTGAGTTTTAATGAGATGTTCTGATTGGGACCTTAAGGGGGTCTATTGTTGGCATATACAGTAGACTGTATAGTATCTGTCTGTAGAGCAGCCTCTCCTCGGGGAGGCGCTATATTTCACTGAAGAAAAAGCAAGGAGGTAGAAGAAAGAGGCTGAATGTAGAAAACACTCCCATCATTCCAATTTGAAGAGCCTTTTGTCAGCTCAGTGAACTTTGAGCAAGAGAAAATGTGTTTTGGCATTTCCGGAAAAATGTCTCACACGGTTCAGAGAACACACACACACTCACGCAAAACACAACGCGTTCTTCATTCTTCACTGTCACAGCCAATGTTCCACAGGAAAGGTGAGGAGTTATTCTCTATCCCCGCTAGCTAAGGGACAACGAGAAATCATGTCACCGGCAGTAAAAATAACCAGATATTTTTAGATTATAGGCCGCAAATAACTCCATGTTGCCTGATGATGAGGATTTGACAGGAAAGGGGGGTGGGAAGGAGAGTACAAATACACACACTGGCCACAGCATGTTGTACAACTCGACTAGATATGATACATTTCCGCGTTCTCCCAAGAATCATTTGTAAAGATAGGCGACTTCTCCAGTCCCACGCCTGAAATATAAAACCCTTTATCACGGTGCTGTACAAGCAATGCCCACACGGATGACGTGGCATCTGTAAAGCTGAGGTTAATGCGTGAGTTTGATTTCATGTAATCATTTACAACATTATTAATGATTCTAAAATGTAAATGGAAAATATGAATAAAAGACAGAAAACTATCCTTTAATGTCACAAAAATGCATTTGTACAAATGCCCTCTGCATAAAATGTAAATTCTTATTTAGCATAATTATTTTTATTTGTAAAATGGTTCAGTAAATGTATTTGACATGCAAATTATGATATTTAATATTTATTTATCATTTATATTTTATGTTTGCACATTTTGTATTTCTATTAATTGTTTTTAGTTTCTTTTTTTAATTAGCTCACATGGCATCTGTAAAGCTAAGGTTTATGGTCGAGTTTCATTCTGTTTCATCATTTCTAATTATTATATTATTTATTCTAAAACATATTTTTTTGTACATAAATTATTTAAATTTAGTATTGTTTGATTGGAAAATATTTTTAAAAAATTAAACTATTAAAATATTCAATATTGTTGTAAAAATGCGTTTGTCAAAATTCTGTATAAAAATTTGTCAAAAAATTATCATATGGTATTGTTTGGGGGGGGAAAATATGCAATATTGCTATCAAGATGGATTTGTCCAAAATCTGTATAAAATTTTGATTTAATAAATAATTTAATGTCGTGGACATTGTTGGATTTTAATATTTCTTTATTATTCAGATTTTAAGTATTGGCTGCCATGGTATCTGTAAAGTTTATTTCTATTTTACAGCATTCTAAAACATTATTTTGCATATTTAAATTATCATATGGTATTGTTTGAGTAAAACATCGTCAATATTGTTAAATAAAAAAAATGCATTAATACAAATTCTGAATATAATTTTGTACAAGACCAGATTAAATAACATTGTATTTAAATATTATTGTATATAAGTATTTTTTAAAAGAAATATAACTGTTGATTCCTTATTGATGATTTGAGCCATAATCATTTTGTTTGAAAAGTAAAATAAAGAATATTGTGTTTTAGTGCAGTATGTGCAGTTTATGACGTTTATTGAGAAAGAACTTGGACGTTTCGTTGTGGGTTTTTGCGCAGTCCAGTTATTAAATAAAATTATTATTTTTTTTTTACTTTATTAGATAAAATTCAAGCCTCAGCGGAGGCCTGTACTCGAGTGTTAATATAAAAGAAATGAAAAGACACTGTGTCACGGTTATGAACAAGTCTTTATCTGTGGAGAGCCCACATACAAACACACAGATATTAACATGATTTAGGATCTACTGTCACACATCCAGCAGTAAGACACATCAACAACACTCTAAGGGTGAAATGAACATAAGGTGCTTTATAATATATGACTGGAATGTTATGAAAAAAGTCCACATGAAACAATCTACACAAAAATAGAGCCAATATTTACACAACAGGGACTTTTTACAACATCCAAAACAGAAGAATCACCATTTAGCCATTTGAAGCAGATGTTCTTTGAATTGTTGCGAGTGATGTGACAGATCAGTGACTCTGTCCACCATCTCCTGGATGGCGGCCGTGTTGGGGTAGTTGAGCGCCGCCGTCTTGGTGGCGGCCACTACCGTCTTTAATAAGTCACACAGCACGTTGCTGGAGTTCATCACCCTGTTGGCCACCTCAGGGGCTGAGGCCTGCCGGGACAAAGTGTCTCCAATGAAGACCAGTTTATGGGCGCTGAGGATGACGAACTTGCTGTGCGCCACAAAGATGCGCGGGGGCTGCCCGGCGCTGACGCAGCTGAAGAAGGCGTCAACGGCGCTGAGGAGAGTGACTAAGTGCTGCTCGCACTGCTCCGAGTAGAAGCCCAGCAGCTGGCGGTCTCGGGCGCACGTGCGAGTGGAGGTGGGCAAGGAGGACATCTCCGACAGGGGGGCGGGGGTTCTTCCCGTGTGTTGGTGCGACATCCACTGCGAGATGTCGTTCTCCACGGGTTTGATCACCTCCTGCTCCAGCTTCTTGAACTGGTTGATCTGTGAAGAACACCAGGAACTGCGTTATTGGTCTACATGCAAAGTGCTCGCTGCTTCCCCCAATTTGCTTGTCCCATCACTTCTGTACTGCTCTATTACTGCAATTTACCTGACTTGCTGGATTACTTTCACTTTTTTGAGTCGTTTTGATTATTTCTATCGTGCAAGGTGGCAGCTGTCACTAATTACTTGCGACAGGAGGGATCACATCTTTATTATGCACACCAATACAGTATAGTTGGGTGAGCATGTGTGCTGTGGTTTTGACTTTTGGATTATTTTGAGTCTTTGTCCCGGGTATTAAGAATCTGGGAGGAGCAACCGCATCTTTATGACACACGTTAATGTTGTGGCAGCTGAGCAAACATACAATGGGTTTGACTTTTGGATTATATTGAGTCTTTCTGTTTTATTTCTATTATGAATTATGATGGTTATGAAGAACTGTGGGGTTGCCTATTGGATTATTTTGTGTCATTGTATTTAATTTCTATTATGAACTCTGTCGGTTATTAAGAACCTGCGAGGAGCAATCGCATCTTTATTACACACACAAATGTAGTCGCCGTTCAGCAAATGTGCTGAGGATTTGATGTTTGGATTATTTTCAAATATTTGTAATTTATGTCTGTTGTGAATTGTGTCTGTTATTGATAAGAACCTGTGAGGAGCAATGGCACCGCAGTCATTCTGTGACTCGGCTACACGGCGCAGGTGCATGGAATCGTGCGCTCACACGAGCTAAACGTGCCGTGCTTGTTGTGATTTCGCATGTTCTAAGTTCTCTTTTATTGGTACCTGTCAAATTGTATGCCTAATGTTGTGATCGCTAATCCTCACCTGCTCTTGGCCCAGTTGAGCTTGATTCTGCTTGATGATGTTTTCTTTCTCCAACAGCTCCTTCTGCTGACGTTCAAAGTCTTCTTTGCCCTGCAAGAGGAGGACGAGCAGGTGAGAGAAGCCTTCTGGATTTGACGGTAGAATGTCCTGAATGTGACGCTTGTTAAATAGCAGGATTATGCACAGACTAGTTAAGAAATTTGCTTTACAACTTGCATGTAATTTCAAAGGAGCCATTTCATTGTGGTGTGGATGTGACTAAAGATGCACTTTTGTAAGAAACATTTGAAGAACTGAATGAAGGTACCTGCAGATGTACGTAGTCGTAGTCTTCCATCCAGCTCTTGACACACTTCTCACTGTGGTTCATGTTGTCTTTGTCTTGGCTGGAGGGGACAGGAAACGGCTTGGTCTGACCCCCGTAGGTGTCGCTGTCCGAAGAGGGCGATGTGAGCGGGTGGCTCATGTTCTCGTCGGGCGTGCTCCCGCTCGAGAAGGACCCCTCCATGTGCGTCCGCCTGAACAGCAGCTCGGCGCTGTTCCCTATCGTGGAGGCCAGCTGCTTGGCGTCGTCCGGCACGGTTCTAGACACCATGACGAAGCGGTTCAGCTCGTCGCTCTTGTTGTGGTGCTTGCTAGCGGCCGAGGCGGCCAACGTGTTCAGCGCCCAACAGCTGTTTTCCAGGACTTGGTAGATCTGCAGGAGGATCTGCTGCGAGTCCTCCAGGCGGCCCAGCTGCCGTCTCATCTTGCTGTGAAGGGTGGAGTCGGAAAGGGCCGTGGCGTTGGCGGCAGCCCCTCTGCCGAATATAACAAAGTCCCCCAGGCTCGCACGGATCCTGTCCAGCACTGTGCGGACATCATTGGCGTGGCGCTCCATGAAGGGAAAAGTCCTCCAGTGAGGGGACGCTGCCATAGAATGCAAAGCCCCCACTGAGACATCCACAGCCTGCTGCAGACGGTACAACCTCTGGACTGCTGTGTCAACATCCAAAGCCAAGCGACCCTCAGCGCTGGAGCCCGTGGAGGAAGAGGAGGTGGACATGCTGCTTCGCGTGCTTCCCGTGCTGGAGAACGATAGGCGGTTCACGCCTTCAGTCACGTCTGCCACGGCGCGGGAATCCTGAGCGGGGACATCGTACACACCTTTGTCTCGATCGGCGGGCACGCTTCTGTGCTGGGGGAGCTGCATGCCCCGCGGGACGTCATAGACGTCGCTCTGAGAGCCAGCGCCCGCTGAGAGAAGAGCGGTCGGAGGTACGTCGTAGATGCCCTCGTTGCTGTTCTGCTGTTGGTGATGACCTGAGGGTTCCATGCTGGGGGGGAAATCGTAATGCGACTGGGGGTTCTGTGCGGTTTTGCTGAGGGCCGGTGGTGGGACGTCATAGATGCCCTCCTGCACGTGTTTGAGAGGCTGAGGGAAGTCGTAGGTGCCCTCCTGGGCGGGGTTTACTCTGCAGGGCGGCACCGAGTAGACCTGTTGGCAGACATGGACGGGCGTCACGGGCGTCACGTTTACGTCCACTAACTGATAGCAGTATAGTATCAGAAGCGGTGGATACTACACTTTGAAAGCACACTAATACTGCTTTTCATTCCTTCCTCTGACAGCAAAGGCAGACCCTCCACACACAGACTGCTGGGAGACTACAATCGAGACAAGTAAGTGATTCCATTGCACTTTTTAACCTTAATTAGAAACGACACCCGGCGTTTTCTGGTCATGAGAAACTTAATGTTGGACGTCTGCCTGAAAAAAATTGAACTGAGTGGAAGAGTAAAGGGTTTTGTCTGTGCCTTTCTACCGGAGGGTTTAAACCACAGTCAGGCAAAGCCACAAGAATGTCATAAATAGGACATTTAGCACATTATTCACATAATACTGCCAATTGTCACACACACAAACGAGAAACGGTATCAATAACTTCACATGATCACATCAAGCACTATTACTTCCTAAAACAGATGGAGCAATATTGCCTGAGGAGAGCGCCGCACTGTTCGGAATGTCCTCTTACCGCTTGCGAAGAGGAAGGAGGGACGTCATAAACGTCTTGTCCTGTCCTGAGGTCAGTTTGAGACGGGGGTACGTCGTAGATGTCTTGGTTCCGTGCGCCTCCCTGCTGTCCAGGGTATGGTGAGCCTAACATCTGACCAGGTGGAACATCATATACCTGAAAGATGAACAAATGAGGAGATTCTACTAATGGTAATGGATTTTTATTGTCAGGTGTCTTATACTTTTGTGAACGGGGTTGCCGTGGGGCAATTGTTGTATATTTATTTATACAATGTCTACATGTGTTTTGTGGACTTGGAGAAGGCATTCAACCGTGTTCCTCGAGGAATTCTGTGGGGAGTACTCTGGGAATATGGTGTACCAGCCCACCTAATTCAGGCGGTTCGTTCCCTGTAAGACCGGTGTCAGAGTTTGGTTCGCATTGCCGGTAATAAGTCTGACCCATTTCCAGTGAGGGTTGGACTCTGCCAGGGCTGCCCTTTGTCACCGATTCTGTTCATGACTTTTATGGACAGAATTTGTAGGCGCAGCCAGGGCGTTGAGGGGTTCCGGTTTGGTGGCTGCAGGCTTGGGTCTCTGCTTTTTGCAGATGATGTGGTCCTGCTGGCTTCATCGAGCCGTGGCCTTCAACTTTCACTGGATCGGTTCACAACTGAGTGTGAAGCGGCCAGGATGACAGTCACCACCTCCAAGTCCGAGTCCATGGTTCTCGCTTGGAAGTGCCATCTCCGGGTCGGGGATGAGACCCTGCCCCAAGTTGAGGAGTTTAAGTACCTCGGGGTCTTGTTCACGAGTGAGGGAAGGATGGAATGCGACATCGACAGGCGGATTGGTGCGGCGTCTGCAGTGATGCGGACTCTGCATCGGTCCGTTGTGGTGAAGAGTGAGCTGAGCCAAACGGCAAAGCTCTCAATTTACCAGTCGATCTACGGTCCTACCCTCACCTATGGTCATGAGCTTTGGGTAGTGACCGAAAGGACAAGATCGCGGGTACAAGTGGCCGAAATGAGTTTTCTTCGTGGGGTGGCTGGGCTCTCCCTTAGAGAAAAGGTGAGAAGCACTGTCATCCGGGAGAGACTCTGAGTACAACCGCTACTCCTCTGCATTGAGAGGAGCCAGATGAGGTGGCATGCGTATCTGGTCAGGATGGCCCCCCCGGACACCTCCCAGGGGAGGTGTTCAGGGCACGTCCAACCGGTAGGAAGCCTCGGGGAAGACCCAGGATACGTTGGAGACACTATGTCTCTCAACTGGCCTGGGAACGCCTCGGGATCCGCCGGGAGGAGCTGGACGAAGAAGCTGCTTAGGCTGCTGCCCCTGCGACCCGATCTCGGATAAGCGGTAGAAGATTGATGGATGGTGTCAGATAATTAAAAATGTATAATGTAATGTAAGTGATTGTATTCACCCCCTTCAAGTCAGTATTCAGTAGATGTACTTTTAGCTGCAATCACAGCACTGAGTCTGTGTGGATGTGTCTCAGTCAGGCTGGCACACCTGGAGGCTGCAATTTTTCTCTATTCCACCTTGCAAAACAGGTCAAACTCAGGTTGCTTGAGGATCGGGCGTGAACAGCTCTTCTCAAGTTCAGCCTAAATTCACAAAGACCCAGTGCTGTCATTGTAAACAAAGGTACATCGACTAAATACTGACCTGAGGGGCGTGCAGTTATTAACGTTACCTAATAGTGTTGTGCTAAATTTACATCCATTTGGAAAAACAATCTGTTTTCACTTAGACATGAAAGGAGTTTTTTTTTTTTGCTGAAACATCCAAGGGGTTGAATACTTTTGCAAGGCACTGTATGTGTTATGTTCCTCCATTTAGAATGCAAAGCAAACATACCTTAGACTTTATTATTAGAAGGTGCTAATTGTGTTGTGTTAAAAAAAATACAACCACCTACCCCCTGTGATCTACTGGGTGGGACATCGTAGAGGTCCTGCTGGTTGTGCTGTCCTGGGCTGTAGGTGTACAACTGTCCCACTCTGGTGGGGGTCACCACCTGTCCAATCACAGCAGGGGAGGAAACAAACAATCAGAGCTGCTGTCTAAAAATGACACCTGAGCATACGGCAGCATTCAAGACAAATGCTCCCCAATTGCAAACATGCCAGGACTTCTGTGTCTGTTTTGGCCCGCCATTGTTGAGCCTGGTTCTCATTTTCAAGTCCTCGTGTGACCCAGTAACAAGTCAGTGGTTACCGTTGAGGCAGATAGACTGAGACAGGCCAACATGCTCCTTGTTAGATCTTATTAGCAAAGAACATGTCTCAAAAATTAAAAGTAAGTTACAAAAGGTAGTGACAGGGTTCAATTAGCTGTTGGAACCTTAGTCAGCTGTCAACACGTGTTATATTTGTCCCACGTCATGTAAGCCCCATGCAGTACACAGTCGGGTGAAACGGTGAAATAAAACACATGACAGTATTTGTTCTAAGCCATTAGTGGAGTCCGAGCAACATGAACAGTGTCCACAAAACAACATGTTGCATAGTATCACCATTGTGAAGTTAGCTAATTACATATTTTAGTCCTGAATATTTCAACTTCACGCGATTTATTTTCTTGATATTATTACTTTATTCCAATTTTTGCTGTTGTTTATTCATTTTCTTTCATCATATTTTTTAGAATGTGCCAAGAGCCGATTTAACCCCCCCCCCCCCCCCCCCCCCCCCCCCCCCCAAAAAAAAAAAACAGCCGCGGGCCGCACTTTGGCCACCCCTGGTTTGGGCCTAATTGAATACTCGACAAATTGAAACAACATGCCTCAGATTAATCAACGAATAAAATAATCGTTGGTTGCAGCCCTATATGGAATGAATAACTCCATAAGGATTTCCTGACAACAAGAGTTACACATTTTTACTATAATAGACCCAAACGTGGACATGCCTTGTGCGTGATATCCTGTGAAGGCTTCGTCTAGCAAACCTATTGGCCCATTTGAAATTTGTAGGCCGCGCATTGTTCGTATTCCATTGACATGTCGCTGTGAGAAATATCAATATCGAACATGCATCATGTCTGCCAAAATGTGTCACGCGAGTTATAAATATGTGATTCAGTTAATCTTATTTGGGGGAAACCAGGATTTAGGAGGTTAAAGCACTCAAACTCCTTTACATTTTGGTACAGATTATCAGGATAATGACGTGATTAGCGAAAGGAAAGCAAAACATTTTGCCGGCTTCAGCGAGTGACATTTTTGTCTCTCATTTCCCCCCCCCCTCTCTCCTTCCTGTCAGTGCTAATCAGTCCTTCCACACCTCCTAATCCCACTCTTTCCACTCCACCCTCCCCCACACTGCTGCCTCGTATCCCCTAAAAAGCAGAGCTGCAAAACTCCTCGCTGCGTCAGACAGACAGAGGAATTCTGGGAATGTCCTTCCTTGGGCCCACAAGTCCTTTTCCAACGCCCCCCCCATGCTACCGTCGCCTCTCTTGGTTCGTTACCAGGGTTCGAAAATAGGAATCATGCACGTCTTAACAGTGGGAAAGGTCTCCAAGGGGGTATAAGACTTTAGTCACAGTATCCTCTCTTCTTGAGTCATCATAAAGCTGATAGTGAGGGAAATCTCAGCCAGCACAGAGTGGGATTCATGTTTCAGGGAAACGAGAAGAGGGTTAAGAGGGGGGCGGTGGTGGGAGTTTGGACCGGTCTGTTAAAGAGATTTATGAAAAAACGTCAACGGGAGGGGGGGAGGAATGGAAAATAGGAGTATGTTGCTCAGTATGGAAAGGAATGCCATTCAACGCTGGAGTCCAAAGTGAAGCCCATGTGGTTCTAATCAATCCCATTTGAACAAGCTCGAGGTGATTTAAGGTGTTCATTGCCGGCATACCTGTCCACGCATGCAAGGGCTGAAACACACACCGATGGCTGAAATAAACCAGCTGAGGAATAAATAGCCTCCCTGAGCAGTGCTCTTCTCACGCACTGTCGCTCAAAGAACCTCCCACTGCCGGCTCGCAACAGCTACGTTTCCAACAAGCAAGCGATGAAATTAACAACCATTGCAGATTAAAGGAATAGAACAGGAATCTGAGGTCCTGAGATGAACTACAGTAAGTCAAACGTTCTTGTGGCGTTACTGTGTTAGTTAGCAGAGAATTACAGAGTCAACCGCTGATGATGTCATGGACGGGCGACGGCGCTGGGGGACAATGACTTCCTGTTCCACTGCTAACAGGGACGTTTTGCAATAAAAATACGTTCCGAAAACAGTTGGACTGCCGCATTGTCTTAATAACATGGCAAGACGTGCCACATTGTACACTAATCGAGGCAACATTTTTTTTTACGTAAACCAAATCATACTCTAACTGAGGCGCAGGCTAACCAAGGTTCCACTGTATAAAATCTTCTAACGTAGCATAACTATTTCGCTTTTGTTTTGATTACTATGACAGCCTGTTTAGGCAGAAAAATAGGCACCATTTACACAAGAGCAGGGTCTTTTTTATTGGCCTGAGACACATTGTAGAAATTAAATTAAACAAAGAAACAACAACAATGAGGGGGTAAAAACAGCAAAAAGGTGTAATAATAGGTGTTTAATATGCTGTTGTCACCTAAACACAAAGCTAACGCAGAGTTTTGTCTTTAAATACTAAAAGGTCTTTTTTTTTTAGCCTTTAGTATCAAAATGGCCCCCGCATCCTTTGACTTCTCCATATGCGTCCCTCTGTGGAAAACGTTTGGACGTCCTGATGTAAACGTACTAGAGCTACAACAATCAATTGATAATTAATTGATTATCCTATTAAATGCCAACTATTTTGTTTTTTTATTAATTGTTTTTTTTTTAATTTAAAAATGTAAATATCCTCTGATTTCTGAATTTAAATATTTCTAAATTTTGTTAGTCATCCATGAAAACAGACCTATTATTATCTTTGAGTTTTAGACAAAAGAAGATACCCACACATATCAGCTTTGATATTTTCGTCTCTTTTTAGATATGTTTTGGATATGTTGCGGACCAAACCACTCACTGTTTGGTTCATATTGATTTGGCCTGTCTAGGGCTTAACCGATTACTCAATGAAACAAGCTTCAGACTAACAAAATAATCGTTGCAGCCCAAAAACATACACCCTAGTTGGGCCTGAATTATTTGGGCTACCTGCTGGTTATTGTTGTCATTTTTAGGGACAAGCTGTGTAATTATTATGAATCAATTCTTCAAACACATTTTTGTTTTGGCATTTCTATCGTCATAAAACACAAACGCAGCATTTGAAATCATGACGGAGGGAGGACTTGTTCGATCGAGGGTTTACCAATTCAGACTTGAAGAAAACAGTAATGCTTGGTGGAAGTATTTGCTTTTACTCGAGCTGCGGTTCCACCAAGCATTACTGTTCTCTTCCAGTCTGGATTGGTAAACTCTTGATTGTAACGTTTGGTAAAAGGTCACGCTCGCCCTGCGGGTTGAGTCTGTGTGTTAGCGATAAGAGGATATTGGGACTCAGCTGCCACATGCAGATGGCAGCAAGGTGTCTGTATTGACCTTTTTCCACAGGTACATGTCATCACTTCTGAGCAGCACTCATCCTTGCCATATGCGCACTGCTCATTTATTTCCCATCTCCTCCCTCTTGTTGACCCGCCACGCTGTTACTCCAGAGGCGGGCCCGGCACTTAATTGCTGGCAGGGTAAATATTTACCGGGTCCGATGAGGTTATGAGGTTGGTTGTTTTTTGTGGCGCCGGCGGCACCCTTTTTCAGCAGAAGAAAGGGACTCGAGGCGATGACATCACGTAGGGCCCCCGTGAGAGGGAACAAACATTTGCTCCCACTGAGGTGATAGGCTGGAAGGATTCCTTCACGGGGAGGAAGTGTGTTACCAAAGGGGTGGTGGGGGGCAGATCAGGTTTAAAGTGGTGCCCCGAGGAGCCAAACAGATATGTTATGTGTTGCGGTGAGTGAGTCATGGCGCTCCCACTATTTGCTTAGCACACGGGCAGGCTCAGGTTTTGGCAGGTAGGACTTACTTCACTGTTATTTGAGCGATGTCGTCACAACGTCAACAACCCTTTCATGGGCTTGTTATAAACCTTGTTGGATTTTATGTACTGCACTTGTTATCCTTATTGTAATATGAAAACCCGTTGAAGAGAGTTGTAATATTGTGATAATTCTGACATATAGGAAAGTAAAAAGCAAAACTGCCAAAATGTTTTGGTTCTTCAAATGTTAACATTAGCACCTGAGGGTCACCGTGGGCCTTTCTGGCAACCTTTTAGGTAGGGATGGGGCTGATCCAATCCAGTAACGGTATTGGGCACCAATACCAGCGTAATTCACGTTTTGGAATTTTCCAATACCACCTGGGGAGATTTCCGATCCATGCGCCACGCCTGTGCAAACGTAGCCAAACAAGTATCAGCAAATGTAGCTGCCTCCACACATGCACTGCAGCCGCCATTCCCACTCGCAGCGCAAACACGTACACAAGTGCTCCAACTGACTCGTTCACGGCCACACACAACAGTCGGACATCACAAACTCTCAACACTACACATAACAATATCATACTTGCCTGTCGAGAGGAGTTTATGACAGCCTCATATGAAATCACCAATAATGATAATGTGGTGACCCGGAATTGATGTGTGATATTAGTTTTATGTTGTCCGACTGCTCGTGAACTCGTCAGGCTACATTTATAGTACACACACAAGCACGAGTTATATTTATGTCTTAAATGGCTTATTTACTCTTATTATTTCTACTATATTTGGTAATGCAAGTGTAAAGGTGACCATAGGGGTGTTATCTAATGTCTAGAAGGCTCTAATAATGTAAAAAAAAAAAACTATTTTAAAACAGGTTTTCTATGCTGTAACTACGATAATATTCCATTTATAAAGAAGAAATATCCTACTTCAAGGAAATTCAACTATCACGGTCGGTCTGGAACCAATTAAATGTGATAAATGAGGGATTAATGTACTACTACTACTTTCTCTGCACTCCATTAGGTACGCCAATACAACAGCTAAAATTCAGACATCATAAAGATCATTCTCAATGTATTTTTCCTGGAGTTTCATTTCTTATATTAAATCTCAGCTGGTTTGTTGTGGACAGGGAGTATATTCACTAGCTGCTCACTGACGAGTTACGTTTAATTAAAGGCCTGTCATGATAACTGTGTGCGTGTGTGTGTGTGTGTGTGTGTGTGTGTGTGTGTGTGTGTGCGTGCGTGCGTGCGTGTGACTAGATTGAAGAGGAACTCATCATATCACACTTGCTCATTGGTTTTGCAGGCAGCACTTCTTTCCCATAATGGCCTGCTGACATAAATCAACAACCCTAACGAGGCCGCTCACCAAAAGATGGTGACAGTGACACGTCCGGTAATTTGGCAACTATATCGAGATTCACCCATCCATCCCCTCATTCACACATCCTCATCTCTTCCCTCCTGCCACGATCAGTCATCTTGTTGTTCAATGTCGAGAGACACCCGAGGACGCACACACACACACACACACACACACACACACACACACACACACACACACACACACACACACACACACACACACAGGCGCTTGCAGACATCATCCTATGTTAGTTAAGAGTGGAACTTTTACATGACAAATCTCAATATAGGGTGTGTCGGCTTTTCTGAATCACTGTACAAAAAGCAGTGTTCCCCCGCTACTACTTGGAGCTGCCTATGAATGCATAAAACCAATTAACGCCAGTAATTAAGTTATGAATCCTCGAGCTGCTTTGCCATTGTATATCCTAAAGCCCAAACCCAGACCGACTTCTTTAATGAGGAGGACACGCAAATCAGGATCATCTTTCACCCGCTCGCATCAAAGCGTCTTAATCCCTTAGCAACATTGAAAGATGACATGCGGTGTTTTGTTTCTCAGAAAGTCATCATTACATATTGTAATTCCCAGAAGAACAGGCAATACCGTTGAGTGACAGATTACTTTAATGATCCTTTGGTGCAAATCCAAATGGGGAGCTACTTTAAAGCTGTATTAAATGCTAGCATTGAAGTACAAACCGCATATGTCAGCCTAAATAGTAGGCAGGCGGATCAGCCAATCCACAGACAGACACCCCAAAGGTCAAATCACTGTTTGCATTGCCAAAAACTTCCAGCACAGCATTTCCTGTCATCCAGCCCGGCTTTGGTTTATGACTCATTTATGACAGGCGCTGCACTAAACCTTCAAGGGGCAAAGTCCTCTCAGTATGCATACCACAGTGCAGTATGCTTTTGCTACAACTGATTTATGAGCGTACCCCCGCCCCCTCGGTCACCGATTCATCACTGCAGTAACAATGGCAAGCAGGTTGAGTGTCGGCGTGCTCCAGGAAGAAATAACTCGCAAGTGAGATTGTTGTATGGACGATTTGGCTGAGGCAAACAAACAAACCATTTGTTCCACCTAATACCGTTGCTCCCAAAAAGCAGTTTTATCAAGGTGAACGGCACACCCCTCGTAGGCCATGAACTACTGTCAGTCAACTTACTTAAATTGCATGGGAGTCCATTAATCCCTTACATCTTCGCAGTGCTCCTGAATAGATTGGCTGTATCGGTATGACGCAGTGGATGGAGGAAATGCCCATACAAGGAGCACAGCTCATTGGGCAGGAAGTGAGGAATGAATAGGCCGTCTGGTAGGAGTAGATAAGACGCTTGGCTGAGGTCTTTGAACTATGAACCCAACCCATCTTTGAACACCATGACCTCACAGCCTGAGTCAGAACGGGGAAACACAAGGGAATGGGCGGCAGCGAGTGCTGAAACAGACACACCTTTCACAACGCAAGCAGAGTAAGGAAACCATGAGCAGTAGATTCAGGATGAGAAACGAGCCTTGTAGGAGCACAAGGGCCTTCTTCTCTTTGGGTGACCGCCACAGCTTTAGCCCTCACGTGGGCTTCAAGAGGGTCAATCCAGGACAAGGCCCAGCATCAAACCAAAAGGAGAGACCGCCAAACCTCAGCGCGCATTCATACACCAAAGCTCCATGCCACATGAAGAGAAACTAACCCGTCGCCAATTTGAATTTGCAATGTGTAGACCAGAGGACACAATTTGGAGGAAGTACAAACGCATGGTGGTTGGTAGCGAAAGCAAAAACTGGACTCGAGCAACGTTGACGTAAAACTATTTTCGTCGAAGTAGAAAAGGATCTCAATTGTGCGGTACTTCACATGCTAATTTAGTCTATCTAATGTGAATGGATATATTAGTTCTTGCCAAGGTTGCACAAGATGCTCTTGTACATTTATGCAACAACAATCCAGTAAAAACATGAACCAGTACGGAAAAATGACGGAAAATGCTGCAGTATGCACACCTGGGCCAGTAGTTGGCAATGTCCCTTTGTAAAGGAACACTTTGTCCAAGCGCACCAACTGCTTGCTTCCCTTAACCGAAAACACCTATTAACTCCATGTCCGCATAAGGTTTTGGGCGGCAGTGGCTCAGGAGGTAGAGCAGGTGGTCCAGAAACCAGAAGGTTGGCTGTTCGATCCTCGCTGCCTTCACCCAGTCACTGTCGTTGTGTCCCTGGGCAAGACCCTTTACCCACCTTGCCCCCAGTGCTGCCCACACTATAAATGTCAATGAATGTTTGGTGGTGGTCGGAGAGGCCGTAGGTGCAAATTGGCAGCCACGTCTCCGTCAGACTACCCCGGGGCAGCTGTGACTACAGATGAGATACAGATAAGATCCAACTTACACCAAAACGTAACTTACATCGCAGTCTACGAACGGAACGTGTTTGGGGTGTCCCGATACAACCTTTTCGCCTCCGATATGATACCAATATGGCAGCCTTTAGTATCGGCCAGTACGATATCAATCCGATTTGATATCGGCACATCTCGCACATACTTTTATTACCTTTTTTTCAGTGTGGGATGTTAGAAAAGTCTTAATGAAGTGATACTACTCAGAGAACAACAGTCAGCAACAGTCGGTATGAGGAAAAACTCACTTTCTCACACTTTGTGTATGTTTCGGATGTCCGAGGGTCCTTGTGCTGTGGTGCTGCTTTGGATGCTTTGGATGCTTTGGAGTCGTGTTGAACTGCCCCGGTTCTGTGCCGCCGTGGAGGACTTGTGCATGGCGGGTTTTGCACCTGTCTTTTTCGGACTTCGACGTCACTCCTGCTAGCACACGCTGTTCTTCGATCACGTGGGATCTATCCAGGTTGTAGTTGTAGGGTGGTATAACACAATACTTTTTTGTTGATATCCAATATCCATATGGGATCGGGACCCCCGCCCCCCAGAACAGCTACATAACCCGTGGACCACCTCAGACAATCTGTACGGATATTGCAAAGAGGGCTTTGCGATGGAAGGATGAGGGCGTCATCATCATTCAAGAAAGGGGATTATCAGTCTGTATAAGTCTCCTTAGTAATTAGTGTGGGATCATATACTGTACACTTGAACATCTCATCATTCCTCAAGATGAAAAGGAATGTTCAGGTTTTGGGGGTCAGTCCAATAAACCATTATATGCCGATATGATGTAATAAAAATTGTATTAAGGTTTTTCAAAAGTGAACAATTGTAGTGATTCCAATAATCCTCTATATAAAAACATAGTCGAGCCATGCTTATTTTTACTATTGGTCTCTTGCTAAAGAGGAAAAAAAAATCATATTTCATTTTGATGAGTTTTTATTGTTTTCCTTTGCCGTGCTTTCATAATTCAAGCCAGGATCTGCAACCGACTGCCAAAAAGAAACAAAAATAGAAGAGGAATAAAGGTAATTTAGAGGTCGAAGCGTCCCTGATGGTGAAGAATGTTGTCATTTCTTGTCTTCCATTACACTAAAGGCAACCGCTGGACCATTCATAGGTTTGGACAAGAACTCACTTACTGCATAAATCGATTTGGAATTATCAACTGCAGACCTAAAAAGGAATTCTTGAAGCTTAAAAGTCAAAAAAACAACTTGTACCATTTGGCACACCAGCTATACTAAACCCAAAAAACGCCGGACTGACGATGCTTTTGTCCAAGAGTGAGACGTCATCGGAAAACAACAGAGCCTTGTCTGCATTCCTAACAATAGAGAAATACATTTGCATGTGACGCACTTATCAAATCTAACATCAAATTCCATTACGGGGGAATTGTGCTCCCTTTGTGAAAACCACACATTCAAGGAAAAAATTCACATCCAAGGCTTAATATAATCTCTCCAATAACATCATTACTGCACAAAACACACTGTCCGTGTAAGCGCCTTTCATTTTCCATGCTACCATCAGGCTTTTTTTTAATACCATTCAGTTCAATCTTGCAGTGGAAAAGAGGTTGATAAGACTGTCTTGTGTGCGCGCACGTGTGTGTGTGTGTGTTGATTGACAGGTCCCCCTGTCAGCCCCCGGCTCCGCTCGTCTTTATCATTCGTGCAGAGAGTCATACATCTTGTAGTGTTTACCCACTAAAGTGCTCACCTGAGCTCATTTCAGTGATAGCTAAAGTTAATTTGTTCACAGAAAGAAAACACCCTCGGCACAACATATGATTAATATCCGTCCCCTGAAGAGCTGATAAGTGAGAGGTGTTGCGACAAGATAAATAGGAGAATGTTACCTCATCTTTAAAGCCAAGAGGCTCATTAGTTGTGGGGAATCGCATTAGGCTGCTTTGTTAAAATAAGCGTGACCAAAGTTTAACACTTGAGTTTTCAGTCATGTGTAAAAAACAGATTCCTGGGAATGATGAAATAGGACAATAGCATCCATTATGCAACAATGAAAATGAAATGCAATGATGTCATCAAATGCGAATACGTATGTGACTAAGGGCCCATACAAACTAAAAACAGACCTGTCCTTAAGACCGCTTATTTATTTGACAACTGTCAAAACCCTGCGTTATCCCTCACTAAAAAACGCTCATCTGCAAAAAAAAGGCAGTATGTTACATTCAAAACAACAAGTTTTATCTAAGAGCGGATTAAAATCCTTGTCTTTGACCACTCATTTACAAATCAAACGTGTTTTTGCTGCCTAAAACAAATTAGGGATGGGGCCGAACTAATCCAGTATGGAAATTTCCGATACCCCCTGCGGAGATTTCTGATCCATGAGCCCGTGTCTGTGCTTGTCAGCAAACGTAGCCAAAAGCGTATCAGTGAACGTAGCTCTGCAATGAACTTATGCGCTGAAGCCGTCCTCCTCACTCGCACCGTTCACACACACACACACACACACACACACACACACACACACACACACACACACACACACAGTCGTGGAAAAAATGATGAGACCACGCTTGTTTCTTCAGTTTATTGAACCATTTTAATGCCTGGTACAACTGAAGGTACGTTTGTTTGGACAAATATAATGATGATGGCAAATATAGCTCAGAGTTTAATTTAAGAGCTGATATCTAGCAACTTGCATGGTTTTCTTCATAATAACCAAAATTTTGTAAGTTCAAAAGTTTCAAAAGTTCTTAGTGAATAGCGATAGCATTGTACTGCCAAACACTGTAACACTTATGAGCTATTTTTGTTGTCATTGTACTTTTTGTTGTATCAGGCATTAAAATGAACACGAAACTGATGAAGCAAGAGTGAACTCATATTTTTGTTCACGCCCACAGTCACAGACTTGTATATGGGGCTGCCACGAACGATCGTTTTCTTAGTCAAGTAACCGGTAAGGCCCTAGACGGACCAAATCAATATGCAATTAGTGGTTTGGTTCGCAACGTGTCCGAAAAGAGGCACAAATGTCGATCACTGTTTTCCTAAGTCAAAGCTGATGTGGGTGAATATTTTGTTTGCCTAAAACACAAAGATCACAGGTCTGCTTTCATGACGGACTAAGGAAATGAAAATGTATTCACTTTCCGAGGATGAAATCAGAAGATATTCACATTTTTCAATAAAAAAAGCTTAATCAAGTACCAAAATAGTTGTCCGTTATGTGAAGCGTATGGGTTGCTACAGTATCATACTGTCCTGTAGAGAGGACTTTACTACAGCCTCATTAAACAAAAAAAACAATCATAATGATAATGTAGCAACCTGGCAGTTATGTGCGATGTTAAGACTTCTGTGTTGTCCGACTGTCTGAAGCCGTGAATGTGTCAGGCTGAGCGCTTACGTGTGTGTGTGTGTGTGGCGCTGTATGTGTGGGCACAGCTACAGTACGTTCGCTGATATTCTTCTTACTACATTTGCTGATATTTTTAATGTGGAGCTCTGGTATTATATACTCGTATCATACTTTTATCATAGCCTACAGTTTCCAAACGCTAATGCTGAATGGAATATGAAGATGGTTCCAAGTAGTACGTCTAAACATACAGCATGTCATCGTCAACTACTGGCCTGGCATGCGCATTACAGCGCTGTTTGATGTTGCCATTTTACTAGGATATTTGTTTTGTAATTCACCCTCAACAAGGCTGACCATGCTCAGTCAGAACGAGAGAAGTGACTATTTTTCCATTGCTAACGACATTACACAGTCTAAAACATTTCATTTATTTTCACAATATAGCTTTTCGCCGGTCTTCTTTGTGTGCTTTTATGCGCTATATTTGAAGGCAGCCCACAGAGATAAATTACATGTTGTGAAATATATAAAATGCAGCAATAAAACAACTACAGCTATGACTAACTATAGTGGCTATATTGTCAGCGACCAAGCTAAGCACTATGTGTTTGCAAGTGAGCCATAACCCAACAATTAAATACAGTAAAAAAAAAAAAAAAAAAAAAGTATTTTGAATGCAGCTGGGCCCCACCAAAAAAGTGCAGTTTTTCTTTTCCCTTCACTGACCTGATTCAGTGAGCCTCTGTGGCTTAGACTGGCTCTGCTGCACACAATGAACAGCTAAAGCCCAAACGGGAGCCCTTGCACAAAAACACTACCCTTCTCTGTGGTAAACACCAGGCCAGGCACACCCTGTCCACGTTTGTCACTGCAGAGCCACAATCTCTCAGGCTTCTACGAGGTGCAATGATGGGAGTCAGGCACAAATCTATAAATGCCATGTTGCATCCTATTGCCTATTGCATCAATATACCTGCCCTTGCCAATGTGGGCCGCACCCACCATTTGATATTTGAAATCTACACTCATCCCAAAGTAATGGCTCTCAGGGGTCAGAACAACAATTTCTCACCATTTTTTTTAAATATCATCTTTTACATCGTTGCACTCTTGATCTTAAGGGATTCACGAGCATTTTTAACACACGATTTGTTGCTTGGCATCTCTAGTGCCCCTCCTAAGTTCATTTTTACTGTTTTTGTGTGTCATTTTGGAAGGATAAACATGGTTTTTCTTGCGTTTCCATCGGGGTCTTTAGGTGGGATGGGGATGGCGAAGCAATGCATTTTAGTCCACGATCCATATTTTGGTTTTCTTCTCATTCCATTCCTATTTTTTTGATAAGGAA
The DNA here is from genome assembly GCF_027744805.1 of Dunckerocampus dactyliophorus. Taxonomy (NCBI): domain Eukaryota; kingdom Metazoa; phylum Chordata; class Actinopteri; order Syngnathiformes; family Syngnathidae; genus Dunckerocampus; species Dunckerocampus dactyliophorus. The sequence continues at coordinate 10,268,278 of NC_072838.1, forward strand.
GTGACTATTCTCTGTGGACCAATCAATGTTCAGTAAGTAGAAGTGAACTGTACTTTACTACTGTGACCGGTGCATCAATGAAAGCGAGAGGCTGAAATTGGGCTTTGAAAGCATCTTTATTTGGGTTTCCTATTGCTAAAAGTTGTGGAGGGTACCAAATTAACCGTACTGTACCACTCTTTGGTAGGGATGCCCCGATCCACGTTTTTTCACTTCCGAGCCGATCCCGATACCTGAATTTGGTTATCTGGCGATACTGATACAATTCCTGTTTGCTTTAATATGCAACCATGCCAATAGAATATCAGCAAATATAGCTAGAAGAATAGCAGCAAACATATTTGTCTCCACACATGCAGTGCCACACGCACACATGCTCATCCCGATGTGTTCACAGTTTCACAGACAGTCGGACAACATCGAACATAACTTCCAGGTCGCTACATCATAGTTATTGTTATGTTATACGAGGCTGTGATAAACTCCTCTTTACTGGCAAGTACGATATTGTAGCAAACCGGAAATTTAGCTTAAGGGTTTGTGATGTGCGACTATTTCATGTGGCTCTTTTGGCTTTGTTTGCTGACCGTGTTAAAGCGCAGACCTGCTCATGGGCCGTGAGTCTTCGCAGCTGAAACACAAGATTGGGTCCACGAAAAAGAGACGAGACGGGATTATAACATTACTTTTAAGAAAAGTACAATGAAAAAATATGAAGAAAAAATAAAATATATTAGATAATATACGAGAAATCTTGTCACTTTCGAATCTCGCGAGATCTTGTGACACCCCTACTAACAACTAACCGTAACCCAAAGCTTTGTCTTGAAATATATATGAATAAATACTGTACAAGAATACTAGGGGTGTCACAAGATCTCATGAGATTTCTCGTTCAGTCTCGTGGGCACTAGGCCTGGGACGATATTCATAAATGAATTAATCACACAATAAATTCGAATGAGCTCGATCATTTTGCTGGCCTCAACACATTGCCATGTGCACGCGTCTCGGAGTGAGCCTTTTTATCAGCTACACACTCTCTTTGTCTCAGTGGGTGGAGGCGGGGCCGGTAGCATACACAGAGTGCAGAGGAGGGTAGCGTAGTACAAATTAAATGAGTTGATGGCAATATATTGTCATATTTTTCAAATATTTTTTCCTTATAAGAATAAGAAAGCTGATTTATACAAAGCCATTTATGGTGCCTCACCTTGTTTGGTGTGTTATCAGCAGCTAGGGTACTCCTTGGTGGGACCTGGTAGACGTCTTGTGCTGACGGCACCTGGTAGATGCTCTGCTGGCTCTGCTGCTGTGGACTCTGCAGAGAAGGTGGCACCTGGTACAGCCCCTGAGCCCCCGAGCCGGCTTTCTGCTGGAAGCCCGAGCTCTGGAGGGGCGGCTGAGCGGCTGCAGCAGCGGCTGGCGACTGGGCCTCGAACTTGGGCCCTATGAGAAGCTTCAGACGGTTGCCGGGGGCGATGCCTTGGCGGCCGTGCAGAGAGCAGAGCCACCAGCCCTCTAGGCCGCCGGTGTTCTGTTCGATCACGGTCAGGATGTCCCCTTTCCGGAAGGCCAGCTCCTCAGGGGACTCGGGCATGTTGTCGTACAGCGCTTTGGCCATTAGGTTCTGCGAAAAGACGCACATTCATTGGCATCAAAGCAAAAATACACAAAGCTTATTTGTTGAACATAGTCAACTCCTTATGTTGCTTCTTTAAGACATGAACGTTAGCTGCCGTGTATGCTGACATGTTGCTGAACTTCTTTCCGCACTTCAATTACCATGCAGATGGCGTGAGCCTGCAGCTCCATGCCAGATGTCTTTCAAACAAATCTGAACTTGATGGGATTTTCTCAGCTTGCGCGCCGCTTCAGGGCACAGTTACGTGTTCCGGCCAGCGGGGGGGTTGAGGGATAATGAGTGTAACTTGCAGATTTTGGCGATAGGAGAAGCCCTGGAGTGTGCGCCACAGTGTTTTAGGGAGGCATTTGTTGCTAATTGCCACATTAAATGCACCATTCTAGCTCTCTTTGGCTTTTTATGCCTGGAAGGAATCAACTGGGCATGAATGGGGCTTTAACGCTGGCATATAAACAAATATTAGCCCACAAACTAGCCTCACATGCGACATAGTGCATATGAACAAAGGTATGGTCCTCTGCCTCTCTAGCAAAGGCCATTCTCTCTCTCGCTCTCTCTCTCTCTCTCTCTACTCTTCTGGGAAAACTATGGGAATTATTGTCCAGTCATCCATTAAAGTGCATTTGTGAGGTCAAACGTAATGTCTGATGGGGTTGAATGGCCTTTCCCAAACTGTTCTCACAGATTTGGAGACATATAATTGTCCAAAATGTCTTGAAGATGAAGAAGCAATTCAAGAGGAGCAAATGAACCCTTGATTGATTAAATAATTGATGAGGAGGTGTGCCCCAAAGCTTTTGAGTATCAAATCCTCTTCATCACATCAATGGTTAACCTTGTTTGTACGGTGACTGCCTTAAGCTTATCACCGCTTGGGGATATTTTTAGTCCCACTGGAGCCATGCACTTTTCTGACGTATTTAATGGAAGCAAAACATACAATTATACATTGAAAGTCCTTTTATTTACTTGTCTTGTTTCAAAGTCATGCATTGTATCAGATTTCTTGCTGTCATCAGCCTTTGCATAGTAGCTCAGTGTGAGAACCAGGAAACCCTCTTTGAGGGTCTGTGCTGGTTTGATACTTTGTTGAACCCTCCTTGGCCTTCCTCTTTGGCCTCAATCAAACAGTTCCCACGTGAAACCGCTTCTTGTAATGCCGTTATCTCTCACTGTGCTACTGGCCTCCTTGGCCATTGTCTGAGTGCACTGTCAGCACCATTACCCAGCACCACCCGTCACACACACTGACACACCCACACGTATCCCCCACCCACCGCTACCGACTCACCGTACCCGCAGCGTGTTCGATATTGACCCCAGAGGTCACAGTGGACCAATGAGAGCGGACTCGACTGTTTGCTGCTTCCGATAATTTGATCCAGCCTGGCAGAGTCATCCATGAGGAAAGCTTCTTGCTGCGATTACTACTGCAGCTACTGTATCCGTGCAGGAGGATGTTTAACGCTGCTGGTCTATGCAGAGACGCCAGCCTACTGTTGCTAGCACACAGCTGTTTGATGCTGCGAGGAGAAATCACACCGGTCGACACCGGAGCAGTGTGCACCATCCTCCTTTGTCTCTGTAATTACAGTGATTGTTCCAAACGGCTGAAAATGCAGACCTCTTGTTTTAAGCAACCACATGTGCACGTAAGACTCATAAAAAGAAATGCTAAACCATCTTTATTTGAGCAGACAAATGCTTTTAAACAGTCTCTCAGGTGTAAGCAGCTCTCCAATTGTGTCTATTCATCCATTTTCCACACTGTTTATCCTCTTCAGGGTCACAGAAGCTGGTGCCTGGTAATATATTTATGCAAACATCATCACATCACAAACCCCAGAGCAGATTAATGCATACATCAACTTGCCTGTTCTGTTTACTCCCGCCACAGGGCCCCTTTTTAATAGCTGAAAACGGTGCATCATTTGTTTTGTTTGCAATTTTTATTTGGACCAAACAATTGTTTAGTCAGAACCCCTAACCATAAGAGACAATGCATGCTCATATATTATATTATATTAATATAAAGCATGTCTGTGAATAGGTTTGTTCGATGCACAGTTCTTCCTCTATAAAAATGCAAATGGCAAAAACTGCTTTTGTGACAATGCAGTGCAATGAAAAGCATGCAGTCTTCCCTCTTCGCGTTTTCACTCTATCACTGTTTTTTTTAAACTATATTAATAAATAAATCATGCTGTTTTATGTATTTTTTTTGCCTTAACAAATCATTTTTAAGCACAAGTTAAATTATTCTACACTGGCCACTAGGTGTCAGTAATTTTACTGTGAGACACACAAATGCCAGACTTGATCGCCAGAATAAGTAATACAGTGTATATACAGTGTAATAAGTAATACAGTGTAATACAGTGTAATAAGTAATATAGTAATACAGTGTATGAATGGACATACAGTATATGCTATATCAGGGGTACCAATTACGGCGATCGCGAAGGTGGTGTCGCCTACATCATAACCGTCACTTCGTAGATGTCATATGACATCAGTCAGCTGACATTAAGCCCCCTCCTGATTCGGTCTGGTGCCGCAGCGGCGGCATAAAAAAAAAGTGGAGAACAGATGTCGCCAGCCACACACGGATAATGCAACTTTCATCTTTATTATTCCGATTATGCATAAACTAACCCAGCGGTAAGATGTCTATATCTATAACAAAAGTTATCCGTTCACTTGTAGCGGCTACTTCTGTAGAAAAAAAAAAGTCAATTGTTTCATAGCTGCGCTTCGCTTCATGAACTCTAGAATTGTGTTTTCTCCAACTTCGTTTGTTAAACTACTATTTCACAATGAACTGGAAAATGTGCCCATTGCTGAAAGCTTTTTACCTTGACTACGGTTGCATTGTCGTTCGCATAATCCTTTTCATTTCTCATATCCAGTATCTGTAATGTTGTACAGCAAATGCTAAACTGGACGTAATACATGATGAACGCTACGTCGCTATTTTCACTTACATATTACTCAGTTTATGTACACAACTATTGAGGAATTATGATTTGAATTGTGAATTACTGAACAGGGCTCCAATTTGCTACTGTGGTAAACATACTAAAATCACTAGTGATAATTTTACTGGCAAAGACATGGTTAGAAGCTAGAGATGATATGTACAGTATGATGTGCTTACCTTAGCTTGCAACATGACATAAGCATTAATGCTAGCGATGCTACAATGGATTGAGCTTCACCATGACAATGACACAGCTACAAGCTAGTCAAACATTATGCTATGGTCAAATTAGTATGTATTGTATCTTTATACCCATTATGATGACCAGACATGTCCAAACCCAATGGGCCATCAGCCTTAAATGAAAAATAACATCTGTAAATCTCTCCAATGGCTTCCTCTAATTTGACTGTTTTATTGCACTTTCCTGCAGGAAATGCTTGTGTTACTCATCCATGACATCGATTAGATTTGAAACCTAATATAAAAGCATTAAATGCAAATCTGTATGACCAGCATGGGAAATGCAATGAATGAATAAACTGGTTGTTAGTCAAAATAATCCTCACATGTCCGTCTGATGTCACGCAAAGAGGGAACACACTGCTCTAATCGGCGTGTTTGTTTGCTTGAGTCGGAGGCACCGCTGTAATCTGAGCAAGTAAAACTGACTATTAACCAGGCGTCACGTCTACGGCATAAACACCGATTAGTCACTACACGGTGACGCGGCGCAGCCATTGATCATCCTGTAAACACACGTGCTTGCCATTTGTGCATGGGCCGGCGGGCGGGCAGACGGAGAGGCAGGAAGGGCCCCTTTCTGCAACTCCCAGCGATGAGTGGGAGCTTCCAGGAAGTTATCATTCAAAGGTCAAAGACGGGGCGAGTCGTTATGTGTGTGATGCGTTTTTGGTGGTGACCTAAAAAAACAACTTGGCAGAGCGAGAGGGACCATGACACACTTTTTTAACATTTAAGAGGTGCGACACTTGGCGAACACTGCAGGAAGCTGACTCTCAGACATAAACGTCCATCCATCCACCTATTTCGATACCGCTTGTCCTCACTAGGGTCGTGGCAGACATAAACTTAAAATGTACGTTGTTTATGTTGACAGAGAAATTTATGTTGTCTCTTAATCCTAGGTCACAGCCGGTCGTACGAGCGCCTACGGCCGGTCTATGTGAAAAAACGCAGGCTTCAAACGAGGGCTTGCGTGACGTGCTGATTTTTGAGACGTAGACTGGCCGCAGAGGTTCTTTGTCTTGTCAAACGAACTCTGTGGGCGCTTACATTTTTTTCAGATAGTGGTTTAATTTTATTTGAACATGCATACAAGTTACAGTACAATGGAATACATCACATTGTTCAATTCGCAAGACAAACCTACGCACTTACGGACCTATTCGTGAGTCGTCCATTCGGCCAACATGTGTCTTTCATACCTGTGTCGTGCGCCACACGTGCACTCCACATATGTAATTAGTGAGGCCAACGCACGTTAAGATATTTCATACATCCTCCATGCGTGTCGAGATCTTACAAATAAAAAAACGCAGCAATTTGGGGAACGCCATAAATTGGACTTCTGGTTGTGACCTAGGCTTTATGTGAGTTGTAATAGACATGCTTTTTAAAAAACTTCAAGAAATCTTTGTTGAAAAATTTCTGCAATTTGGGTCTTGTCATTAATGGGTGATGATGGGTTCCCCAGCCAAACCAATTGAGAACCACTGGTGTATACCATATGAGTCATGTAAAGCACTGCAGTTCACACGCTGGTTGAGTGAAAGTTAAGAATACATGGCTAGAAATGAAAAAATAAACATACATGCTCATGTTAGCAGACTCTACTGTATGGCTGTGCCTAAGCTTTGGATGTTTCAGTATTATATACTATTATATACTCCACAGTCTCCACTTTGCTGTTTTCTTGCTGAACTCAATCTACAGTTCAACTCAATCTACTCAATCTATACATTTTTGAGTCATTTCTGTTGTGTTCCTGCCGTATCTTCGTGTCCTTTCTTATTTTCTTGGACAGCAAACTCTGTCCCAAGCTTCCCAGGGAAACATTTTTACACAAATGTCCGAGCAACAGGTTTTCCAGCAATTGCAAGATTGCTGTTTACATACTACAGCTTATCAGTCTTGATTGTCAACAAAGAATCTGCTCTATGTGCATAGTTCCAGAAAGTTTTAGTAGTAGCAGTATTAAATCTGGTTTGCTGAAGACATTTTATTCCGTTAAACCATGCTCGGTATGTTCCCTAACTCAACATTTAACAATAGAATTAATTTAGTCTCTCCTATCAATAGGTGTGCCAAGTTGAACTAAGACATAAAGCCTAAAGACGCGTGTGTTCCTTTGCCAGGCGTCCTTCGACATCTGGCTGAAGACGCCTTGCGTGTTTTCATCGTTACAAATCTGAAATAGTGCAGAGCGGAACTGTCTAGGTCTGCACCTGGATCATGGTACACAACTTAAAGACACAGCTGTCTGGTCTCCTACACCCCCACCCTGAACCCCTCTCTACGCACACAGCGATGACTCACGCAGGCTTTTTCCATCAGCGCCTGGCCTCAACGCAGACTATGTAAACGTCCTCTCATTTGTGTAGCCAGCCTGTGCTAACCAATCCAAAAATAAAAAGGTCCTTACATAACTTCGTTGCCTGTTGAAAGGGCCCCACCTTTGCTGTCTGTGAGGTTCATGCACTTTAGGGTGGGCAATGATGGAGGATTTGGCTCACAAATACTCAAAATCCCCTTCAACCATTGCCGAAAATGTGCCCTCAGTGCAAGAAATAGGATAAACAAACACACACCGCTTCGCTCCAGCTGTGAGTGTACAATCAAGGCTGCGCCATTGTAACTTTGTTGAATAGGAAAAGCAGCACACTCATGTGGCCTCATTTCACATGGTTAAATATAGAAAATAATTATGGTAATGACGATAATGAGGACCTGATGACTTTTACCAGTCGTTCCTCTGAGTGCGCCCTGCTGCGGGTGAGAGCCAGTTCAAATAAATGGGCCGTGTGAAGGGTTCTGGGTAGGAAGGGCTCATGGGAAAGTGGTTCCGTGCCTGGAGTACATGGTAATTTCTTTATTTGGACATTTTTCAGGAAGGTTTACCCCCGATTACAGCCTGTGAACAAGCAGCACCAGTAGCTGTGTTCAAACATAATTACATAGCAGCCTCTTCTCACGGTACAAACAAGTATGGAAAACACACCAGCGTCCAATGATTGAAGCTTCAGCACATGAAATATAACATGGCGCGACCAAGTTGTAATTCAATACAGAGCTGTGATGTGCATTGGAAAAGTCTCTAATCCATCAATATCTCATTCTAGCCTTGTGATCACTGTCATCGACTGACTCATCCCCCAACCGCGTTTCATGTGAACAGAACTCACGCTACAGATTTGCTTATCTGTTTCTACACCAGGGGTGTCCAAACTTTTTCCACCAAGGGCCAATTGTAAAAATGACGAATGAATGCAATTTAAAATATAGAACTTATTATGTACAAGATTTGAGGATTCCTTTAGGATCCACTAATGACGACCAATCAGTGGTGCTACAAACTGTGAATGACGTGCAGGCCGGCCAATGACGGTACAGTCAGACAAGCAAAGCAGGAATAAACAGAAACCACAGTCTAGCAAAGAATACAACGTAGGATCCCTGGTGAAAAAGTAGACATGTGCCTAAACACTCATCAAAACTGCATGCAAACAAGCGCGTAGACTGGACTACAGCCACTTCCAGTAGTAAACCTAAATCATGATGAACACAACCTGGGCAGGACACAACTGCAACTCTTGAAGTTTTATGAAGTCACAGGAAATGATTGCGAAACTTGACTGTTAAAATGAATACTCATTCTACTCCTCTTAACCCTTTTCATTCATGACAGTCATTTTATTTCTTTACTGTCACGTCAGCCACTGGGTAGCTTGACATCACCCTTCTGTTTGTTTCCGTCCCACTCCTTACCCCGCAGCACTTCCCGGCCTCTGTAGGACTTAAAGGCTACCTACGACATGGCTGGCCTTGTCGTTTCACATTTTGCAGTGCCTTGCTCAGGTTTTAAAGGTTATAATTAGGTGTGAGAGCCACACTTAGAAGTGCATCTATTCCTGTGAATGAGAAGGACTGCTGTGTGAGCATGTTGAGCAACGTCCCTGCCTCTCATATTGTGCCAGGACGTACTTGGACACTCTGAACACTGCGAAGCAGCAGGGAGTGAAACTGTCCGTCTAACTCAGCACTGCCAACTGTATGGGTTTTGTTTGGATGCAAACACTGAACTCTGCCCCAAATAGCCAATTTGCACATACTGCAAATCAAACAACAACAATGCAACAGCATCATTGGTGTTGTCAAGGTTACAGCGAAAGAGAAGATGTGTGTTAATTCCAAGCTTGATGCCAAACGCTCCATGGGAGCATCTCGGTAGGCCCTGGAGACACAAACTAATCCCTCCAAAGGGGGCATGAGCCAACATCTGAAATCATCTACATGGTATCACTGGAGGGCCATAGTGGATGGCTTTACATATAGGAATAGCCAATGAGATGGAAATTCACCCCCAGTGTCCCCTTGATTTCACGGTAAGCAAATCTCAGACAATTAGAAACCCCCCCACAAAAGTGTCTGTCTTTCCCCCTCTCAAGACATAACGACCATCAGAGATATACGAAGGTACTTTTGTTTACTAGAAGAGACTTAAGTACGGTGGATCCCCACACATTTGCTTTTTTCCCTCAAAGAACATGTCTCATTCCCCATAAGTTGGTATTAATTCATCAATACATGATAATACAGGTAACATGTACAGCATACATGTACCACTGTTAGAAAGCCCCCAGTTTTTACATATTCTGTCTTATGACTTCACACTTTGTTCGTCAGTCCTTGAACGCACCATAGTCGTGTGCTGTGACAGGCTCACGGTTACATTGTGACTCCGATTTCATTTGTTCATCGGTCATCTTCTATTACCATTTCATTGGTGATGAGTACCTCTACATTTATACTGTAAATGTGTTTAGTAAGTGTGTGAGGGATAATTAGGGCTTAACCCTGGCACTTACATTACAAATGTTGATCCAAAATCAGAGAACGTAAACGTGGTACATTTTTACACATTTTTATGGCCTTATCAATTAGTTGCGTTTTTTCGCCATTTGCTGGTGGTCCTTGGAAATGGAAATGCTTGGTTGCTGGTGATCAATATTCCTTTGCATGACTCATAAAAATGCTGATAGTTCCTCAAAGATTGAATTAAAAACAGACCTCAATGTTTAACTTAAATTTTGAATGGTTCCTTCTTTTGACACATACATGTTTCCCCTCTAGTAATATTCCCAGGAAAACATAATTCAAGACTAAATAAAAATGATGAAATCGTACAGAAAATGTTCAAGAATGTAACATTTTGGATATTGGTTGTAACACTACAACTCAGCATTGTCATGATTTAGCACAGTAATTACAGTTTTGATTAACATATCCAGGCTACAGGGCTCCCCCTACAGCTTTGGGGTGTGATTTCTTTCAAGACGTTGCTGGAAACACAAAATAACTGTGTTAAACATGCATTTGCTGACCTACAAAGAATAAAAACACACAGTGTCGTAACACTAGTTTGTGGGGCTTTCAAAGTACATGTGTTGTACTATGAACTAACTTTTGCGCCAGTATTAATAACTTTTCTCAGCTGTCCAGCGTCCTCCTTCCCACCGCGAGGGCAGAACCGGGGTCAAACCAGGCTCACCATCTTGAGAGATGACCCTGCAAAATTGTTGACATTCTTCAGGGTTAAGGGTGGGCCTGGGGGGTACATGATAATTATTTCCGTCCTTAAGGTCAAACATGAAAATTACTTTTATTTATTGTCGGTGATGTGGTATATTCTCACAGCTTAGTATGTCTCCAAGCTTGAATAAAAAATGTTAATAGCTGGCTGACGGTGTGAGGGCACAGCGGGATGGGGTTTGGCGGATGGGGGGTTGGGGAGAATGGTGTGGGACTATTCATTGTTGCTGCAGGAGCATCGCTTCGTGTCCGTTTTAAAATGTTTCACAGAAACAAACTATGAGCTAAGAAGGACATTTCATTTAAGCATAGCCAGTAGACACAGTTGTTGTGTGTTGACAGTTCAATGGGAAGAAAAGAACTGTTACTTACACAGGGGCTCTTGCAACACAATGCCACTGTCTTACACAACTATGTGCATCCTCTGCCAGACTCATTAACAACGTAAAGGGCCACCTTGAAACAATCATGCGCCTCTTCTGGACAACATTCCCAAGCGTAACGTCCTGGAATGCTCTCATTCTCACACAGGGAGCTCCTCGACCTCTCTTCCCATCCCCTCCCCCATTCCTTCACCAAACACATCTAACTTTGCCCTTTCGTCACCCCCCCACAACTTCCTCTCCCTTTCATTTTCTGCAGCCCCTTTCAGCATCGGGGATCCTCCTCCCACACAGAACAATGTCTGCTTCGCCCTCCTCCAGCTCTCTTTACCCTTGGACCGGTGCCTAGAAGCTCAGCCCATTAAAAAAAAAAAAATGAAACAGTGAGGAAAACACACATTTTGGCCACCTAATAACTCTTCAGTGCAGTTGTAAAGCTATTTCTGCAACTGTGACATCAGCATTCAAAGACTGTGGAAGCCTGAGTGGAATCTTTTTTCCACCAGGACTCTTACCACAGGAGTCATGCTGTGTTGAAATCCCTGGACTTCACTGACGTATGTGCGGCCCCATTGAAGGGATTATACGCATTAATGAGACCAATCGGAAGACAAGCCTTCCTCTCACACCTGAGCACCTGTTGGAAAGCCTTTCTGACAACATGCGAATGAGCGCCATGTTAAACCTCTGCTGAAACATTACCCGCTTCGCTTAATATTGTGGTAAATCATTCATTGGAACAAAGATGAAAAGCAAACATGGAAGGGGTAAACTGTGCAGATATTTAACAACTTTAAACACAACCGGGAGGCTGACACACAAAGTGTCATTGAAGCATTGCAAAATTCCTTCCCACTTCCTGCCACCTTCCTTTCCACCTTCCTTTATGTTGCATATTATTGATATGTATACCTTATACCCTCAAATAGCCGACACCGCTCCAACATAGCCATGCTTTGGTTTGGCATGCAACACCTTGATTTGGTGAGAATGTCCCCCGTGGTGGTGTAGCAAGGCATTTTTTTAGATGCTGCTTTTGTTTTCCTACCAATCTGTAGCGTCCCCAAGGTTAAAAAGACAGTGATTTGCTCTTTTGACAAACCAAGCCATGACATCTGAGTTGAAAAAGAGACAAATCACAGGCATAGTCTTACAGCTGTGCCGCAAGTGCAAACCTGAATCGTGTCATGTCATGGAACAGTTCGACCTTATAAAGGTGCTTCAGAAATATTCTGGAGTAGGCGTAGGGACTTGACAAAGTCTCCTTCATTGACCATGGGGAAAAGTCAATCAATGAAACGATTAATTGCTGACCTACAGGCAGTTTGCGTCACTTCCGGTGAGCACATGGGGGGGCAACATAAGCTTCGGCCACATACACGCTCAGTATGTTAGCAATAGGATGGGAGAATCTCTCTCTGAACTCCTCTTATGATGCCATAGAGTGTATAGAGTGGATTCATGCTTGCTGTAGTAGTCTGTGCGAATGTAGCTCAACTCTCAATAACTGATGTCGTGTTTTTCTTTGTGGTTTCCATCCACTGTGCCGCGGCACATTGGTGTGATGTGAAAGATTGAGGAAATTTCACTTCACTGGTCCAAAATGATTATTTATTTAGTGCAAATAATGCACCTGTGTTCATGTATCTATGCAAGTGAGGTATTGTAACAGGCAGAACAATTAAATGCTCTTCCACTAGATGGAAGAAGGTACATAATTAACCTGTGTAGATACTTTTCTGGGGGAGATTTATTGATGCTTTGTCTCAATAAAGGTTGAGAAACTGTTTTGGCCACAAAGTAATTGAGACTGAATCAACAGTGCCTCCGTAGCATCACGATACAATGAATCTAATACAACCAGATTCTTAACATTTGATTCATTGATTACTGTGTATTCCCTGCAATGTCTTACTTAACGTACTTTGCTAAAGTGCTGAACTCGTCGTCTTGGGCCAAATTGTTCATGCAGGTTTGTCCTTGCACAAGCATTCGTTAAAAATAAAGACCTCCTCTGAAATACGGTACGATAAAATAAAAAACAGCCTCACTATCTTGGAAGGAAGGAGAGGAAGGCAAACGAAGAAGTGTAGACGCAGTTCTGTGTGTCAATTTCCTTGTGACACAAGATAAGAGTCTGAAAATGTTGCTCTTGATCTGATTCATTTAAGACTTGTCTTCTTTCTGCTCCCTTTCATTGTGGTTTGAAGAGTGTTTGGTTTTATGTTATAGTGTTTTAATATTGTTTGTTTGTTTTCTTCTTTCTTGAATGGAATAAATGTTTCAATCAAACAATCAATTCATTAATGTCCAAAATTCCCTTGCAGTGATCGCAGACTGAAATCATAAGCCTGCTCTGAAGTGTATATTTAACAGACCAATGAGTCAGTCAGCAAACACGCCCACTAGTCTCAGCGACCCCCCCCCCACCCCCTTTTTCTCCAAAGACAGAGAGCAGCAGGCCCAACACTGAGTAACAGGGGGAAGCTTGACAAACAGCAAGTTGAGAAAACAGCCCACAAAAATGCAGCCCCCCGTCCTTGAAGGCCTCTGAATCATCTGAACATTTCAGATAGATTCTGACGAGAGTGCGGTGAATGTGAGCTCATCTAATGAGGACCAGTGCTGCGTGTCACCGCAGTAAAAGGCAGCGTTTAGTGAAGTGAACATACAGTTCACTTTTACAGCTGATTATCTGGAGTTGGGTCTTGCGTCACTACATATTTTACAGCACACTACATGGCTGGTGGAAGCCACTTCGGTGACTATTTGAGGCCTTATAAACAAATCGCTGTCCCATTTTTTACTAACTGTGTCAGTTGGGTCTAATTAAGGCGGTCCAAATATAGGATCAAACTGCCCCGGTAGTGTAAAAGTACGTGCTGCTGCCTTTTGTGCAGCTGCTGCAAGTTCAATTCCCCGCCATGAGCCCAAGGAGAGATGTCCAATGCCGGTTCCAACCCCCGGATAAATGGGAAGGTTGTGTCAGGAAGGGCGTCCGGCTTAAAACTAAGCAAAATCAAACATGCAGTTGTGACTGGCTGTGGCAAAAACATAGGTCCAACTCACGGTAATCATGATGACATTAGAGCAGGGGTCCTCAATTACATTTGTCCAGGGTTCAAATTTAAAAACCCAGAGCCTCCCCACGTGTCAATAATCAGGGGGAAAGTAGGAATGTTTCATCTGAAAGTGCCTCTGTAGGTTTTATTCCTTCGAAAAGTGTTTACTTCATTAAAAAGTAAACACATTGGCTTCCCCACTGCATTTTGGATAAATGCATATTTTGTAGTCCAGTCCATTTAAAAAAATCTTCTTCTACTGCTGCTTGACTGGGACATGTACACCTCGCTGTTGCACCCTTTAGAGCAGAGGAAGTACTGCATGACTGAACACGTCTCTAGTCAGACTGAATGTTTTACTGGTTTACATGATTTGGGTGATGTTTGTTGGGCCGCGGGCCGCCTATTGAAGGCTGGTGCATTTCAAGTTTTTTTGCTTTAAAAGTATTGTACGGTTTTCAAGCCACATCATTTAGTTTGGGAATTGAGCATTGGAAAATATTGGAGGTGTGTGCCTATGAACTTTGAGCTTTGGTCTTGTGTGAAGGTTCAAAACAATGGTGGTGTCTTACATTAAATGGGGTGGCAACACTTCTTGTCAATAAAATAGTTATTTTTGATGCTGACATCTATGCTGCTGAGTATAACTATCCTAGTCTTGGGGATATACCTAATGGTAACATTATATCATGTCAGAGGTAATGTTCTTGTGTGTATTTGTACTTAATGGAAATGTATATTCATATTTAGCCTATTGTCATGTTACATTCCTCAAAACCATTCCATACAGGGTGCAAAGGGACCCAGTTACCTTTTTGCTCTACTTACGCCCCTGCTGTTGTAATAACTATTTAAATAGGGGAGACAGACTGGGGCGGGGGGGACACAAACCAGACATGTCACGTACCAAGCAAACATTTAACAGCAAAAGTGACAGTATTCAGTATTCAAGCATTTCCATTTCCAAGGACCTTTCTCTCAAAAAGTTGAAGTGCAAAAGTTATTCATCGCCGCCAGCTATTCTTTTGACAAGCGCAGTCTTTCTCAGTTTATGACACCAGAGGAGCCATTACGGTCACTTACTTTGTATTTCATCTTGCAGCTCCTCTAGAAGATTCCAGAAAAGGTTAGAAATATCCGCTTTTATCGCATCAATGAGAAAGAAGAGGGACTTGTCTGTGGTTAGCCAGCCATCCAGAGCGGCGAAGACTGAGAACGTAGCCGACAGGAGCGCCTCTGTAACCGGACTGTGCTTTTTTCCCCTCTACGACGGTCTGCTCCTCAACACATACTGACGAAATGCTGTTATTTGCATAAACACTGCTGATTGGTTCAAACGCATACTAGGCCCGCCCCCCGTCGCTCCCGTTGTCCGAGCTAGAAAAGTGACGTAATTTCACAAGAGACAGTATAAATTTATTCTTATATTTTTTCCTACACATCCTACATAGCAGCGGTGACCAGTTTTTTGGCCTTAAAAATACAATTAAACAAGAAAACTAAAAAAAACAAACAAAAAACCACCAAGTATTTATCCAAAAGTCAAAATATTAGGAGAATTAAGTCAGAATTTATGAGAAAAAAGATGTAATTTTATGAGAATAATGGTGTAAACCTGTGAGGGGAAAAAGGTAATTTTAGAAACATTAACTATATATTATGTTATATTATGTTTGATATGATATGATATGATATTACCCACCATTCTTTTTCTATGCCGCTTATCCTCACTAGAGTCGCGGGTATGCTGGAGCCTATCCCAGCTGACTTCGTGCGAGGGGCGGGGTACACCCTGGACTGGTCTCAGGGCACATATAGACAAACAACCATTCACACTCACATTCATACCCATGGAGAAATTAGAGTCGCCAATTAACCTAACATGCATGGTTTTGGAAGGTGGGAGGAAACCGTCAAACTATAACTGCATTAATAAACATTGTTAAAGTAATACTTCTCTTACATCCTTGCATCATCACACCGAAGAATAAATGACTGAGCCAATTTAACAAACTATTTAAAGTAATGCAATTTCAGAAACCTGATTACTTTACTGTTCATTTACTGTATTACTTCTACCATTATTGAATAAGCTATCCACCCACTATATTAAACTTATGATCACACTTTTTAGAGGATTTTCTTTCCTTGCAATTTAACTTAAACACAGCACGTGAACAAATGATCAGTAACTGCTGAGACATGGAGAAGGGGTAAACCTAAAATTGTAAACGTGATGTTCTTTATTGTGATGTATTAATGTGTTATACGAATATAATCATATGAGTACATATGCATCTTCAGTCATGTAAAACGCCACATATTCAATGGGAATTACATTATTCTTGATTTGTTGCAGCCGCATGGTGGCCTCGTGGTTAGCACATCAGCCTCAGTGTGGAGATCGGGTTTGAAACGGCGTTGGTAATTGCAAAAACATCCACATAAGGCTAATTGGAGACTCTAAAGCCTGGATTATGCTTCTGCGTAGTCACTACACACCATCTCCTCTGACATCGTCCTGATCCTTTTATATCTCTTTGACTGGGTTGAGCATGTGACGTGCAATTTTCTGCCGAAACGCTCGGGGCGGGCGGTGTCAATTTGGTGAGCAACCACACTCGCTTGTTAGCTTCCTTAGTTGTTAGTGAACATAATAAAAAAAGAAGAGGCGAGTGATTGGAGCTGGAACTTATTGATTTATTACAGCAGTTACTTTTATTGCAAATGTTGATCTGAAATTGAAGGAGAAGGCATTGGCGAAGGTAGGCTGTAGCCCCTCTGAAAGAGTCGTATACACACAGGAAATAATGTAGTACAAACTGACCAATCCCAGCCTTTGTGCCAGGTTAGATGTGTATGTGGGTGTACCCCGCCTCTCAGCTGGGATAGGGTTAGGGCTCGAGTTAGGGTTAGCCCTAATGAGGACAAGCACGATAGAAACTGGATGGATGGGGCATTTTTGCATTGGAAGCAGTCAGTAAAGAGTTTATTATATTGCAAATGTGAACCAGAAGAGTCCCCACAGATTTTGTCTTTCCAAAATGTTGCTATGAGACCATTGTGGCTCTGGTCTTGCCTGCGATAACAACCACTGTCCCGGGGGGGGGAGGGGTATCACCTGGAATGCGCCTCTCACATATTCCGCAACTCTCTGATGTGTGTCGGCTTATTTATCACAATCACTGGCTCTTAATGGCTCTCATTGTCCGTGGTGAACAGTCATATCCTCACGCGAACGTCTGGTGTGAGGGCACCCCGAGCCCTTGTTTATGCGGAGCACAACATGCCCAGCTGGAGCCCATTCAAGCTGGTACCGCCGCTATTCTCTTCTGTCTGTGGTATGTGATTAAGTTCATATGCGCACCTGTTTCCTATGACAAACAGTCTGTTTATATCAGCGCTGGGACAAAAACAGCTAAGAAATGTTATTCATCTCCTTTCCACAACATTTGGCGGGATGGACTCAATCCTTCAGGGCTCAATCTCCAGTGGCATGCATTTTTCAGCTTGTTCAGCTCATGCTTGACATGCATTATCAGCTTGCTGGCAGTTTGAGATTTAGCGATCCAGCGGCTGCAAAATCTCCCGCCTGCTTGAGTTACTGCCTCAAAATCCTCCTTTTGAACCTCTGCAAAGTCAAACAATCAGCGGCCAGTGGAAGATTTGTATTGGGGCCCTGTCTCCTTGACGACAGCCACCATGGCTGTGGTATCTTTAGGCTCACACCTAGCAGATTACATGGGCTCCACCGGTGTTATGGTGGCACATTTCAAGCACAGAAATAGTGCGAGTGAAAGATGAGCTGCTGGCCTTTCATCTCGCCAGGTGTCAGTGCTGTTTGGGTTGCATAAGCACCCCTGCAGCTCTGACCCCAGGTTCAACAGTGGGTGCTAGCAGTTGTACGCGGAGATCACACGGCCGTGCGAGCCACGCCACTGAAGCGGCGAACCAAAGTTTTAATGGACAGAGGCAGGAGGACAACGACTCTTCTGTGCATGGAGGTGGCCTCTCGCCGCTCACTGTGAAAGACCGTTCCTCAAACTTTCTGGCAAACCAGCTCAGACATATTTATGGGAGCAGCCTTTCCACCCCCCCCCCCTTACCTCCAACTTTTACGCGCGTTGCCTAGCTCCTCAGCGTGGGTTTAAACAGACGAAGCCTCAGTCGGTGTCTCCGCCTTTGTGCCCTGTGACCTCGCGGCCCGGCAGCAGCACGGTGGAATGCACAGAACACACAAGAAAGGGGAAGAAGAGTAGGTCTGACACAATGTCGTTTTGTTGCCAGTTGTACCCTCACTCTTGAGTAGTGCTAGTGCTTGATTTACATCCCCCAACCACTAAAAACCTGAACTTATTACATGGAGTTACTTGTTGCATAGATCCTTATATCATTGAAAAAATAGGCTATGAAATTTTCACATTATTACAAAAAAAACATTTTAGTGCCACCTCTTTAGTGCTGAAATTGCATTTGTCTTTTTTTATAACTTTCTATGATAGGTTTGCTTCAATGAAGCCAACATGAAATGTGGCATCAGCAACACTATGATGAGCCATATTGATGATACACCCAATATTAAGAACAGGCTAATAAGATGGTTTCTTGTTATTGTCACATTCTCAAATATGATTCCCTTTGTCACGTGAGCTCGATGCTTTATCTAATTCCATGAATGATATCATTGCTTCATCATTGCCTTTGTGTGTGACATACTATTAATAACTTACTTACTTGACCATTCAAATACTGTATACTTTTTTTCCTGCACAACAACGTTTTGTGGACTTTTTTTGGACCGGGACCATCGATGTTTTACAACAGAAACTTTTATTGCAAAATCGGAGAAGGCATTTGCGAAAGGGGGAGGCACAAATCTACGTAGTGTACGTTGGTGCCTTGATGCTCTGGGCTTTACAGGTGCAAATTTCATTTTGTAATGTGATAGATGACTTATAACATTCATGAATGCTAAAAAACAACAACGTCGCTGATTTTAAAGGTAATGAACATATCAACATACATCAAATATTTCACTGTATGGACAAGCAGGCTTCAGAATATGTGACCATTGCATGTGTGTCATACGCGCAATGACTGGAGTGGTGTCCTCTACTGGTAGAAAGCTATACTGGTCATAACGCCACTCCAGATGCTGCGATCTCATCCAAATTTGAAATGACACTTTCCTTCCTGGCTCAAAGAACATATTATATTTGTACTGACTGGTAGCTTGGATAACTTCACCCAAAATCATTCAATCCCCTTCGAGGTTTACCCTATTTTCCGGACTACAGGTCGCACTATTGGTCTAATCAGTCAAAAAATGCATCACGAAGAGGAAAAAAATCACACATTGCACTGGACTATAAATTGAGTTTATTTAGAAATTTATTTCACAAAACTCATGACCAAGAACAGACATTTAGTCTGGAAAGGCAAGTTGTTCAACTACACAACAGCACACAGAAGAACTGAATAAGCTAAATTAAAATAACAGCCTGCCCCGAATCTGACTGTACACCAATATTGACTCGCCCTATTGGCAGAAAGGTATAACTGTCTCAACTCTGCTCAAGGAACGCCGATCTCCTCCAAATTTCAGATGGTGCTTTCAGGTTCTGACCCTGACATGACTGTGTACAGTAATCCATTTAATCATTTATCACGGTTAATTGGTTCAAGACTCGACCCTGACCGCAAAGAAAACCTCCTTACGACCTTGTAAATATGTTTTTTTAACATTAGAGCCCTCTAGACATAAAATAACACCCCTATAGTCACCTTTTACGTTCATATTAACAAATATAGTTGACATAATAACAAGACAAGACATAAATAAGACTCATGCTCGTGTGTGTTGCTGCAAATGTGTTCTGGTGTTGGACAGGAAGTGACGTTGAGGGTTCAGAGTTGAATTTTAGCTTTGCATGGGTTACGGCCACAACAGTAGCTTGTGTTAGAGGTTGTTGTGCCTGTTGTGAGATAATTCAAGCCTGCGATAAAAGCCTGTTGCTCTGGCGATCAGGTCTGACGCTTGTGTCTCTCACAGAACATTACAGTAACATTACTGAATACTACATATCATCCCAGTGTCTTTGAATGTGTCTTCTGAATACCTTCAATTTGTATAGTATTTGTATATGTTCATTTAGATGTTTTCATGCTGAAAAATGCTTAATTTAGGAAAATTTTGCTTAAAAAAGCACATTTTTGGACCACGAAACAGCATGATTTATTAATTCATATACTTCAAAGAACCGTGATGGAGTGAAGCTGCAAAGTAGAGTGGGACGACTGTGTTGATATTGACGTCACTGACTGGTGGTATGGTATCGCTGACATAACTCCGCTCCAGATCTGAAGGAATTGCTATTTCTAGCTTTCCCAAACAAAACTTCCTGGATTACAATCATCAGTTGCCCACACAAACATCATGAACTGAACGTCATGCTCTTATCGAGAACATGTTTCCACACAATTGGCTGTGTTAGGTTAAAAAAACAACAACCAAAAAAGACAGACACAGCAGTGGAGCCTCTCCAAGCCCCCACTTTGACAGACCTCGCTGACATGAATGGTTTCATTAAAGTCTAATTTTCGCACTAGTATTTCACTGACCTGAATAGCTCCTTGTACGGGGCTAAAGGCATCTCTTTATCTGGCAGTGATATAAGTGAAGACTGAAAAACAAGACCATAAAACACAGCATTACACCCAGATTGCACTACGGCGTAAGCGCCGCTCACTGTGCACATGAATTACTTATTTAACTGGATGCCAAGGCCATCTTTTAAATGCTTAAGTTCAATATTCACTCTGTTTTTTCCCCCCTTTAAAAAAAAAAACAAAAACGCTCCCACTTGTTCATTCATTGTGCACGTTTCAGGCATACACACCTCCTTCCCCTGCCAGTAATTTGCCTCTGCATTGGTCTTGTACTGCTGCAGAGCCGACTGTTCATCATCCTGTCACCAGCCACTGCAGGATAATGTTTCAGTGTCAAGAGAAGTTTTAAAATTCATGATATACGCGTCCCCGCGTAAAGCCGAGCTTTACTGACGGCGACAAGACGGGTGAAAATCGCAGTTTTGTGTTTACAGTGCGCAGACCCGACATGCGACGGTGAAACTCCTCTCGGGCGCAATCATCATCTTCAGTGAGCAGATTTGATCCCATCATCCACTTGTGCCCCTGATATGAACACAACAATGCAGTCGCTGAGATGTGAGGTGAAGCTTGATTATGTGTTGACACTCTCATTTCTGCAGCAAAGATGCCCTCCAGCAGGGCGGGAGCACACAGCCCTCCACAGCAGGCAAGGTGGCAGACTGAGCCCATTAACCCCATCCAGCTCTGTGTGTGTATGTGTGTGTGTTCCAGTGATCATGTGTGTTTACTGTATGTGTGTAGATTTAATCAGGCCACTAATCCCGTGGGTGTGTTAAAAGCCGTGGGAGTGAAATGAGATCCTTTAAGCCCCATTTAAGGTGATGAATGTGATTTTGGTGTGCGTGTTTTTGTGCGTCACTCTCAGTGATGGACAAATGACTTCAAAAAAGTAATTAGTTACAGTTAGTAAGATAAATGTGGAACCTCGTTTAGCGTGTTTTTCGGTTAACGTCGAAAACGTTGCCTCGGTTTGTGTACATTTTCTGGCTACTGTACATTATGGCGCGCATCTTGTCATGTTGTTGATACACTGCGGGAGTCCAACTGTGTTCTTAGTGTATTTTTATCACAAACGTCCTTGTTAGCAGCCTGTTAGCCTGCTAACAAAATGACAACCGGAACTAGAGTATGTATGATGTCATCAGCGGTTGACTCTCAAAAACGTTAAGACAAATCATGTTTTTATAGTTTTACAATTATAGATTTACATGCGTAAAACAATTGTAAATGCATATAAGTGTGGAATAAAAGGGATAAATGAACATGGAAAGTCATTTTTTCCTCCACTGAAGATGTGACTATTCCCAAAGACACGATGTGGTAGCGAGAGCTATACAAACGCCGCCTTCCTGTTTGTCATGAGTTATTTTTTTAATCCAATAGTGTTTCTCACTATTCTTTGTCAAAATGCTGGCACTTGCAACTTTCTTTGGCTCCATTTTGGGTTTTTGACGTGAGAAAAACTATTGAATTCCAAGAAATAAAAAAGGAAGGTGGTGTTGAAGGGGAAGGTGTTGATCTCTTTGCCACATTGGGTCTTTGAGAGCAGTCACATCAAGAATCATGTCTTCAATGAAGGTAACCTTAAATGTTCATTTATCCCTTTCAGTCATCATTTATATGCATTTCAAATTGTTTTCTGCATTTCAGACTATAATTGTAAAACTATAAAAACGTGTTTTGTGTTCACATTTTGGGGTTTTAACAGGATTTATGTGAGTTCTTTTGGGAAAAATTGATTTGGTTAGCATCTGTTTTGGTTCGAATCGAACCTTCTGGAATGAATTACTGACGCTAACCAAAGTTCCACTGTAATTTCTTACCAGGGAAAATAATTTACATTTTTTTCTTCTATTTGAAAAACCTTCAAATATGTAAAAGGACTCAGACATATCTTTGTAGCGGCGTATGTCGTGGTGTTAGTTTGCAATCCTCGACCAAAAGGCTAGGGGACAGTGAGCAACCACAACTGTTGTTGACAAGCTGCAGTGGAACGCCCCTGTTAACGTATTTTTCAGCTCAGGTAAAAAAAATGACATTTCCTGGTTAGCATACAATATGGCACCATGTTTGTTTTTGTTTGTTTGCATTACTTTGTTGTTGAACTGGTGATGATGGCAGGTGTGGTGTTGTTATTCCTGCCGGACATTGGAATGCATGTCTCGGTGTTGTTGACATCCAGATCCACCCCCTTTGATGGCAGAAAGTTGGCCACCTGTTATTCTGTTGAAGCAACATCATCTTGTTGTCCTCCGCTGTTATCAGCTGCGCTGGCGCAAGACCTGTGTGTAATGTGGAGCCCAGTCACAATCACGTTGTCCATGCGCACAGACTGTTGCAAATCATCAACTCTGTACCTCATTTGCAGCACAATGTGATTTCATTCATTGTTTTGCTTCTTTAGAGCGTCCACTTTTCCTTCCAGCCCATGAGTTTGTTTACAAAGAGATTATTGTGCCTGTCGTGAGTAGGGATGTCCGATACTATCGGCCCACCGATATTAACGGCCCGATATTGCCATAAAAATGTAATATTGGTTGATATCGGATATTCCCTATAATGAAAACCGCTAATAAAAAACTGCTGGATACAGGTATATAGGCCTACAGGCTCCTGTACTTGCCATCATTGAGGCAATCAGTGACGCCGATACGTGGAAATACTTTGTCACGTCCTGTGTTCTTCCTCACAGTCAGAACTGGGTTTGATATTGAAACCACTGGCGTGGGTGTGCCCCAGATAGCACCGACGTTAGCTAACTCACTAGCTTGTAGCGGCACCGGCACTGTCTCGTAGTCTCTGTTGTCAGTCGACATTTTTGCCCACGTCGAGGGTCACCAAATGCGGAGATGCGACCTGCAACGAGACATGACTCGAGATAGTTGGCTCCAATCAGTTTACTCTCCACTGAACAAGCAACAATTCCTTAGCAACAGCTAAGCGGCTACAACAACCTCATGACCCGGGAAACAGAAGCACACTCGGTAGGTAGAAAGATACTTTATTCATCTCCAAGAGAGAAAATGTCTAAAATGTCTAAAACAATGTTGTGGGTCACCACAATATGTTAATTCCATGACATGATATGTAATGTTACACATATCGGTATCGGTTGATATCGGAATCGGAAATTGAGAGTTGGACAATATCGGCATATTGGTTATCGTCAAAAAAGCCAATATCAGACATCCCTAGTTGTGACATAATTCAAACCTGCAGTAAAAACCCGTTGTTCCGGCGACCAAGTCTGGTGATTATGTGTCTCGTCGAACATTACAGTAACATTCCTGAAACCTAGTGACTGTTGTGGAATGCTACATCAATGCCTTTGAATGTGTCTTTTGAATGCCTTACATTTATATTTTAGTTCATTTAGCCATTTTCATTCTTGAAAATGCTTAATTTAGGAAAAAAAATGTAACATTTGCTTAAATATGACGATATTTTGACTAATAATAGGTTGTATTTAACCACAAATGATGATTTATAAATTGATATATTTTTGAAAATATATGATAGAGTGAAGCCACAAAATTCGAACTGCGAAGTGGCAAGGGATGACTCTATTTTCATTCAATTCCTTAACGTGTTTTGCTAAGGACTTCACGTCATCATGCTGTTTATCTGATTTTGTCGTTTGGCTCCTTTGCGTGGGAGCATTTTAATGATTTATCTCTCATTGTTTTGATTGGGGAGCGCTGAGATTCTTTCCAATAGGAAAGATTCCAGGTCATGAACATAAAAGCCAAATCTAAACATTGCATCTTGTTTCCACTGCTATACATAATATTACACGTATAAGTTTGTGACAAAGTAAAATGGATACAGATTTTGGCATTTTAATGTTGTCACATTGCAATAAACAAGAGATGCGACAAACTGCTTTGCAATTTGATTTTCTGACCGCAATTTCAGATATAAAACAGATGAGCAGTAACTTCTCCCGTTTGTGAATATGGAAATAATGATACTGTTATTTTTTTTCTGTTGAGACTTACAGATAAACAACACTGTATCCATGCAAGTCATATGTTTAAAAATCAATGTAATTTGCACTAGTTATATAGTTGTTGTCCTCCATTCCTTAATTTGCACTGTTTTCTCTCCTCCCTCAGTCAAATGTGTGCCAAAGACTGGTCTGTCTGTGTGATGCATCCAGCACATTTGGACTGCTGGTTTCTACAGCGAGCTATCCAAGGCACTGAAACAAAGCACCGAGAGAAAAACATTGCGGTTTTGGCTTTGCTCTGCTGGTTATTTATGGTGAGTATCCGTCCATCCTTTTGTGCTCTGTGGGCAGTGACGACGCGGGAGGGAATTCTTGGAAGGGAACGTTATAAATAACGCCGCAATGTGCCTCAAATGTTCAGGGAACGGTGAAGCCTGGCAGTGCCTTTGCACAGTGCACTACAGCCTAAATGTGCACAAAACACAAAGAAAACAAGCATGTTTAAAAAAAAAAAAAAAATCCCCGTCTCTCTCCAGCCCTGTTATTCACTGTGCTGTGACAAGACAAACAGCTCTGCCAAGTGACCTACTTTTAGCATCTTCAAATTGCACATTAACCTTTTCCCCTCCCCTACATCACTTTTTACCTCCTGTGGTCTTACCTGCACATTTCAAAAGGATCAAAGCACCAGAAAAGACGATCTCTTCCATTAGAGCAGTGGCTCTCAACTGGTTTGGCTGCGGGATCCACCATCACCCCTTGATGAGAGGCATATTGGTGAAAAGGGGCATCATGCATTTAGACTTACTACACTTGTAGCAGTGGTTTGTGTGCCTGTGGGTGAACAGTCGTCTAAAAACACGTTATGAAGCGTAATGTTGCGTGTGTGTATATACAGCGTGTCCCAAAACGTTTGACATCTTTTGCAAAACGAAGACACTGGACGTGTCCGAGGCCTTCACGTTGAAAAAGAGAAGAATTATTTATCGATATTCCAACAAAATATTCTAAAGTGTGTAGATTTTGTGTTTAACTTTTGTACATAAATGTTCATTATTTGCACAAATGCCTTGTTGCCATTGTTAGTGAATGTCATTCTTCACAATGAAACAAGGAAAAATCCAAAATTAAACTTAGTTTTTGTACATCTCCTTAAAATGTTTGTTCATTTGAGTGAGAATTGGCTATGGTATTAGACTATGACTAGACTAGACTACAAATTATGTCTTTTTTTTTAAAGCACCCTGTGTATACTAGTATGTATAGTCTTCCCTCGCTACATTGCGGTTTTTCAAAAATTAATTAATGAATAAATGATGCTGTTTCGTGGTCGACTATGGCCCATTATTAGTCAAAAAATATTGAAAGACAAGTCATATGTAGTATTCTGTTCGCTAGGTGTCAGTAATGTTACATTGATGAGACATTTATTTACATTACTTGCAGCCATGAAACCTTGCGGTCCGACATGATATAGTGAAAAAAAGTTCTCCCCCCATTCTGTGTGGAAGTGGTACGTTTTTGGCTTCTTATTTTGTCCTCCTTCCCCATTCAGCTTCAAACCCTTTCTTAAGTTTTGAATAAATTGGAGGCTGACTAGTTAGCTTGGTAGATTGCTATGCTTACTCCAGAGATCCACTAGCCTGCGCATAAGCGGTGCGCAATGTGATGTAAACAAAGCTAGCAGTATTATTGGCAGATTAATGTTAGACTAGCTGTCCTGTATAGCAATCAAGTGACAAACGTCATAGTGAGAATGGATGATGTCGATCTTTTTTTTTAATCCATTGCGATCAACCCACGAGTTACTACAGCAACAAAGAACTTTCCCAATGCTAAAGCTGAGTTATTATGTCTTATAACTGTTGAGCATGTCTACTATTTTAGGTCATACGAGTGCAAAGTTAGGGGTGTTATTTAATGTCTGCAGGTGTATAATAACGTTATAAACCATTTTTAGAAGGTCATTAACAGGTTTCTATGCTCCATGAAAATATAAATTTATTAATATTGAATCCTACTTTGCAGAAATTCACCTATCACTGTCAGGGTTGGAACCAATTAACCGGGATAAACGAGGTACGACTGTATACAGTATACACTCCAGTGGATCTAGGACAACCCCTGATTGATTTATGGATTTGGTGGTGTGTCCCATGACTTTTGTCCAAATAGTACACCATGATGTCAGTGATAGACCATAAGCCGTCCTTGCCGGGTTCTTTGTGTGCCTGTTGGTGCATTGAAAATAGTTTTCCCGCTTGCCTGCATCCCCTGCTGACGGCGATAAATGAATGTGGGACAGTACAAGTGGTTTCTTAATGTACTCATAGCAGGGTGTAGTCTGGCCTGGCACATTGCTCTACACAATCCAATTGTGGTCCGAGCTAGAGCGCTCTGATTGCTTTCTGGTTACTGTTGTCAGAACGCTCAGCTCCGCCAGGATTCTGTGGCTGAAAGCTAAAACGAGACGCTCGGCTTACATCTGGATTTGGGGTTGGACGTGGGTGGATGGGACATGATGAGACACGGTGAACGAAGGGACATCTCATCATTGTAAGGATATGAGGTTTCCTCTTTGTTAAATGGCAATAAGGAGGGGATCCAAACCAAAGGGTTGCAAGAAGGTGCACGTCATCACTTCTGTCTCTTTCAGTGGTGTTTTATTATGTGTCACCATGACATTTAAGTTCAAGTTACGTTTGGGAGAGCTCTGCAATGTTTGTTATGGACACACGTCTTGGGACTACACTCTCATCTTCAATTTTTATATTTTTGCTTGCCTAAAACATTTTGAACAATTCAGTGCTTCCAAAGTTGGCAAGGTCCTGAAAGGCATGGTTGGATGAATTTGGTGTGCAGGAACTTGTTGGAGAGACCAGACCTCAGCCCCATCAAATGCCTCTGTTCCATCTCCGGAACAGAGGTGGGAGCAAGTCAGTGTTTTGTATTTTTAAGTCATCAGGCTAAAGTCCGAGTCAGTTCGCGAGTCACTGATGTCAAAATCCAAGTCGAGTTTCCAGTCTTTGATGATATTGTCAAGCCGAGTCCACAGTCATCAAAATTGTGACTCGAGTCCAAGTTGCGTGACTCGAGTCCACACCTGTGGACATGGTGGACCAAACATAGAAACAGCCCACAATCTTCTTTCCACGGGCAGCCTTTTTCACTTCCTGGAAGTGTAATTACCAGGATTCCCAATATTTTTGCCCATGTACTGTACATAACGTTGCAAGACACGGCAGTGTGACAAACATGAAGCTTGCGGTTGTAAACAAGAAGTGAAGAACAAAGCTCCATTGTGAGGTCAAGTGTTTTTCTGCACCTTCAGAGACTTTGTCGGTCATGCAGAGACTTAACAACAAAGGTCAATGTACTGATTTAGCTCATTAGTGTGCCATGTTAACGTCCTTGTCGACTGTTACATAGAGAAAAAAAAAAGCTGTCCAAGGTCAAGAACCATATTGGGTACTAATGGACGCCACAAGGCAGTCGAATCATGTGATTCCTCCCAGTCAACCACAGAAGAGCATTAAATAAGTAAAGAAAATATAAATTAATATTATTATACAGTCAACTCAATCAGTGAACCGCAGCTTTCCACTGCCGGCAGCACTCATGCAGCTCCAGGCCATGACACCATCCACCACCATGCTTGGCTGTAGGAAAGACACAATAATCTTCAAACTCACTTGTGTTGCCCGCTATTATATTATATTATATTATTATTAATACTATATTATAGAATGGCTGTGTGTTGAGTTATTTTAAAATATACTTCTGTACAAGCTGTACACTGATTACTCCAAAGTATATCCATGTTTCACTTCTATACAATTGCCCTTTCTTAAGACATACTGTGATAAAAAAAATAGTTGTTGAAATACTGTATGTTATCAAATATATAAAATCTTTGATAGTTTTTTTTTTTAAGTAAAATGGCATTTTGTGGGGTTAAACGTGGATAAAGTAGTCATAATGTAGTCAGGTTCTACATCTAGATGCACTAAAAAGAATTACATTCTTTTAAATGAGTAAAGTTTTTGAACCTGCAGTAGACTAACTGTTTTTGATATCACTGTTTTTGAATTGCAACAGTAAATTACAAAAGTTTACTGACTTATATGATAATAACTATAGTAGAATGACCCATTATAATTACCGCCCTTGTTTTGGACGCACTAGTTTAGCACTGAAAAGGCACAACAAGAAGCCAAAGAGACAAAGGCTACGTTCACACTGCAGGTCAATTCAGATTTTTTGCTCATATGTGACCTGTATCTGATTTTTTCATGTCAGTGTGAACGGCACAATTTAGATTTTTTTCAAATGCAACACAGCCCACATTCGTATGCAGATATACTGTAAATGCGATATGTATGCAATGCTACTGCAGTCTGAACGGTCAGGTCACGTATATGCGACCTGTACGTCATCGAAAAGTGTGTTTTGCCATGCTTACTGAGACTCGGGTAAAGGTATTCACCGCTATAGTGAAAAGATCTTCTTGTCATCTGAAAATTATTTTTAAAAAGCGTTATGAAGCGGCTCACAGCAGTGTCCCAGAACCGACATGTGCTCGGCCATCCACCCACATTCTCCTTGGAACCGACGTCACAGCAAGTTCTCCACAAACTGCCATAGCCAAAATTCTTGCACTCTTTCTTTTTAATCTGCTTCGCAGGATCATTTGGTTACGAAAATATTGACTCCCGATGCAGAAAATTCTTGAAGTTGCCACAAACGCGGCGAGGAGAGCACACACTGCAGTAATCTGTACTTCCGTAAACATGGCAATGCGTGTGACGTTGTGCTTTTGCGCATGCACGTCCCTTTCTGGACGCTTTGTGTTCACATTGACTAGTCACATTTTTTTTTAAATGTGAACGACCACATAAAAAATCAAATTTTAACAAAAAATCTGAATTGGGCATCATAATCTGCAGTGTGAACATAGCCAAAGAGGTGAAAAACAAGTCAGTAATTTTTTGCACACACTCATTAAGAACGTTCCACTGAGAAAATCTTATCGTCAACATTACCAAAAAAACATGTTTATTTTTCTTTTCACGATACAAGATTTATGTATCCAAGAAGGCAGCTGTCTGGAGGGCTTACTTGGAAAAAAAGAGGACCTCAACCCTCTCCTTTGACACACGTACGCATCAAAGCTGCCAACTTGTGGTCAGCACTTTTTTGCTCTCGCTCGTCCCGAGCGCTTCCATCCCAGCAAAGTCTCAGGCTGCCGCGCATGCAGATGTGCGCTGCAGCTGTTCAGATTTATGTGCGGGGCTGCTCCAACAGCAGCTGTGCTTTTCGCTTATTCCAATCAAAGGAAATGTTTGCACTTTTGAATTAGTTTCTTCAGCAAAAAACGGCAAAACAAAACAAAACAAAAACAAGCATCTGCAAAGATCCTACACGTGGAAGAAAAACAAGAGCAGCTAATGTACACAACAGCAGTTTTCATCATTCCTCACCACAAAATCTGAGTATTCTAAATGCCTATGCTTGTATTTACTTCCTTCTTTTCAAGAATGTGTTGCATACTACCTTTTATATACAGTAGAACCCCACGTTTCATGGGGATTCCATTCCCGACCTACCAGCGAAAGGTGAAAAACGCGTGACACATGGCTTGCACCCCCTTTGCACCACCCTCCTAACCCTCCTGCAATTTTTCACTCGCAAAACAATCCAGGTTTAAGCCCTATACATGCCTCACACACTTAGTATAAAATGTATAGGTACTCACCGCTAATAAATGATAAT
Source organism: Dunckerocampus dactyliophorus (assembly GCF_027744805.1). Classification (NCBI taxonomy): domain Eukaryota; kingdom Metazoa; phylum Chordata; class Actinopteri; order Syngnathiformes; family Syngnathidae; genus Dunckerocampus; species Dunckerocampus dactyliophorus. The sequence continues at coordinate 10,298,573 of NC_072838.1, forward strand.
CCCACGTGATCCACGAACAGATGGATTTATTAAGCTGTGGTGGCGCTGGAGAAAGTTAGATATAAGTTTTACTTTTGCAGACACTTAAAATTCCCAGTGCCCTTGAACACATCATCACTTGAACAGTGGAGTGCTTAATTGTGCCTGTTACAACTCAAAGAATGCAGATGGACATGGTGTTGTTCATCGTTCTGTGTGAGTTATATGAAAAAAATAAGAGGGTTTTTATACAGTCATGGAAAAAATGATGAGACCACCCTTGTTTCTTCAGTTTATTGATCCATTTTAATGCCTGGTACAACTAAGGTACATTTGTTTGGACAAATATCATGATGATAACAAATATAGCTCATAAGAATTGAATTTAAGAGCTGATATCTAGCAACTTCCATGGTTTTCTTGATCATAACCAATACCACTTAAGTTCTTACATGAATAGCTATAGCATTGTACTGCCAAAAAATGTAACTCTTATGAGCTATTTTTGTTGTTATTGTATTATTTGTCCCAGTAAACCCAGTAAACTGGGTTTGTTGCTTTAGTAACAATGGTATCCATACCCAGTTCTGTAATGCCACACGTTGTTAAATTGCCTTTTTGTATATTATTGATGGCTTGTATAATTGTGACATGATAGTGGTGGTATTAAAAGGTGAATTGGGTCGCTTAAGTCCCCAATGAAGGCCCAGGTACCAAATACACCACCCGTCACACCTTAACAAAGTGTTACCAGCTTGTAAACAGTTGGAACCTAAAATAAGGGTAGCTCTAAAGTCATACCTACCTGATGTTCCCCTTTAAAAAAAGACAGTGTTAAAAAGGTATGAAACATCTTTCCAAAAACCAACATTTACCACCAGAGAAAAACGTTTCCAACTAGTAAACCCAAGAAGAGCTCAAGGTTGATGCAGCAGATGAACATCCCATCATTGAAAGTATGTTCCTTCTTCAAACTACCAGTTGTTTTTGCTGCAAAGCTCATCTGGAGGCAGGAATGTTTAGTGCTGTTCATATTACACTTTTGACTTTTGTCTTTTTTTCAAGTTGTAGACACAATTATTTTAAATTAGCAAAGAGAAATGCTGTGATCCTTGTGTGTTCGAGCCAAATAAACAATATTATGCATTTACAATATATATGAAAACATTTTTATATAGAGAGGAAAAGGGCTTTTTGTCGTTGCACTGAAAAGCAATTTTGCATACATATATATCTATATGTGTGTATATATATATATATATATATATATATATATATATATGTGTGTGTATTGTGTGTATGTATGTATATATATAGTATGCTGTGCAACGCCACAACTACTGTATATACTAAATGTAAACTCTTAGCATCGTGTTAATAAAGGCGTGAAAATAATTAGGATATAGTAATGGTATGAGTTTACAGTGGATTTTTGAAAATTTGCAGGTCAGCATTCACGGCCCCGCAAAGTTGCTGGATCTGGGTTCAAATCTCGGTGTGGGGTTTGCATCTTCTCCCCGTGCGTGCGTGGGTTTTTCCTCCAGGTACTCCAGCTTCCTCCCACATTCCAAAAACATGCACTTGAAATTGTCCATAGGTATGAATGAGAATGTGAATGGTTGTTTGTTTATATGTGCCCTGCGAGTGGCTAGAGACTAGTTCTGGTTGTTTGTCTATATGTGCCCTGGACTGGCTAGAGACCAGTTCTGGTTGTTTGCCTATATGTGCCCTGGACTGGCTAGAGACCAGTTCAGGGTGTACCTCTCAGCAAAAGTCAGCTGGGATAGGGTGGCCCTAGTGAGCACAAGCAGCATAGAAAATGAATGAATGTAAATATTATGTGAGAATGCAGAGAGGATGAATTGGTGTCTTTTAGCATGACTGAATGTGCATAGTTGCAGATATAAATAAGAGAAGAAGAATGGCTAGATTCTGCCTGGACAAACAATACAACTACTACTCAGTCATGCACGTTTTCCTATTTATCTACCTGGGGCTGAGACATTTCCACGGGAGCTGGTCCCTGAGCAAAAGGGCAGGAATAAAAAAAAAAAGAGGTCACCTTACCACCTCCTCCAGCTGCTGCAGGCTCGCCAGCTCTCATTCTGACCTGATATAACCTGCCTGCATTAAGCTCTCCTGGGGTTTTATTTTCTGCATATTTGCTATTTCTCCACTCCTGCTGCTCCGGTCTGCCCTCATTCAGCATCACCCACATCCTCAGACCTTTCTGCATCTCATTATAAACAAAGCAACAGCATAAAGGCCTGAGGAGAGCCTCTATTTATCTGTCTACTGTCTACTGTGGTGGAGCTGAACATGACTTAAATGTGCAACACATGGAAACTATGAAGCCAGTATTGTCTGGATCGCTCCATGTTATGTTCATTTTACACATTTGCTCATCAGCAGTATTTCCATTTGTCATATTATGCAATAGAGCGAAGACGTAAATGGTGTCATCTTGTTTTAATAAAAGGGCTAGTGAACGTTTCGTCACATTTCTCTAACTATGCTTGCTTGTTTCCAGTCTTAACACCAGATAGATTTCTCACATCATCGTTTCTTATTTACGTGATGACTCATGAGACAATTCTGTTGTTCTGCGCCCTATTTCTTTATGTTTTTCTGTGTGTAGGGTAGCGATATTTCATTCTGACTGCCTTATGGATGTGTGGTACATTAATACCACCACACCCACAGTACACACACAATAGGAACTCATTTTAGGGATTATACTATACAGGATGTAGTTGACTCCAAACAATGGGGTTAACCTTTCACTCTCTGTTTGTTTGCATCATTTCATTGCCAGTGAATGCACACACAAGCAACTTGAGATCTTTTATTTTCCTGCCAGTGGCTCGATGTTGAGGAAGGTATTTGCGTAAAATACAAAGAATTAGTTTGCTGCAGAAATATGAGATACAGATCTGGGAAAAATATCCACACCAAACAAAAGTTTTCAGTTACACGATTAATGAATATGTTGTCCAAATTCATTCGACTTTTTGGCACAAAGAGTGTTTTGCCACTGCATCTCACATGCTATACAAAAGAGACAAAAACTGAATCAAATTCTTCAATTTTTCTCAAAAGAAATAATGTAAATCCAATTAATCCGTTCCAGCGGTGGAGTGGAGGGGATGGAAGACTCACGCGGACGCTATTTCTTTGTAATTTGTTACAAATGTATCTTTAAAGAGTGGATGGCTAGAGCTGTATACGTCCTCATTAGATTTTTATCGTAAACTTCAGCAGCAGGTACAGTCACTACTATGTGTTATGTGTCTCCCTTAAAATGTTACCCCTGCAACCTGTGTTAATTAGGAACCTTTACATTACAATCCTACTGTAACAGACGCTACCTTTGCACTTTGCTACAACTTCTTTCTTGAATTCAATTGTGTTTCGCACCTTCTTTATTAAAGCAATTGCAACAACCCGAGTAAAAACATAAAAGTGCTGTTTGAAAAGATATTTTGCTAACTTTCAGAAATACTCAGTGCGCTTGCATGCCTCAACAGCGCAGAGCGCACAGTGCTTATTAAGAGGAAGGAGACCGATACAAGTTGTTCATCGTTCTGTGTGTGTAAACCACACACACACATAATAAAGATGATTCAAGGATTCCCTGGTCGGAATCTGTCTACATTGTCCCAACTCTAAAAGACCCATTCTTCACAGAGACTGAGTCGCCAACGTGTGGATGCTTGGGCCCTCCATTCCGCGGACTAGTTTGTTAGGCGCACTGCTTGACCGTGCTATAACCGAGACGGTGTACGAAAACCGAGACATATTTTCGTCAGTAGTTTTGATCCAAAACCAAATCCTATGAAAAGCACCAAAGTTACACTGTAATACTAATTGACTGTTAGTTACTAAATCAGACTTACACTCACCAGGTACACTTGCACAGTTACTGCATTCTTCTTTCATGTAGTAATGTACGAACAAGCATTTATCAACTCAATGCAAATGAAGATGCGAAGGTTTTATCCTCTCATATTCTTCGACTGAAAGTTCTCATTATGTTGCTGCATTATATTGGATAATTTGTCTATGCTTTTTTTAGCTACATTAAAATGTTAGAAACAGTGTGGTTTCTGCAGCAATGCAATTTTATACCCCTGTGACCCACAATAGATAGGCGCAAGACATACTTTTGAGTTAATTGCGGAAGGCAAATTACAAAACCCCAAATTCGTGTATGTCATTTGATTCAATTGCCTGTCTGCCAAAAACTGTAAGACATCCTTAAGAAAAAGAAAAGGCAGAGCTGTTTCACGTCTGCTTGGCTCCTCCAGAGTCCCAAGCAGAGGAGAAATGGGTCAAGGCAGCTGCTTCCTAACCGGCATAGCTCTGCCAGACTGCATTCCCATCGGCATGAAAAACCCTCAAACCTTTTCCACTCCTGCCACTGTTGAGTTGCAGCTCTGATGTCTGCTGAGCTCCAATGTCTTCTAAACCTGTTCTCTACCTCGTCACAGTGTTACGGAAAAAAATCAATCAAATGTTAGTTTGAGCTTCAACAGGAGAGAGCGGGCTGAGCGTTCGGAGCCCCGCAGGGATTAGTACCTGCCCCCCTGCCGGTCTTACATCAGTCTTTTCAAAAATAATCAAACAGATGCTGCTTTGTTTTTAACGGTTTGGACTTCAACAAATCCGAGGCTTGCTTTTCGCACACTTATTCTTGTATTCGTCTACAGCCTTCCCGTTACCGTCTGTTTATTTCAGAAATGCTAATTTCTTGGTTGTGAAACCAAGATCGAAAGTCCTCTGCCCACGCTAAGACACCCAAATATTCCAACAGCACTTCCTGCTTCCTTGCATGTGCTGTGGCTGATTGACAGAACCCTGAGTGAACCATAGTGAGGAGGCCTTATCCAGCAATGCCACTTGATTACAGTTAGGTGAAACCAAAACACTTTCAAGGCTTCGTTTAAACTCAAACTTAAAGGAAAACTGCTATAGTAAGATGTATATGTTCATGGAGATGCTATCTATCCTACAACGCAATAACTAAGAATTCTGGTTATATTATTTTCATTACATTTTGCCCTCACGGGTACCGTTCTGTGATGGCGTCACATAAAGCATTTTTAAAAGCCAAAGAAAAAGCAAACACATTTGTGGAGTTAAACCTTTAGATGCTCACTGAACCGGAGGCTCATGTTTTTTTGACACCTCAAATGATGGTTTAAAATGTCCGTTTGATTATTGATGCATGCGGTATTTCTTCAGAATATTTCAGATGAAAGAAAAACTTTAGTTTGGAATTTTGCCCATCATCCACAATTCCTATGTCAGACAAGAACGCGCGTCTTTCTCTTTTCTGTGTGTTATAGATAGCCGCCTTGTACTGGCAGTTATTCACTAAGAATGGATGTAATTACGATTCACCTATTTTGCCTATAAGGCCATCTAAAAACCACCAGTAACCATGTAGTAACAGGTACATTCATGACAACATGTAACTTACAGTATTTTGGTCATTTGAAGCATTACCAGAACTTCTTTCTTGGCCACTTTGATTTCACAGAGCACATAGCAACTAACAGTACTTCCTGCTGTGTTCTTTCCGTCTGCTATGGCAGACTTTGTGAGAACCACCACCGACGACTACTTTGGGACAAATGAGGATCCAAAATCTTACTTTTTTGAGCCTGAATATATATACAGGTCACGGCATGTAAATGGAGCGGTGCTGGCGAGGCGACTATCTAGAATGCACAGAAAAGAGAAAGACGTGTGTTCTTGTCTCACATAGGGACTGTGGATGATGGGTGAATAATGGGATGAATTCCAGAAAAGCCGGAAATGTTCCCTTCTTTTGTGTAACAAAAAATGACTGAAATAAGTCATCCATTAATCAGGTGGTCCTTGAGTTCTTTACCGAGACCCTGATGGACTCAAGGGCGGGAGGGATAGACTGGCTTATTGGGAGGAGGAAGTCTCAATAACGAAACCACAACACTTCTTAGTTATCACTGTCCATTTTATAGGAGAAAATACTTTCACATGTTCAAGAATGCCATCTTCACCCTTCATGATGCCCACCGAATTCCAGCAGCTTGGACCGGGCATTCAACCATTGTTGATTTGTCTTACGATGTCTCGTTTCACTTTCACTTTTTACGTGCTGCCACAAGACAAGTCTGCCTCATGAGAGACATTGAAGGCTAAAGTTAAATAGTTTAAAAAGAGCAAAAGTGTTGTTGTCCTTCCTCTGAGTGTAGTGACGCGACTACGTCTTACTCCGCCACGTGCATGTAACTAGTTCTCTTTTTCTTTTCTTTTAATCGTAAAAACGGAGGAGGTTTTTCAAATAAACAGACGTTTGCTGAGTGTTTATATTAAATGTACAAAATAATCTTGATTTTGTTGGGCTGTTGTTGGTTTACTACATTATTTAGTTCACTTTTGGCATCTCTACTAGCTGTGGCGAGTTTGGCTTATTAGTTTTTGCCTTAATAGAGACTTTGGGATCAAAATAGATACAAAAATTACTGTAGAATTTATTGTGAAAGGCTACAAAAACTTGCTGCTTTGGCAATATAAAACTGTGATGCTTTGGAGCGATCATTGACACGTTTGTGTACAGATTGGGAATCCCCTCAGCCTGAAGCTTGCAGCAGAGCCCACTGACCTTGTGATGCATAGACACCGTCACACAGAAGAAATGAGGTCAAATGAAATGTTTTCACAAATGGGACCACCAAAATAAGAACAGACAGGCCACGTTCACTATTTCCTGAAGCATTTATACCACACATTTGTTGTGAACACCAGGCTATCATATACAGTGCCCTCCGGAAGTATTGGAACAATGAGGTCGATTCATTTATTTTCACGGTAGACTGAAAACATTTGGGTTTGATATCAAAAGATGAATATGAGACCACATTTCAGCTTTTATTTCCACGTATTTACATCTGGATCAGATGTACAACTTAGAGCAGTGATTCCCAACTGGTTTTCAGTGGGTCACGGGTCTTTTCTTGGGAAAAATGTAGGGAATGACCTGACGTCTGTAAATCCACCTCGTGTTCTTTGTCTGTGCTATTTGCTTGCTACGCCGCCACGAGGTGAGTGCAATGTTATGATCGGCTTTATCAAGCTTGGGAAAGGTTATGAAGTGAGGGCTTAATGTGCCGTCAGTCTGACACACAGCTGCAGATATCTGCAGGAGTAGAGCGCGCCATAGCGTCTCACCGCTGCAGCTCACGGTGTGTTGAATGGGGGGGGAATTCCGCCCACAGTGAAGAAAGCTGGCGCATAACAGTTGCGAACAGTCCCTTTCAATATAAGATATTTGAGAAGTTTGAGTTGAAAATTTCCCGCAATTTGGTTCGCCGAGTGTTATTGAATGCTAATGGCGAGTCCCGCAGCCAAATCAGTTGACAACCACTGACTTAGAGGATAGCATGTTTTGTTTGAACCCGCCCATTTTTCATGTGAGCAAAAAGTATTGAAACATGACAGACAGATGTGGGTTGCTTCCCAGGTGTGTCCCAAAACATTGATTATTCAATCAATAAATAGCACTGAATGTCTGCATTCAGTTTCAGATAGGTTTTGCCTGTGTAGACAGCATTTGACTGTAGCGGTAAATACCAGAACAATTGGACAGTATTTGTCATGTGTTTTACGGGATAAAAATGCCCCCAAAAAATTATCAGTAGTGAATAAAATGTCAAAGTTGTAATCGACATTGTATCGACAAAAAAAAAAAAAAAATCTTGTATCGTCTGTCACTGTCTTAAGGAGAGAAATGATTGTTTTGCAATGAAGGTTACATGAACTTGGAGCACCAGTGGCACCTCTTCAACCTGCTCATATTATTTATAAAACACAGCGTTTGTTTCAGGGTAAACTGCAGGTAGTCTCTTGTTTTTTTTGCACACACTCTTATCTGACCTCGACTGTAAAATGTACCTGGAAACTGCAAATTACTAAGTAAGTGTTGTTGCTCTTACAGGATGAGACCTTTAGATGAGGTTGTGCATTCAATGTGATGTTTGAATGTTTTTCAATGAGTCTTTTGGGTTTTCTTATTCTGTTTTCGTTGTAATAAGTGTACAAGTGGACTGGAAACTGAGCGATTCTTCAAGTTCTGCCCCTTAAAAATGTTGTGTTAGATACTTATTATTAAGTACTGCCAAGTCCCAACTTAATAATACAACTTGAAACCCATCCGTCCTACTTCCCCAGATTTAAAACTGAAGTAACTTGAAAGTACGGGCAGCACCAGTCTACAAAAGTCCTTCATCCGGACCAAAAAATGGAATTCATTCATATAAATCAACTTTTTATTGAAGAAAGTTGATTGATGCTGTTTGACGCTAAGTAACCATCCAGCCATCCATTTTCTATGCCGCTTGTCCTCATTAGGGTCGCGGGTATGCTGGAGCCTATCCCAGCTGACTTTGGGCGAGAGGCGGGGTACACCCTGGATTGGTCGCCAGCCAATCGCAGGGCACATATAGACAAACAACCATCCACTCTCACATTCATACCTATGGACAATTTAGAGTTGCCGATTAACCTAACATGCATGTTTTTGGAATGTGGGAAGAAACCAGAGTACCCGGAGAAAACCCACACACGCATGGAGAACATGCAAACACCACGCAGAGATGCCCAACCGGAGATTCGAACCCAGATCTTCTCAACCTCCTGACTGTGTGGCCAACATGTTAGGCCACCGTACGGCTTAAATTGATCATACTCAGCTGTATTGGCCATTGCAAGTGTTAAAGCTAACAAGGGTCTGTTTTGAACCCAAAACAAAATAGAAAAATACATGAAATGATGAAAAACAGACTTAATGAGATATAACACAGAGACTACACCTGCAATCCACAACACTTCTCAGAAAATATGAACGAATGTGATGATTACGTGACAGAAATATACCTGTTAAACTATTCAAGGCGTATATTTCTGTGCCACTGTGCTAAAGGTGATTCTGTGCAGCCTGCAGACGGCCAACTGAGGCCGTTTCCGATGGTGAAAACAGCTGCAGCGGAACAATCTGTATGCCAAACACAGAATCTAGTCAGTGGCGGTTTCCACTTTTGTGGTATTTATTACAGCGGTCATCAAGACACAGACAGTCCACAGACACTCTTCATTAATTAATACAAATGACTAGATTTATCATCTGTGTTGTGGTGGAAAATGAAGATTGTGTGGCTATAAATAAATACATTTTAATGTTGAAAATAAATAGGTCTGCCAAATGATTCAAGATTTTAAGCAGATTAATCACAGATTTCACTTCAATTAATCATGATTGATCACCACTGGCAACTATATTTGAAATATGCCCATTTGTACTGTGTTTTATTACCAGAAACATGACACAATGTTTTAACAGCTCCAAATGAACTGAAAATTTACATCAAGCTAAAAGATACTGCACGTCTGAACATCTATTTGCTTAACACTAGCCTAGTGGCAGAACCGTGTTATTATGAGCAATGAGGGGTTGCATTCAAAGACATCACGTCATTTAAGTTGAATTCACATGTTTTGAGTATATTTTCTGGGATTTCCAAGCACTTAAATGCTGATAAGAATACCCACTTATTGTTTTTCTTTGTCTTTGTGTTTATTTATAAAGATGTTATATTATATATTATATAGCTGTAGATATATAGATGTGGCGTTCCAAGTTTGGAGTATCTGTGAATGCACCTCGAGGTAGTGTGGTGTGGATGGACTAATGAACAGACATGTTTGTGAGTTGGAGATATAGACATACAGTATACGGAGTTGGAATTGCACTGCTGTTGATGAGTTCTGTGTGACTCTGTTATGATAATTGATGTAGTCTTCTTCAAAGGAAAATGGCATGGTTTTATTTGGCAAAAACATTGACTACATTTTTGTGGTTTTGTGATCTTTTGTTAGGGTTATCCCTTCCAAGATGTGCCGTATGACTCAACGTGGTTGGATCAAACCTTATCTTACAGCAACATCTTGCATCACCCAAGCTTGAGGATGCCTGATCCAGGTGTGGCCCTCTCAGGTAAACACGGTATGAGATGTGGGAGCTGAAAGATGACTGGACTGAGGTGAGTGGAGTGTCTGGTTTCCATGCAGTATGGAACTGCGTGAGACACTGTGAGAAAACCAGGAACAAAACATAGGAACCTCACCTTTCAAGGGCGAGTGTAACCTGAGAGGTGTCCACTTAAAGCACAAAAGGTATCAGGTGGTCCCGCACCTTGTTATAAAAAAAGTCCTCGGGGACAACAGTAGGGAGACAATGAGTGAGGTGACATATGCTGCAGTGCAGCTCCGTTAAATTGTGATTAGTGGAAAGAGAAGCTGCTGAGCTTCCAATCCAGTAACAGTGCGTAGTAGTTCACATAGTTGCTGGCAAGGGATCAATTCCTACTCAATGCCCTGTTGGATTGACTGTGGACCAGTTTGGACTGGTTTAGTGCTTGTTAGTGTTTTTTTTAATCTTGGTAGAGGTGGGACATGACTCGAAGAAGCTGTAAAATCTTGCAGAGCCAGACCAATGTGTTGTTTTTATTGGATAAAAAAGGGTTTTATTGTCATATTTCATCATTACAGTCCTTTTGCATTGGGACCCACCAGCTCCAGTCGATGGAGCTGTGCTGCAAAAAGCAACAACATATGATCATAACATAATTGTGCCAAAACAAACTACAGTAATCCCGTAGTATCACCGTTGTAATTGGTTCTAGACCCGACCGTGATAAGTGAATTGCTGCAAAATAGGATCCCATGTGTATAAATCAAATATATTCATAATTAGAGCAAAAAAAACCTGCTCACGACCTTCTATGCACTCTAGACATGAAATACCACCCTAATAGTGACTTTTACACAAGACTTGTGCTCGTGTGTGTTGCTGTAAATGTGTGCCAGTGCGGGGAGCTGACATCGGGGAGACAGAGTTGAATTTTAGTCAGGTGCTTGAGGTGCAAGTCAGGTGCTTGTGTGTCTCACCGAACATTACAGTAACATTACAGACACCTAGTGACCGGTGTAGAATGCCACGTATCATTATAGCGTCTTTGAATCCATCTTCTAAATGCCTTATATTTGTATTTTAGTTCATTTAGCCATTTATATGCTTGAAAATGCTTCGTTTAGGTAAAAAATACGTACCTTTTATGTATGAATTGGCGAGAGATGGCTGTAAACTGAAACATTTTCTCAGTGAATATTGCAGAAACCGTAATTTATGCATGCATGTAGCTGCCATTCCCATTTTTAGTGTGTTCACCATCAACAACACCTCCATTTTCTGTAAAGGGCTCATTACAATCTGTAATTTAATTAGACTAACCCTGTTGTGAAAATTACGCCTCATTGCAGAATGTTTGCCATCAACCCCTGCAGGCCCCGGGACACCCCTAACCTTTGCACTCAACACCTATCCCGCACCAGTCTTCCCAACACTCCTCGGGGACACGTCCATTGAAGGACTGACAGTGCAGCATGTTGCAAAAGGTCCAACAAACACGAGATGTTAAAGGTTGTCTCCTGTTGAAAGAACAACATTATGTAGGATCAATCAGTGCTGATGATGAATATACATCAGGCTGCACGGTGCATCCTCTCATCACCCAGACGTCAATTCGGATGATGATGAGCCAAGTTTGTTTAACCTTGGACTTTTTTTAATTTTACACATCATGCACACAAATTGAGGTTTATATTACAGCGGAACTTCCGTGAGCATCATTAATCTATTCCACAAGGTCTGACTGAAACCGAAAAGTACTCCAACCAAATCAAATTTCACCATAGGATGTATTGTAAGTAGTGCAATGTCCCATTAATCCATTCCGGACACCCAAAACGTTAACACAAAACACTTCTTTTAATAGTTTAACAAGCAGAAAACAAAACAAAACAAACAAAATGCATATAAATGACAAATGGAAGGGATAGACGGCCCGATCCAGTATCTGTATCGGGTTCAATACAGGCATCATTTATGTATCGGAATTTGCCAATACCATCATTTAAGCTAAAAAGAAAAAAAACAACAGCAAAAATGGAAAAATTAGCAGTAATTTTACAATAAAGACAAAACATTAGGAGAGGAAAGTTGTAATCTAACCAGAAAAAGTCGTAATTTTACAAGAATGAGGAAAAATTATGTCATTTTATTAGCGTAGTGTTGAAATATTAAAGAAAAAAGACTTTATTTTTTAAAAGTTGGAATATTATAAGAAACAAAGCAAAATAAGGTTGTAATTTTTGGAAAATTAGGCTTGGGAAAAAGTTATAATATTATGGGAATAAAGTCAAAATATTACAAAAAGAAAATTTACAGCGATTATTGAAAAATTGTTTTGAAATATTAGGAAAAAAAACAGCAAAAATGTGAAAGAGAGCAAAGACGGAGGTTCATACTAATAATACGCTTTTTTACCTACTATTTCACAAAGCTGAGATGCAGTTTTTCCTTGAAATATCTACCATCTATTAGCATAGCTACATGTGTTGCTTTACAAAATATCAAAGTGGCCCTTGCATTTTTCATTTTTCAGCATGTGGCCCTTAGTGGAAAAAGTTTGGACATCCCTGGACACCTTTGTAAGCAAAGTGCATGTGTTTTGAAATTCAGTTTATTAAAATATCGAGTTAAAAATTCAGTTTGCTAACCTATCATCTTTTAAAATTCAGTTTATGAAAATTCAGTGCAAATAAATGGACATATGCTGTACACTCAAACTGACTGAATCGATTGATTGTGTCTGAGAGCCAGCCAATCAAGTGCATAGTCACGTGACACAGGTCTTACAGGGAACGGGAGTGTATCTGCGAGTTGTGAAACACTGAAATTATTTGTAGCAATTCATTTATTTTTATGCAGTTCTCAAAACGGAAAGGCATAAAATTCAGTTACATACATTCAGAAAATCTTTTGTATTAAAGAAATAAGTCAAGTGTCGTAGTATGGACTGTGTGTGTGTGTGTGTGTGTGTGTGTGTGTGTGTTTGTGTGTGCGCGCACTACACCCCACCTCAGCTCCTCCAGCGCTGCCTGTTGAGTCTCGCCACCTTTGGTGCTTTTGGCCGTGCTGACAAAACAGTTGTTGACCATTAAGACCACCCACAGGCTTGAGTCATCGCCAGGTTGGGGGAGGATTATCCCTGCTCAAACAAACACACATTCATTAACTTGCAGCCAATTCATGTGCATTAAAAAAAAATATCTAGCAATATTGTGGTATATACTTTATACATCTAAATTCGTAGCCTTTTTTAGATTAAAAAAACATATTTGGCAACCAGATTCCTCACGATAGGGCAGAAGAATCATGTGACATCTCCCAGTCAGCCAACAAAGAGGTAGCAGTAATCATGAGTAATTCCCCCAGACAAACCTGTAGATAAATACGGTATCTCACCATAAAAACCCAGAAAGATCTGCTAATCTCAACATCTTTAATGACAGCTCCAGCTTCTCCAACTCTCCTCTGGCGTGGATGGCGTGATAAGAAGAAGTCCAATTTAAATCGGATTGTGAGGAGATGTATTGATACTGGTAAGCTCCTGTGGGATAGGAGAACCACGCAGGACAGGAAACGGCGAGGCCAGGAGACACGAGAGTGTCTCCGTCTGACCTCGGCGACTGTCTGTGGCTCCACCTGAAAAAGCAAAACCTGAGCCGAGCCTGTCTAAACGCGAAACAAACGTACATCTCTGTCATCGGCTCGTAAACATGTGCAGGCATTGACGCTTTTCATTAGAAGGTCAAAATGCAAATAAATGCTTCCCTAATAAGCGATAATGTTGATAAACAATATATGGAATGCTAATTCATGTCATGCTGTCAGTGATTAAATCAGGAGTGCCCAAACTTTTCCAAGCAAAAGCCGCATAAAATCAAAGGATTTCACTTTGATATTTCACATTTTGTAAACCAACCCATATACAGTGTATATAGCGCTCCCGAGCACTTCCGGACAGCTGCCGCACCCCCCAGTTACTTTTTTCATTTTAAACTCATATTGGTACATGTTTGTAGATTTATCAGGTACACCTTTTGAGTGTTAAGTTGCTGTCTGATGAATTTAGTGTTGTTAGGAAAGTCTTCTTTGAAAGATGACACCGTGAGTCAGACTGTTCTGTTGTTATACTCTTATATATAATGACCTCCTGTGATTGCCAATGGATTGACATGCTCGTCGTGAGTGCACTGATCGCTCGTGATTGGCTCCTGCCAAAGAAAGAGCTACCGTTCCCTCCCTGACTCGCGAGCAGCACAGTATTTAAACAATTAGAAATAGTTCCGAAGTAAAGGAGTTGTTATGAGATTAGAATTTAGCCATAAATTAGCCACACTGCTGTATAAACCACAGGGTTCCAAGTTTAAGAAAAAAGTAGTGCTTTATACACCGGAATTTACGGTAATATCATGGCTTTATTGTAATATTTCTACTTTATTCTCGTAAAATTCTTGCTCTTTTCCCACTGTTCTTGTTGTTTATGTTATCATTCTTGTTTGTTTGTATTTTTAAAATGTGCCAGGGGCCGATAGAAAATCAGCCACAGGCCATAAATGGCCCCCGGGCCACACTTTGGACACCCCTGGATCAAATGAATGTCAGTGATAGAAAAAACCTAGATATAACTCATTTTTAGCCCTTTGAATTAACCCAATTTGAATAAAATGTTGGTTAATGGCTTGACATTTTTATATTTATATAACACATTGCATTAAATGAAACTGACCTTTTGTAATTAGTAATTTACAACAGATTTAAATTTTTACCCTTTTTAATTAGAACACATTTCCATTTTCTCATGCTGAATACCTTATCACTCATTATGGAAAGAATTAGCCCATTTAATAGTTGCGCAGGTTACTGCTTTAAAACATACTGATGCAAACTAAAATGCTTCTAAATACCACTAAAGGTAAATAAAATAGCATTTTTCTTGCATTTGACTTTAATTAGCGATAGCACAGACGTCTGCGCTGTGGTTTGAGGAAGCGTTTGTGTGTGCGCGCCATGCATTTTCACGCCAATCTGCTGGAAAGCAATCATCTCGGTCTGAAAGCAGCCAAAGGTTTACTTTAACAAAGACTTCTTAATGATGCTAACTTTGCTCTGACAGTAAACAGTCTTCCCCCCCCCCGCCCGGGAGATGTTCAGCAGACAAATGAAGTATCAACGCACGCCGCAGTATTTCTAATGATTTCAAATCCACTTCCCTCATTTCCCTCCTGGAGACAGACTATATTATTATTCTTCCCCCCTTCATTTCCTGGTCACAGTGCAAATAATTCCATATTTGGTTTCACAGATGGCAGGATTGTAACATGCAAATGAGCTCACCAGAGTTGGAGATGAAGGCGATGTGGTTTTGTCGATGCAGATCGTTATTTTGATGTGGCAGATGGAGAGAGGAAGAATTCCAATGTAAACTGACGATTAATTCATTAATATGATTTAAAAAATGCTTTCCGCTAGGTCAGGGGTGTCCAAACTTTTTCCGCGGAGGGAAAACTGAAGGGATGCAACGGCTGCTTTGATATTTTGTAAACCAACATGCTAAGACGGATAGATATGCTTTGTGTTGTGGGTGAGAAAGCTTATCGCAGTATTTGTATCAGCTTTGGTCTTTGCTCTTTTTTCCCCATTTTTGCTTTTATTCATGTTTTTTAATTTTCCAAATATTTCAACTTTTTCCTAGATTAATCTTTTCTTTTTGTAATATAACTTCATTCTCATATTTGCATTTTATTCCCATAATAAAACTTTGACACCAACCTAATTTTCAGGAAATTACAACTTTATTATGTTTTGTTTTGACGTTTAAAATTGTGTTTATTTTGATATTATGGCTTAAAAAAAAACTTTATCCTACTAAAATGACATTATTTTCCCCCATGATATTACAGCGTTATTCTCGTAAAAGTACGACTTTTTCTCGGTAGATTAAATTATTTTTCCCGTAACAGTTAGACTTTATTTGTGTTAAATTATTTCAAAAATTCCATATTTGCTGGGTATTTTTAAAAATTTCTTGTTGTTGTTCATATCTTTAGAATGTGCCGCGAGCTGGTAATGGCCTCCGGGCCGCACTTTGGACACTACTACTCTAGATTCTTTGAAAACTGTAAAAAATGTCATGCAACAAATCTTACTACTGCTACACTACTCCTACTGTTTATGATAATGGGGACCACAGTGATTTGCTGCTGTGATTTCTGCAGCAAATCAGCAAGTCAGTGAAGAAAGATGATAATGAATATAATAATAAGATGATAAGTTATTAATATTATTATAAATTATTACTATAAATTATTATTCTATTAGTTATTGCTTAGTTCACATCCGTCTTTGTGTATACATACATCATACAATGCTTCTGTCAGTTACGATATATTTTTGTATTTATCTATAAATATCTTCATTTATCTTAATTTAACTTTTCCATGTATTTATGTAATTATTATTTTTAGACTTCCATTAAGTCATGTAATGATTATTTTTGAATTATTTTGGATTACTTGTATTTATTTTAAATTTACTGTGACTATTTACTTATTGAAATAATCATTTTTTAAAAAATTTTTAAAAGCCATCTGTCAATTATGATATATTTTCTCGACATTTAAACACAGGAAGTGAGCGAACTATCAGTAATTACTGAGGAATTATGCAATGGTAAACGTGTGATGTTAGTCGGTGTAACTTCAAACAAATAAACCATAATCATAACAGTATTATTCATTCTAAAAATATACTAAACTATAACAAAACATGTTTTAAATATATCAAAATGCAATCTACTCTTTTAGTGTTCGAGCATTTATCCATCCATCCATCATTTTCCAAACCGCTTGCCCTCATTGCCCTCAGCTGACGTTGGGTGAGAGGCAGGGGAACCAATCCGGTCGCTTGTCAATCACAGATCGCATTTATCCTTGCTGCATACTGTGTGTGTAGTTTTTTAAAGGCGTACTCTATAAAAAAGTGGTGTAAAATATGATTTTTATTTATTTTTTGGCTTCTTCCAATTCCCCATAATCCACCCCACAGCTGCCATGATGGGTATGACATGTGCATGTGCCCCTCGGGGCTCCCGGTGGCTTAGCTGTATGACACGCACACACTAACACACTGTCGGTGATTGAAACAGGAAGTGGCACTCTAATGATTACAAAATGAGATCTAGCTCCGAGAGGAGGGGAATGATGGACGTGCTTGCAGCCCACTTGGCGCTAACACACGTCACCTGTCCATAAATAGACACATAATCAGACCTGTTTCTAATAAACAATGACTGAGAGACTGACGGGACGTGTGCACTGCCTGGCGTGCTGCTCTACATGAATTAATGTCCTCCGTCGTCCTCTCGAAACCTTTGCCAACCCACCAACATCCGCTCCCTCCCTGAGACACACGTCCATGTAAGACTCATTCTGAGGCTTTGCTGCATGTTTATCCAATCACCTTCCCACTGCCAGGACCACAGATCACTGGGCTCGCTTGCTGCGTCCACTTGGATTTTTCCATGGGGCCTCACATAGTGGAAGTGCAGGAGTGTCGTGGAGCTAATGTGCTGCCTGGCCGCCGAACCATCAGGGTGGATCCATGTGTGGATGGGAGGGAGGAGGTGATAGGAAGCCTGTAATTATGTGGGCATCTGCTAGACAGCTATTGCACTGTTTTATTGAACAGAAGGACTACTCTGTGCCTTTTGTCTGTAGGATGGAGGTGTTTGGGACTCTCCCTTTTTGGAGATGTCCTTTCAGCTTCATATGCATTAAAAATGTAGAACGTTTACATTTGTGCTTCAAATTTCACGGCTTTGCTCTGTGATATTTTTTCAAATTAATAAATCTGCTCTTTTGTGCTTGAGCACGGCCTATTTTATGTATTTATTGCCTAAAGTAACCATTTTTCCGCATAAAAATGGCTAAATGAACTAAGATACAAATATAAGGCCGTCAGAAGACAGATTCAGACATTTTGATGATATGTAGTATTCTAAACTTGTCACTATTGCAGGTTTGAATGAACAGCAGGCACAGTAATCCCTAACACAGGGTACTGATGTGGCCATAACCCACGCCAAGCTAAAACTCAACTCTGAACCCCCAAAGTCACTTCCTGTCCGCCCCCACTCAGCTCCCATAGCACCAAAACGGAATGTAATGAATAGATAACACTCCGCAAAAAATGTCTCTCAAATATTGTTTACAAATCTGTCAAAATCTGTTAGTGAGCACTTCTACTTTGCCAACATAATCCAGCTGCCTCACGGGTGTGGAATATGCTGATTAGACAGCATGGTTATTGCACAAGTGTGCCTTAGGCTGGCCACAATAAAAGGCCACGCCAAAAAATTTAGTTTTACTGTATTGCCATACAAGGACTGCGATGAAACTTGACTTTTAATTGATAGAGATGAAACCAACAGGCTGACCCCAATAAAAGGGCACACCGAAAGTGTAGTTTTACTGTATTGTCATGCAAAAACTGTGATGAAACCTGACTTTTGATAAAAATAAAACCGATGGCCACTATAGAAGAACACACCGAAAGTGTAGATTTACTGTATTGTCACGCAAGACCTGGGATGAAACTTGACTTTTAATTGATAGAAATAAAATCAATAGGCTGGACACATTAAAAGGGCACACCAAAAGTGTAGATTTACTGTATTGCCATGCAAGAACTGGCATGAAACTTCACCATTAATTGATTGAAATAAAATCAATAGGCTGGCCCCAATAAAAGGCCTCACCAAAAAGTACAGTTTTACTGCATTGTCATTCAAAAACTGGGATGAAACTTGACTTTTAATTGATAGAAATAAAATCAATAGGCTGGACACAATAAAAGGGCACACCAAAAGTGTAGATTTACTGTATTGCCATGCAAGACCTGGGATGAAACTTCACCATTAATTGATAGAAATAAAATTAATAGGCCGGCCACAATAAAAGGCCTCACCAAAAAGTGCAGTTTTACTGTAAAACTGGGATGAAGCTTGACTTTTAATTGACGGTGATAAAACAAATAGATCTTGGTTTGTGACTTGACGTTGACTTACAAGCCGCTATGGCTAAATATTGAAGAGAAAAAAATGATATCATCGCAAACCACCTCCTGCTCAACTAAATATAAACCAATGTGGCTTTAATGTTTTCAATGTCAACACACCAAGCATCTGTCAAATGTCTATTTTGCTTTTTTATTACAAGTAGGCGCACGTCAAGTGGAAACTGCCGCATTTTCTGTTGCTAATGATGACAAACGTCACGTATGGATATTTGCGCTAGTAGGGCAGTGCTAAAGTAAATCCTATCATCCATTCTAATTTAGCAGCTTGTCACCTTGTGATATCGCAGCGCTATTACATGTTCCTCCACTTAGTTTAGTAAATAGTGCACATCACATCCATGCAGATCTGCAGTATATGTACATTTGTAAATGCAATCAGTTAATAGATTTTTGGATAATGCGTGATTGACTCTTTCGTCATCCTCCATGTTATGATTTCTGTTGTAATCTAGAGGTTACATTTTTTTCAACCAAAAAACATAAGATCACCATCATGGACTAGCGTATGTTACTAATAGTAGTTTAAAAGAACAGATTACTGTCATGATGTTGTTATGATAGGCTATACATTCAATGCAAGCCAACCTTAGGGGCTAAACTTTGTCAAACCGCTATCATTAGCTGATCACAAACATACAGTAACTAATGCACGTACTGTACATGCTCAAAGCAGGAAAAGGGCGGGATATTATGCTTGCAGTACATCTGAAAGTTAGCGCCCTCTAGGCAGCCGCCTATCTGTGACGTACAGCAGCTTTAATTATAATAACGTAATTAATGTGATGTTAATGTGGACAGCTCCACACAGCTCAACAAATGCTATTCATCGTCATCAAGTGCCTCATTCTCATTCAGACTGCTAATTGCAGAAACGGTCAGACAGTTTTAATAGTTTAATGACCGGAAGTCATTATGGGCTAAACTTGACCTCCTTCCCACCTGAAATTAAAAGTGAAGTATGTTTTTTTTTTTTTGCAAAACATGTTTATTACTGCAGGATTTGCACAGAATAGTAGTCACGCTGCTGGAAAACAGCAACTAGTTTCCCTTTATGTGAATGTGTAGAGATGACATTTTATGCTACGGGGATGCATTGCTCCCGCAAATATCCGGCTTCGCCCTCGTTTATCGCGGGGGATAGGTTCCCAAAATAGCCCACAATAAGTGAAACCCGCAAAGTAGCCAACTACATTTTTGTACAATGATTATATGTTTTAAGGCTGTAAAACGCCTCTCTTACACTTTATACACTTTTCTCAGACAGGCCTTAACATTTTAGCACATTTCTTTCGTGTTGAAACACTCTCAAAGTTCAAATTTCGTTAGAATTTTAACGATGAACTTATGAGATTGGTCACAAGAAATGAAGTGACTCATGCCTCTGATCAGGGCTTGTCCTGGCGCCGTTAGGCTGGAGCGTTTTTGTATCTGTGTTAAAACATATTCCCCTCATCGTCTTCCATGAACCGAAGATTCATTCACTGTATTCCAGGCGCCCCACAACCGCGTAACTCCTGCCTCCGTTCAGCATGTAGCCTAGCTAGCAGCCAGCGATCACACAACAGGAAACGGGCAGTCTTGCATAAAGGAGATTGTAACTGTATATTATTTTTTAAATTAAATAATGGGCCACATTTACAAAATTTATATTAATTTACATAAAATTTGATGAAGTTATTTCCGATTGTATTTTTTTTTTTACCGTGTTTTCAAAAAACATTTTTTTTATCATTGCACCTGAAAGCGTCCCGGTGGTTGGGGACCCCCTGTGTTAGAGAGCAGCAGGTAGCACAGCTGTAGCAGGCAACCAACCTCGCCAGGCCTCCCTTCCACCTCATTTGAAGCTCCACCGCTGAACTGTGACCCATCAAGCCGCTGGGCCTTAAACACGAGCGACTCGACTCACCGCATGCATCCAAATAAAGGGCAAAGAGAGCATCTGTTGTGCATCTGATCTCTCCCTAAAACATTCAGGCAATGTGACAAAAAAAGGAGCGGAATCCTCAACAGCCATTGGAGAAGGTTATTTTGACTGATGGGGGATGTGTGATTGTAAACAGTCAATGTTTGTAAGCAGATTTCAGATGTTAAGCAAACACAAGATTAAATAGGATAATCTGATTCAGTGCATAAGCACAGACGTCAATCTTCTTATTCACCAAAAAATTTAGAGGAGACGACTTTTACTATGAAGCATCTCGTCCATCAATGGCATACTTCATGAAGGGAGGCACTTTAGGAGACCAAATCCGTACATTCTGCTTATTTGATCATTTTATTTCTCAATATATGGGTCAGTTTAAGTCTAATTCTATGAAACATGGCTAGGATTTTTTTTATTTTTTTTACATTATTTTGAAAATGCCGTCATCCCCTGTCTTGCAAGGTGTGTATCCTGTATGCCTGCACTCTTTGGCCCCATTGACTCCCATTATAGCCACATGTTTTTTGGTTATATATTTTTTTCCACTGAAAAAAATCTGGGGTTCTTATGACAAATAGGGCATAAAAATCTAAAAAAAATGTTATTTAAATATATATTTTTTATGTTTTTTTTTTTTTGTTACTACACTGCTATGCGAGAGACCATTTTAAGGCCTGAGGCTAAAAAGTGTAATCTAATTTGAAGGGGCCTCAAGGGCTGACTTGAGGTGCTTTTATAGATGCTTTTGCAAGATGAAGTTTATACGACGTCTTCTTGACTGTATACTGCTGATTGGGCGGGCAAGCGTGACCTGCGCTGTCACCCTTCTCTTGCTGCCCCGAACTGCGTTTAATAATTAAAAGCACTTCCTTCTTCCTTCTTGCTTGAGCAAGTTTTCATCTCGCCTGAAATGAAAGTGTGCCGCGGCCCTGCGCTCCCGTTTAGATTAAACTGTCCGGGCATGAAACTGGAGATGATCAGACGTCTGCTGGATTGTTCACAGGGATATTTACCTGCCAATACTGCATGTCTGTTTTAGTTCTTGCAGTGAAGCTAGACAACATGTACAGCTCAGGAAAAGTTAGGGACATTTGGTTTTCGGGGGGGAGGGAGACCCAGGCAAATAAAGTCAGGTATAATATCAGAAAATCATAAACTGAAACAGACACACGATGCAAAAAAGAGAAAAAGGCTGGTCAAAGATCCTTTATTTGACAAAAGACCTATTGCAAAAATATGACCAAAGATCCTCTCTACATGACAGGAGGTTGGTTGTTTTTAAAGACAGGCACCAAAAACTCTGGTCAAAGATCCTCTAAATAACAGATATACTCCGCTGTTTCAAAGGACATACTGCAAAGATATTTGTCAAAGATCCTCAATATAACAGAAGTGCTCTTTTTAAGGACCTACTGCAAAAAAAAAAGAAAACACCAGTCAAAGATCCTTTATTAATTAGAAGCACTCTTCTGTTTTTAAAGACCTGCTGTAAAAATACAATCAAAGATCTTCTCCAGAAGAGCTCTTTTGTTTTTTTGTTTTTAAGGACCTCCTCCAAAAAAAAACCCAAACCAAAAAAAACCCAAATCAAGGAAAAATGCTAGTCAAAGATCCTTGCACTAAGTTAACCCTAGTCACAGATCCTCTATATGACGGGCAGGTGGCTGTTTTTAAAGACAGGCACCAAAAACACTGGTCAAAGATCCTCTATATAACAGAAATACTCGGCTGTTTTAAAGGACATACTGCAAAAATGCCTGTCAAAGATCTTCAATATGACAGAAGCGCTCTTCCGTTTTTAAGGATATACTGCAAAAAAAAAAAAAAACACTAGTCAAAGATCCTTTATTAAAATAGAAGCGTTCTTCTGTTTTTAAAGACCTACTGCAAACATACGATCAAAGAGCAACAAAAACAATCAAAATGCAATGCTAGTCAAAGATCCTTGCACGATCCATGCAAAGATCCATGTTAACGGAAGTCACAATCCTCGATTTGACAGGAGCTTGGCCAGTTTTTAAAGACAGAAAGCAAAAACACTGGTCAAAGACAAAGATCATCCTCTGTGACAGGAATAGTCCGCTGTTTTTAAATTGAAGGAATACCACAGTGTTAAAGGACTTACTGCAAAACATCAAGTAGTCAAAGATCCTCCATTAGACAGAGTGCTATGCTACCTAATGAAAAAATGCAAATCAAAGATCCTCAGGGACAGAGTGGTCTGCTGTTTTTATGCACCTACTGCAAAAACACGAGTCAAAGATCCTCTACATGACAAAAGTTCTCTGCCGTTTATAGGAGTGCGTGTCTCTGCAAAGTTTTTAACTGAAGTTCCAGGATGTCATTAATGGGCCGCGTTTGGCCCGCCGGTCACCATTTGAGTAGAACTGGGCTACACGCTACTATTAGTAGTTTGCAATGTCAGGTACGTATTCATTTAACATTTTCCTACATTGTTTTCGTCTACAAATAAGAAGTAAAGTACACATAACGCCGTCTCAGCAGTGGAACTTGTGAAGTCAATGTTCGGCTGATGTCTTCTGCAGCAATATTCCTCAAACGTTGAAAGCGTCATTATGCACGATGTCATGACTTCAGCGCATCATAGGGTGAGGATTTTTACTTTTCTTGAATTTGATTTAGTTTAATTATAGAGTAGTTAGCCTAACGTCCCTTTATACTGATGACCGGTGTTGAAATGTTGCTTATTGCAACTCCACAGAATGGACTCACTAATAATCTTTCCTATACCTTGCTTCGGAGCTATTCTTTGACCTGTTGTCATGTGACATTTCATGACCGCACTGAACTTTAGAGGCATGATGCACTCTTTAGACTCTAGATGACCTGTAGTTTCTCTGTTTACTATAGATCGGATCCATCTCTGTGCAACTATTCACTTTGTATACCTCTTATCGTGCAATGAGGGGAGAGATTACCAGTCTGTTGCAGGGTTGTGTCTTATCCATTTTTTGAACAGTGATAAGAGACAAAACATGACTGTTCTGACTTTGTTTAGTCTTGTCTACGCATGAGTCGTATGCCGTATCTCAGTAAGAGTGAGTAAACTCCTCGCGGCTGTCGCGGAATCAAATTTTTTTCAATTTGCTGAAACGACACATTCCCGGTCCGGGAGGAGGCCAAACCCCCCAAACATTCATCCGGGGTCCCGGCAGGACCCAAATATGGCAAAAAACGCCACTTTTCCAACGGGTCGATTTTACCACTTTTGTCAAAAATCAACACCTCAAAAAACTGGCATTTTCCGCCTTTTTTGGGTCCTTTCGGGGTCACCGAGGAAAGTGTACGTAGTTTCCCCTCCTCCTCCTGGAGCAGAAAAGTTCAGTTGATGGAAGTCAAAAAAAAAAATTGCGTAATTACCACTTTTGTCAAAAATCAACACCTCAAAAAACTGGCATTTTCTGCCGTTTTTGGGTCCTTTCGGGGTCACCGAGGAAAGTGTGGGTGCTTTCCCCCTTTTCTGCAGCGGAAAAGTGCAGTTGATGAAAGTTGAAAAAAAAAAAAATTGCATAATGGTCCCCCATTACCACTTTTGTCAAAAATCAACACCTCAAAAAACTGGCATTTTCTGCCTTTTTTGGGTCCTTTCAGGGTCACCGAGGGAAGTGTGGGTGGTTTCCCCCTCCTCCTGGAGCAGAAAAGTGCAGTTGATGGAAGTCAAAAAAAAAAAAAAATTACGTAATGGTCCCCCATTACCACTTTTGTAAAAAATCAACACCTCAAAAAACTGGCATTTTCTGCATTTTTTGGGTCCTTTGGGTCCTTGTGTGTAGATTAAATCATGTGTTACTATGTTCTAGGGCCCCTCATATCCAAGTTTCATTTTTAGTATTCTAGTACTGTTCCTTGAGAAGACATGGTATATAATTGGTACTAGGCACAGTACTAGTGCAGTACTGTATGCGTCATAAGCACCAAGACATGCTAAAGACAGGAAGTCGTCTGATGGGATTATTCAGACATGAGCCTTCCCGGTGGGCTTATCGGTGAAGACGGCATCAGACGAGTGGCTCTGTCTGTCACAGCGTGACATCTGTCACATCATTAAGATAAACACAGACAGGAGTGGCTTGGGAGGATCGTTTTTTTTTAACCTGAAGAACTATCTAAGACCTTCTTGCAGTGCTAATTTTATTCATTTCATTCATGAATAAGTCCATAAACACAACATTAGAAATGGCTCACAGTATGCGACATTCCAAACTACAACCACCATAAATAACTTAGTGTCCAATACCTCTCTTACTGTCATTTAATCAGGGGAATTTTCCACAACAGGAACTTCCCCAGGAGGTAAAAAGCCTATCATCTTCACTTCGACCCTTTCTTTTCCAGCTCCAGTTTCTCTGTGTGTTTTTTGACGCAGTCCATAAGATAAGAACTTATACAGGTATGTGTGCATCATCGTTGTCATTTCAAGTACTTCCTGTACCTTGTTTACAGTGAACGTGATCTATGTCCATACATTTTGTGACGGTAACTAACATAACACAAATATTCAAAATCCTTCACCACTGTGACTGACAATACACCACATCTAAGGAGATCACGGCTCCGAAGCCTCCTGCCTTTGTTCACTTGCAGCACAATCCACTTAAGCCATACGCGTTTCAAGCCGCAGGTGTTAGCAAAAGTTAGCACAAGGATAACTGTCTTGTGGCGGCCAAGCGTTCGTAGCGACGCTGCTTTTTGATTTTTCTTATCATCGTGAAGCCGAAATTCACGGAAAATCACTTATCGCGGTCGGGTCTGGAACCAATTAACCGCGATAAACATCTGTGAATTTGCAGCGTCGCAAACGCTGAATCATGCGCATGTGTGCAGGGATCCACTGTCTGATGCAGCACAGATCTAGAGCACCAATGAGGTGGCGCTTGTCCATGTTGTCCACACACTTGAAATGATCAATATCAAAGCTGCAAACAACAGTGATGGACACATCTGATAAAGTCAGACTCAGTTAGACCAGATCCAAGACATTGATAGGCCTGTTGGGACTGGATGGTTTGGGCTGCTTACCAGAATACTCCAAACATACCAGGAACATTTATGCTTCTGGAAAGTTTGCTTGTTGGTTTTAAGCTTTATCTTCATCACCGGCATACCACCGGAATCTGTTTCTTTCCTTTTGCTCTGCTGCTCCAGACCTGCTATTGCGGCTCTGGGAGGGATGCATGCCTCAAGGGGAGGTTCAGGTTCTAATAATGGAAGTTTCAGATTTTGGGGGCTGTTTCATGGTATGAATTTACACTACTCTTATGTAGAATCAAAAAGAACATGCTGCGTAAGTTCACTTGGTTTTATGTATTCCTTGTATCCGGTTGTTTTTCTTGCCAGGTGAAACTTTTGTGAGGATTGTTTCAACCCAAAAATAAAAAGTTTTCTGTGTGGTCTGACGGTCATGAATAAAAATGACTCTTATGACTACATATATTATATATACGTACATATATATTCATTTTATAAACTGCTGTTTTCACAATTTTGAAAGTAAAACGTAATGGTATTTGGAAAAAATGCATGGAAGTGCCATCCATCCATTTTCTATGCCGCTTCTCCTAATTAGGGTCGCGGGGGGAAGCTGGAGCCTATCCCAGCTAACTTCGGGCAACAGGCGGTGTACACCCTGGACTGGTCGCCAGCCAATCGCAGGTCACATATAGACAAACACACTCACATTCATACCTATGGACAATTTAGAGTCTCCAATTAACCTAACATGCATGTTTTTGGAATGTGGGAGGAACCCGGGAGAAAACGCACGCACGCATGGGGAGAACAAGCAAACTCCACACAGAAATGCCCAAGGGAGAATCGAATCCCGATCTCCAGACTGTGACAGTGTGGCCAACATGCTAACCACTAGACCACCGTGCGGCCCCTGGAAGTGTCATATTGTTTTTAAATACTACATATTACACTTAAAATTGTATTATTATTATTAAAAATGATTGTATTATTCATTTTATTATTTTACAAAAATCTAAAGAGCCTCTAATGAACTGTACATACTGAGTGCAGCTACAAAATAACATAAAATAAAGATGCAAAAGATAAATATTAATAACTATGTGATTGCCCAATTTTAAAAAAAAAGGAAAATGTAATGGTATTTGAAACAATATTGCATGAAATTTTCATAATTTTTTAAAATTAATTATTACACTTATAATTTTTATTTTTTAATTCTTTAAAATTATTGTATTGTTTTTTTTTTCATTATTTTACCAAAATCTAAAGCTCATCTATCGAGCTGTGCATACTGTGTACAGCTATAAAATCACAAATAAAATGAAATAAAATATATTTTTTATCAGATCAATGTTAACAACTCAGACAAGCCCCTATTTATAAATACAATAAAATAAAATAAAATAAAATAAAAGGGATGACTTCATTTTCATCAAACATCATTACACCATCCAACATGGCACTGATCCATGTCTAGTTCACAATCAGACTAATCCAAAGAATATCAAGCATATATTGCATTTTAGACAATTTCCCCTTCATATTGTTTCCATACCATTGATTAAAAACAATAATTATCATATTAGCAATATAAACCCTAATTTATACAATGAAGTTCTATGGTCCACTATTCATACACGAAAGTGAACATTAGCAGAGTGTATTTGAGAACACATTAGCATATCAAAGTGTTATTGTAATTCCTGTGAAGTAAAATTATCATCAAATAAAGTTTTTTGAAAAGGAAAAATGAAACCCATTGCTCCAGTAGTACTTGTTGTGAACTAACCAACACAGCATATCTATGCCCTGAGGTGCCGTTTCCTTTAAAAGCGACTACGTCCACCCACGGCAAGAACATGAAGAAACTTGTCCTCTTTGTAGGGACTCACCACTGAATATTTCTAGCCAGAAGTGAAAAAGGAAAAAAAAAAAAGTTCCATTGCCTTCAAGCAATACGTATCTCAGTGTGGGCTTCCCACTCTTCAACATCAGCAGTCAGTCAATATGTTTTTTTGATGTAACCTTTCAAAGAGTCAAGACACATGTAATCACATAAAGACCGCAGTACGTTACGTACTTTTTATTACTTCTGACAAGTGTAAAAGCACAATGTTGCTGAATTGTTCCGTTTGGTTGGTTGCTAACAAACACAAATATGACACTTTCTCTATTGTTGGAGGATTTTTTGATTGAATTTCCTCTGCGATCTCCTCCCCATTCCGAGCCAATAATAATGTGACCATCACAGTGTTTTCTCTTTGTCTGTCCCCTCTTAAACCTGTCCCTGGTGTCTTTATAATACTAGACATACAAATGGACGGCTGAAAGGTACACACAATTTGAAGATACTTTTGTTTCCATTTGTGTCAGCAGTCCAATCTTGGCTAGTTGTTTGTGTTGTGGTGTTTGCGCAAAAGAAACTGGAATAAAAACACTGTAAAGACTGAAATAAGAAGCAATGTTTGCCAATTAGGATGAATAATAGCCCAGATCTGAGGGCTTGGGGTGTTGTGTCAGGTTCCAGATGGATTTGTTAGTTGTGGTCGAGCCTGTGACGTGAACCCACTTTTATATCAAAGCAGCGAGAGATCAAAACCTTTTGTTCTGCTGATATGAACGTGCACCACTTCAAACAGGTTTGTGGTTCATGCTCGGATTGTGAACACCTGCTTTGAGGCAGCCAGCACAGGTGAGGCCCAGTAAACTTTTCAACACTTCTCATCAAGGGACAGTCTTGTCTTCCCACGAAGGGGAATCCCAGTGAGAAAGTGAGCCTTGACAAAGAAAGTGTATTTGTAAAGGTATTTAGAGAAAACGGTTTCATTATTAATTCCTTCCAAAAGGTCCGTTAGGTACAAAATGTGCAAAAACTGAAAACTAAATAAAGTCATCCGTTCCAGACACCCAATCTTATTAACAAAAATACATTTTATAGAAAATAATTATATTTTTTCATGGAAAAAACAATGCAAAACAATTATAAATGACGAATGGGTGGAGCTTATTGTTGATGCGGATGTCCTGTACATTCTAGCGTGATTGAGTGTACAAAAACAGTTTTTAGCAAAACATTTTTATGATGAATTCATTCAGCTTCACAACTAAAATGATAAAATGGCACACCACAGAGGAACACAATTTATTTCTGTTCAGTTTCTGTGGCCACTTGTTGCGTTTGAGATTCGTGTAGTCCATTCTTAAAGAAAAAGTGGCAGAGGCCAGTTACAAAAAAAAAAAAGGCTATGCTGCCTCACACAGCAGCGAAAGGACAAGGAGAGCTGACAGGAACACAGTAACGATATGTAGATGTCGCTTTCGCACTGCCTAACCTCCTCCACTTCATCCCCGACCCGGAGATGGCACTCCACCCTTTTCCGGGACAGAAACCATGGACTCAGTGAGAGTTGAAGATCACGGCCCGGTGAAGCCAGCAGGACCACATCATCTGCAAAAAGCAGAGACCCAGTCCTGCAGCTGCCAAACCAGATCCCCTCAACTCCGTGATTGCGCCTAGAAATTCAGTCCATAAAAGTAATGAACAGAATTGGTGACAAAGGGCATTCCTGGTGGAATCCAACCCTCACTGGAAATGAGTCCGACTCATTGCTGGCAATGTGGCCCAAGCTCTGACACCGCTCATACAGAGAGCGAACCGCCTGAGTTAGGTGGTCCGGTAACCCATACTCCAAGAGTACTCCCCACAAGATTCCTCGAGGAACACAGTTGAATGCCTTCTCCAAGTCCGCAAGACACATGTGGACCTGTTGGGCAAACCCCCATGCACTCTCAAGGACGGCCTGCCCAAAGTGTAGAGTTGGTCCACAGTTCCACGACCGGGAGGAAAACCACGCTGTTCCTCCTGGATCGGAGATTCAACTATCCGGTGGATCCTCCTCTCCAGGACCCCTGAATAGACCTTACCGGTGTGGTCCCACGATACACGACACACCCTCCGGTCCCCCTATTAAAAAGGGCGACCACCACCCTGGTCTGCCAATCCAGAGGCACTGCCCACCCGTTGTCTATACAATTGTTGTTAACATAACAGTTGTTCTGCCTGTGCAATGTCAGCCAGACTGATTTTAATATCAGAGGTTTCAATTACAGTAAAGTTTGAACCTCTGCCTGCCTACGTGCGTTTGTGTGTATTTTATGGGCGGCCCATGCATACCACACTTGTTTAGCAAATGTTTGTGTTTCCACATTCTGAATGATAGACCAAATAGAGATAAAAAGACAACGTTTGTCTTTGTCTGAGAGTCAAGTGCTTGCACCTTGAGTCACCGCCGCTCAGCCGGATGGTTCTAGTTATTGAAGTGCTCTTGACTGTGACAAGGATGTCAGCCAGATGAGGGAGGGGGCCTTCTTCATTGGTGACTCACCTGGGTCAAGGCCATCCGCCTGGGGGGGGGGGGTGAAGGACAGACAAAAACTTGCTGTGAGACTGATTGGCAGAAGAAGTAACACAGGAGGTGCTGAGTAGGTTCAAGGGGAGACGTCTCACCTTACAGATTCAGTTACAGCGAGGTAAAGAACAGCACAATAGGTTCAATATAAGAACCCACAGATGAAAAATAAAACATTGCATGTCTGCACACAACCTTGAGCTGCACAATGCCAACATGGTTCTGTCCAATATATGATGACATCTCAGGTTGCTCCCAAAATCCCCGCTGGAGGAAAAAAATGCATTAACTCTTATAGAACACAGAATTAACAGATGACCTCACACATTAAATGCAGAATATGTGACAACGTCTTAGATAACGTACAATGTACAACGTACAATGTAAGTTATAATGTACAAGCATTTGTCAGTTCTTTTGATGTCATAGCCATGGATGCTGCAGAACACCACTAATTCCATGCAATTGTAAAGAAAAGTGGGAGAATACTGCCACCTAATGGCTAATCAGAGCAACAGCCCCAATACATGCAAACAAGCAATACTACTGGGATTTAGTTTCTAAAAAGAGAGACAGTTTACATGACATCTACCTTTGCCTGTTCAGCAACCATCACTGATTAGATTTCTGGTTTGACGTTTATTTTGTTGAATTAATTCAGCATTTGATGAGCTAATACCTTGTTTTGCACCAGCAGAAAGACATCGCCTGGAGGATATTGTCAGAGCTAAATAATACAAGACACACACACACACACACACACACACATTTGCTTCTGTAGACTCAACTTTCAGCATTTATAGAGCGAGGCAGTTTATTCACAAAGAGGGTGAATCCTTTGGGAGTGTCAAAGCACTCTTTCATCCCACCTCAGTCATGACCATTCATGCGTCTGCTGCTTTATCTGCCCCCCCCCCCCCCCAACACCACACACACACACACTTGACTCCTCCTCTCTCACACTACTCCTTATTTCACCTTGTTCAGCCACGATAAAACCAATTGCAAACTGTGTGCAGCTGGTGGACTTATGGATCTGACAATAGCATTAAATTCTATAAATCGTAATTAGCCTAATAGTATGCTCTGTGGGGTTGCTTTGAACTGAGTCGTCAGCTTCTTGATCAAACAGGAAGCAATTTCTGGAGCTGAGACCTCAGGGATAAATACTGCAACCAAACTACAGTAGTTTATTTTGTATCTGAATGATATCTGTAAGGGCCGCACGGTGGCCTAGTGGTTAGCATGTTGGCCACACAGTCAGGAGATTGGGAAGATCTCTGTGTGGAGTTTGCATGTTCTCCCTGGTGACCAGTCCGGGGTGTACCCTGCCTCTCGCCCCAAGTCAGCTGGTATAGGCTCCAGCAGACCCCAGTGACGATAAGCGGCATAGTTTTCTCCTTGCAAAGGAAGTTGTTGTCTTTTTGAAGTGCGGTATACTTTGCACACCAACACTCCTCATGATCTCCTCAGCAATTCTTTGCTGGTCAAGAGTTTTGTTTTCATCCAGAGCCAGGCCTAATTCAACCGCTTTTTTGAGCATACTGGCAGTACTCATCGTGTATTTTATGTCACACAGTGAGGTCTTGATGGCTCCACAAAGTCTCTTTGAAAACTTTGAAATTTACGCTTGAATCTTTGACTTTAACACTGCTATTTGGGACATCCAACTGTTACATCACATCCTCAGTGGCGTTTTCTTTGTGATTAACAACAAAATGGGGTTTAGATTTTGCATCTTGAAGAGAATTCAAAATGTGAAGCTCTTTTTCTTCCACTTTGTCCGTGAATACAAACACAGCATTGGACACTTCAAAAAGAAAGGTAAACTGTGTAGGCGACTCACAGATAACTCCTCGCAAAATAGCAAATGCAACTGGCTCTGGGAATATGTCAAGATTTTGTCCTCCACAAGGTATTTTGCCCAAACCTGAAACTAGCAAAAGGTACGGAAGACACCAGTTGGCCGTACGGACAACGCACAAAGACGTACAAAGTATGTAAATTTGCCTTGAAACCTGAAAAAAACTAAGTTTCTGTCGAGTTTGTTTGACATGACAAAGAACCTCTGTCAGCGGCCAGTCTATGGCTCAAAAATCAGTAGATCACACGCACGCCCTCCGTGCATTTCTTGCAGTTTTTGCACGTAGACCGGCTACAGGAGCCCATACGACCGGCTGTGTCCGAGGCTTTAAGAGTAAAGATGGTATTCTTGAACATGTGAAAGGATCATCTTCTATGAAATGGACAGTGACAACTAACTCCAAACTGTAACTTGTTCAATTACTGGAATCAGTCTGCTCTATGTTTCTCAGCACATTTCCAGGTTTTTCACAGCTGTCAAAAATTGCATTACACCTTCAAAATGTTCATACTACTGCTGCCTGGAACACCTCTTTGAGCTAATGGGCAAATGCAATGTTCTCCTTTTGAAAATGCACAGTGGTCACAGATGGAACTCACCTAAATGCTCTTAGAAACATCATTTTGAAAGTAAGAAAGTACCTGTTGGGTTTTGTCCTTCAGTGTTCATTGTAGCCATGGTCGGATGGTCCTATGGGACCTGCCTTGTCCTTAAAAACCTTTTTCAGAAGGTTTAATATTGTTTCATACCCAAATTTATAATAAACAAAATGCTGGTTATGAATTGGTGGTTAATTTAAAAAATCAGGTTAGTTATCACCATCCCTAGAAGGTGAATGTAAAGAAAACAATTAAGAATGTATTTCTTATCATCAACACGTCGATAAAGGCTTACTTACCTTCCATATCAGCCAGCAGTACAGTACTCTGGGCTTGACTTTCTTCTGATGTTTCAAAGCAGCAAATGGGGACAGAAAGGATTTCTTAACATTCTTCTTATCTCACTCATAGGTTGTCACATACTGCAACTGTTTTCACTGACAAGCAACATGCAGAAAACACTGACTGTGACTGGCTACCAATACAGAGGTCCCTCGTTTATCGTGGTTAATTGGTTGATTGGTTACTAAGTGGTTAACTGGCCATGAGTGAATATTCCGTGAAGTAGGATTTGATGTAAGTACAATCGTCCCTCACTCCATCGCAGTTTGAACATCTCTCTCTATCACTCTATCGCGGTTTTAAAAAATGTAATTATATTAATGTAATTGCTAATACAATTATGTATTTAATGTCGTTTTACACAAATGTCTTGATCCAAAAGAGATTCATCTAGTCTGTCGCTTGGCAAAATGAATTACGTCAATTTTGTTGCAAACCAACCAAAAACAGAATGTATTCCTCTTGACATCACACAGGACAAATACGCTCTGGTGAACAAACATGTTGGGAAGAGTCGAGCTTCGACAGGAAACAAAGGTTGACATTTGCTTTGCAAACATTGCAGGCTTTAAAGCTTTGCTGCTACCTTTCTCTCCCCTTAAACAACCCCAGTAACAGTGTCAAGGACAATGAATGCACATGTATATTTAAATATGAGGCGAAAATGGCTGACTGTATATACCAAACATACATATAGTGAGTGAAAAGTAACTCCCTATTTTATAATACCTGTAAATGTTTTGTTTCTCTTCTGCTATGCAAATGATTTACTCTCTAGAACCACGGAGAGCTCCCCCCCAACTCACCTACGTCACGGACTACGCTGCTTCCATATCAACAAATGTTTTCCTTTTTCCCATTCAAAGAATTTAGCAGACAAAAACAACAAAAATAATAAAATAATGCACATGCCA
The DNA here is from genome assembly GCF_027744805.1 of Dunckerocampus dactyliophorus. Classification (NCBI taxonomy): domain Eukaryota; kingdom Metazoa; phylum Chordata; class Actinopteri; order Syngnathiformes; family Syngnathidae; genus Dunckerocampus; species Dunckerocampus dactyliophorus. The sequence continues at coordinate 10,332,680 of NC_072838.1, forward strand.
TACTTGTGAAATGGTTATTATATGGTATTTTTATGTCTTTTTTTAAGTACTCTTTTCTGATTGGCTGAATTCCGCATCAGGAGAGCTGGCGTCCGCCGGTGTTTACGCACGAGCGTCAGCACGTTGGTTTGAGGAATAGCGAAGTGCATTAAAGGCCAGCTAGGACAACTGTCAATTGTTAGATTAGCAAGTGTAACTAGAGCTCGGTGGTAGTTTTAATTAATAATATTTGCCATCGAAACGCAACATTACGAAAGCTATATCGCATGTCATCCTCCTTTTGTTTCCCATTCATAAAGCAGCTTTAATATGGGATATGTCTGCGTAACACGTCACGCGCTTAAAAAAGGGTGACTGTCTCTTTAAGAGTTATGTAGCTGGGCGAGTCAATGTAGGACGAGTCGACGGTGTGTGTGTGTATGTGTGTGTGTATGTGCGCCTGTCTGTGCTCCGGCTGCCATCCCCATCATGGCCTCCACACCGACACCACCACAACCGAGGATAAAGCGACCAGCCACCGGCCCTTCCCTTTCCGACGTGGAGACGGACACGAAGCCGAAGCAGAGGCACCGGTAGAGGCGAGCCGCGCCGGGGAGAGCCGCCTCGCAGCCCATATGTCACCCCGGTCTCCCCCACGCCTTCGTTTAAAGCCAAGTACGGCACTCAATAAAGGAGGGTGCGAACCCGGGCGGCGGCGCCAGAAACATGTCAACAAACCGAGATTATTCCGTTAATCTGTCGGTGCAGCAAGTGCTGAGCCTTTGGGTGCAAGGGACGGCGCTACAGCACTTCACAGGTATGTGTGCCGTTATTTGGCGTGCTTGAACGCTACTGTCATTCATAGTACAATAAAGCAGTGTAATGTACCATACATTACTACCACAGCCGAATGAATGACTGAAGTCAGTCAGTCGGCTACAATTCCAAATGCCGTTCCATGCGGCCAGTTTTTTTTTTGTGACTTTGGTGCACCGTTTTGTGAAGTAAATGATGTGTATCCCATATGTCTTGCTCACTATTAAGCCAACAATTAACAGGAGATAGGTGTAATGCAGCCAGAACGACTGCCTTAAAACAAACGTTTTTCTCAATGCAATTTTGAATGGTGAATCCGGGATGACTGCTTTGATGCTTTCATTGTGGTTCAATGAAAAGTATATTTACACACAAACGACAAACCACAGCAAAGTCATTAGCTGCTCCTAAATGGTTAGTAGCCTATCGCCATTGTAAAGTTTGAAACAATAAACACGAGCACATCTTTTCATAATACTTTGTCTCAAACATGCTTTAAGAAGTTACATTTTACACTTAACATTTCTGAAAAGGAGTAGGAAGAAGCAAAGTGTATTTAATCCCACCCCTTCCCCAGGCTTTAAAGGGACTGGATGGATGCAGTGGGTTCCTCAGCTGCCTAGAGGGTGCCAACTTTTTAACGTATTGCGAGGATTACTTTATATTCCGGCTCTTCCTGCGTTGTTTTTTTTTTGTCAGCTAATAATAGCAATTTGGCAAAGTTTACTAGCTATCATTGAATGTTTAGTCTGTCTTAACCACACAATGACTTCAACAATTGATGACAATTTTTATGCACTTTAATTGGTAATTGTGAAAAATGTGTGGGTTTTTTTTTACCATTATCGGTAACATATGCCAGCCAATGGTGGTGTTGTTATGTTTTTGGTTTGAAAAAAAATATAATTTGCAGCAAATTCCATACAGTCCCTTTATGTATGCAGGGAAATAGGATTTGTCTGTTTCATAAACAGCAGACTCCACATTACAGACGTGTAGTCCTATCTGATTGCAACACTGAAGCTGCTTCCATCCTGTGTTGAGAAATGTGTCACAGGCGAAAAAGAGGTAGCTGATGATGCTGAGTCAGCAGCATGTAAAAGCTGCGAGGAACTGGAAGCAGAGGTGCGGCACAGCATAAAGCGCTGTGTATGACGAGCAGGGCGCAGGAGACTCCGCCACCTGATACCCCTTTGCGCCATACCAACCCAACCAGGTGAAAAATGACCTACTGAGACATGAAATGGGGCCATGTTGAGAAATGACAGCAGCAATGCACTGCACTGCATCATACCAAGAAGTCGTTCTACATATGCTGAAACACATCACCAACCACCAGCCTTTGTTTATCCAGTATGTGCTAACAATACCTGGCACCGCAGGACACTGAATAAATCCACAAGTGCTCTTTTTAGACAATATTTTTACCTGTATTGGTAGTTATGATTCATCATAGATGAGTTGCCTCACAAAATATTGATTTACTTCTGGATGTGTGTATGTGGTAGCACTGGAATGTCAAGTTAAATAACATTTTTAGTGGTGAAAATATAGCAAAATCCTGAAACAATGTGGACTTTTCCAGGCACAGTCGTTGAGACTTGATTACTGACTCATTGAAAGGAAAACTGCAGTTTTTTTTAACTTTTGCCCATCATCCACAATCCATATGTGAGGCATGAACACATATGTCTTTTTCTTTTCTGTGCGTTTTAAAGATATAAAAACAGATAAAAGACGACAGCTCAGTAGTGCATGTAACGACCGCTATTAAAACACCTCAGAGTTTTTATAGTTTTATATACATGCTGTGACAATGTAGTAGCAGGTACATTCATGATAACATGTAATACTTAGAGTATTTTGTGTTTTTGGCCATTCTAAGCATTACCGGAGCCTCCTTGCTAAGCGCATTGATTTCACACAGCAATATAGAAACAAACGCCTACACCTAGCGTTAACTTTTCCAAACACAGCAGCGGCGGCGGCATCTCGAATATGTAGCCCTACCTTTTGGTAGTGTCGGAGGCATTGTGAGCGTAACGGGCGAGTCTGTAGTTGTTAGCCGGTGTGTTCTGGCTAAGTGTCAATACGCAGGTAATGTAGTTTAATTGGCGTAACGGTGTTAATAACATTGTCGCTGTAGCCTGTTAATATGCATTATATGTAAATGGAGCATTGTTGGTCCTTTTTGGAGACTTTTTCAGATGACTTTATAGGAGGACTAAGTATGTCCCGAGCATGCAGTAACGAGCTGGCTCTTTTTAATCTGTTTTTATATCTTTCAAAGGCACAGAAAAGAGAACGACATACTGTATGTGTTCATGTCTCACGTAAGGATTGTAGATGATGTCGCATGATCGTGGTATTAAAATAAGTGATCCATCAAAGGAACTACTTTCTGGGAATAGCCCCAGTCAGTGTGTATTGTAGTTTAGGTTTTCGTAGGATTTGATTTTTGACGAAAGTTACTGCCTGGAACATATCTCGGCTTTTGTACACTATCTTGTTCATTGGTTGGAAGAATGGATAGTGGTTCAAATTGGGACAATATAGACGGACTCCGGCCAGGGAATTCTCTATTCATTTTTATTATGTGTGGGTGGGTGGGTTATTTGCTCATAGAATACACACAAAATGATGAACACCTCAGTTTCTGACTCCTTTCTTCCTCCTCTTAGGCGTCAAGAACACTGCTTACAAGTGTTAGGCGAATACTGCAGGCTGTAGACAGTCTATGCTTTTTTTTTTTGTGAGGACGCCTGCAAAATAACCTACCATGGGGCCGAACAATGTTGCAAGTGCCAGAATTTTAATAAAGAAGATGAGAAACACTATTGAATTCATGAAAGAAGTTTGAATGTAGCATTGTAATGTAAAGGTTTCTAGTTCACACAGGTTGCAGGGAGATGTATTGTACGTAATGTGTAATGTGGATTGAAAGAAAATTACACTTTATAACGGTAGAGAGAGCCCTCAAGTTAACATTGATTTTTGTTCATGACTGCTGCTTTAACCTTGCAATAACATAAAAAAAAAATGTTATCCCTATTTTTGTGCTTAATGCTTTACTGACGACAAGCGATCCCTAAAGCTGCCGTGTGCCCTGTCGTGGCGGATTAGTGGAAAATAATGTCATGCTTTTACTGCATCTGACCTTTGCTGTCTGTCAGAACACTGTAGCTCCCCCTGTTAGTGGGGGTTATGCTCCAAGACGCTGCGCGAATGGCAGAAAAACGCGAATAATACATGCACTCATTGAAAAAAATGTAAAAATTGCTATTTTTGATACTCTAAACCCTGTAATATGCATGTCACAGTTATTAAACGAATTTTAAATTCCGTTCCGCACCCAAAAACAATTGCAGGCATACAGTATTTACAAAACATGCAGTTACACAGCATTACATCTTGTCACAGAGACTTCTGCTGGAAAATGTTGAGTGAATTGACTTGTGAGACAGCGCCCTCTGCTGGATTTATAGCTGTAGCACTCTTTTCCCCTGCATATCGCACCATCAAACGACAACATATATATGTATATTAACATTTTAAAGCAGAGAAAAGACATCTGTGGTAATGCGGGTGTGCAAATGAAGAACCACAAATGGGCCGGGATCGACAGATTTTGCTGCCATTTGTTTCTCAGTGGGTGTTTGGATCAAACTCCACCCATCCCTGTCTTTACTCAGAGGGGTTACTACTAGAGGTGGTTATGGTACTACTGCTCCTGTGGCTCTACTCGCCTCCGTATGGAGCTCGTGTACAGGTGTAAATCCAACCAGGCTGTATTGGACAACAGATGCTCCGCACGTGCAACCAGATCTAGCTGAAGCATCCTATTGGAGCATGCTGGAATGCCTCCCTGTACTTCCGGTGACCACTTCTGATTCCTTTTTGTCTCAGACATTGCATTCCTCCCTGGCTGAGTAGATGGCTTTAACAAGGCAGTGAACTAACAGTGTGCAACGCTCGGCCACACAGGACAAAGAGCTACTGTGCTTGCATGCCGGCACATCGCTCTCTGCCCCGGCCCGACAGCTAATTGCAGGATCAATAAATAGATGGAGGCGCTCATGCGACTTTAGAACAGTTCAAATGGTTGTGCACATAATCCTCCTTTTGGCCTTGAAACTTGAGGAAAGGCATCACTCCAATTGACCATTCTTAATTAAAAATAAAAAAAATGAATGCACTATATTACAATGCACTTAAATTTGTCTTGTCAAGTCACTAAAATGAGGACAAATGACAAACATTCTTTCTTTAATATTTGTACTATAATGACTACTGTTTAAAAAAAAGACCATTAAAATAAGAAGTAGTGACCTAAACTTTTTCACAGTATTGTGGGATTTCAAAACATTTACACAACTCATCATTGTCACATTTCCTGTTTATATTCTACCCTGAAAGAAAAATAGCCCTTGTACTTTTTTTGCTGATATGTAAGTAATGTAAGTATGTAAGTAATGTAAGTTTAAAAGTGATAGGGGTGTTGTTTCATGTCTTGAGGGCTCTAATGATGTTAAAACGCATATTTAGAAGGTCATAAACAAGTTTTCTATAGTTTTAAATATTCCATTTATAAATAAGGAATCCTTCACAGAAATTCACTTATCACGGTTGAGTCTGGAACCAATTAACTGTGATTAACGAGGGGTTCTCTGGGTTTAGCATGATCAGTCTGCATCAGTCCAACTAGTGACTGACCGTCACAAGTTTGCCTTCACATGTTGACATGCTCTTATTTGTTAATAACGAAAATCGGGAGGCTGGAATTGCTTTATTTTGTTACACTTGTGCATTTGAATGTAAAGAAGTTTGTTTTTGCATACACATTTGCTGGGTAGGGACTCTTGATCAAATCTGGAACCTTGGGAGCGGTTTGGTTGGATGCATTGCTCACCTCTGTATGCGTTTTTTGGCTTATCTCTAATGAGCTGGTTGTGTTTTGTTGACTTGTTTGTCAGAGATGTGGTACTGGGTGTTCCTGTGGTGTCTCTTCTCCTCGCTCTTCGTCCATGGGGTGGTGGGGCTGCTCATGTTTGTCATGCTGCAACGCCACAAGAGAGGTCGCCTCATCACGCTCGTGCTGGTCAGCGTGGGCTTCCTGGCCTCCCTCTCTGGAGGCGTCATCACCAGTAAGTCATACTTTTTGTTTTTTGTGTGCTTGTTCATTGTTTTTTGTATTTTTTTTTAGTCTTACATCAGCAGTGTTCAGCATCTGTTCAGCCTGAGGATGACAGCGAAGGGGATTTGCTGAATGTTTGCTCGCTTATGTCAGCCACAGGTGGAGCTGACGGCAGTGGCGGCTGCTTGTGAAAGATCTTTAGATTTAGGGATGATTGTTATTCCTTTTTTATACCAATCAAACTTGTACTAATCAAGTCATAAATTGGGCTTTCGATATGGACTGATGATGGGCAAATTCTTTTTTAAAAGTGCAGTTTTCCTTGAAGTCATAAATTGAAGACTAACTCGTTAGCTCGGCAGATTGCTACAGTATTGTTAAAGTGGCGGCCATCTCTTGTGTCACGTCAGAGATCCCGTAGCCTGCGATAATAGGTAGTGGGAGGAGCGACTGCATTGACTATACAGATGTACTCAAAATTATTCAGCCCATCTGTTTTGTTATTTGCAAAGGTCACAAAGTTGCAGTAGTTTGTGGTAAATGACAAAGACAAACAGGCTGCACATTGGCCTTGTGGTTAGCATGTTGACCTCAAAGTCTGGGTTCATATCTTTGTTGGAACATCTCTGTGTGGAGTTTACATGTTCTCCCCATACGTGAGTGGGTTTTCCCGGCTTCTCCGTCTCCGGCTTCCTCCCACATTCCAAAAACATGCATGTTAGGTTAATTGGCAACTCTAAATTGTCCATAGGTATGAATGTGAGTGTGAATGGTTGTTTGTCTATATGTGCCCTGTGATTGGCTGGCGACCAGTCTAGGGTGTACCCCGCCTGTCGCCCGAAGTCAGCTGGGATAGGCTCCAGCATGCTCCTGCGACCCTAATGAGGAAAAGCGGTACAGAAAATGGATGGATGGATGGATATGGCTATGCACATGTGCCACCTATGTTCAAAGTTCCATGGAAATTTGTGCTGTAGTTTTCTGTATTGCCCTGTGATTGGCTGGTGACCAGTCCAGGATATACCCTTCCTCTCACCCGAAGTCAGCTGGGATAGGCTCAAGCTCCCCCGTGACCCTAATGAGGGCGAGCGGTATAGAAAACATACTGTACAGTGGTTTCGTCCTGTGTATTTATTTATTTATTCATCCCCCTTTAGGCGCAGCAGTGGCAGGCGTGTACCGGGTGGCAGGGAAAGGCATGGCACCGCTGGAGGCTCTCATTCTTGGCGTGGGCCAGACCAGCCTCTCCGTCATCATATCCTTCTCACGCATCCTGGCAACTCTATGAAGCCACCAACCATTGAAGGACGCAGACTGGATGAACAGAGCCAGTTGGACTTAACTGCGCTCATATGGACCTTTGGGTGCAGGATGGAGACGCAGCCCCTTGGCCCTTCTCCTCCCAAGGCTCAGTATCTACGACTGCCACAATAACAGGAGCCCCTTCTTTGCAATTACGAAGGAACTCAATTCAGCGCAAGCAGCGCCAGGCAGACGCACCACCATCCTCAGCTTCTGGACTGAAAGCCATGTTGGGGTTGTTTTCCAGAGGTAACTTGGTGCCAACAGTCTTCTCTGGGATGTCCTACATGCCTTTGTGGACACTGACTCTTCGAGGTTTTCTGCTGCCCTTTACGGGAATGATTAATTGGAAGGGTTTTTTTAAGCAGAAACCTGATCACCTGATCTCTTTAAACTCCGCTTGAGAACAAATGTTGAGCGCTGATGACTGAAAAGTGTTTATACAGTATTCAAATTCTCCTGAGCATTCCAGCTTCACAGCTGCATTACCCAGTTCCAGCAAACAGGAATAGAGAGGTGTGAATGCAGCAAACATGGGAGAGAAAACAAGTATCAGTGCCATAACTTTTGTTTTTATGGGGAAGATGTAATGCCAGTTTGCCTCCCACAAAAGATTTTTTTTTTACAATACTAGTTTTACAACGTACGTTTCCTGAAAAACACATTAAGCCCTCTGTGATACAAAGTTTGCAGGCTTGATTCACATCCGACACATCAACAATAACGCGGTTCTTTGCTTAGTCACCTTTTTTAGTGTGTTTTAAGAGTCCTAATTAACATGTCAGTTCCTTGGTTTACGAACCAGTTTCGTTCCTATGACATTACTTTTAGTCTAAGTCAAAACTTCTCCCCCAATCGACATCAAAGTCACTCACTCGGTGCACAGAACCAATAAATCCAGAAATAAAATGATTAAATACAAACTTAAATGAAACAGAACAAACAACAAAGAAAAGAACATTCTTTACTCTTATCCCTGTGGTTGGCTTGCACACTGAAAGGGGTGTTGCAAAGGCGGGAGAGACGGGCTTATTGGGAGGAGGAAGTAGAAGAGGTATGAGATTCTGGTCTTCCAGCCAAAGCATTAGCAACGTTTCTATCTCAACATTGAGACCCCTACGCTGCTTAGTTGTCACTGTCCATTTCATAGTGACAGATCCTTTCACATGTTCAAGGATACCATCTTTATCCTTGATTGCTTAGAACCAACATGCGTCCGGGGTGGGTCACTTCCCTCTCCTTTCTGAGCATTTCATAATGTCTAATTTCACTTTTACTTTCCCTTTCTTTGACGCACCGCCATCAGAAGAGTCTGTTTTACTCTTGGGAGACATAATGAAGAGCAAAAAGTTAACTCAGCGACGTTGCCCTCCCTCAGCGTAGCGCAGGTGACTAGCTCTCGAGTGAGTCACACATTACGAACCCAAAGTGGTGTTTTGAAACGAAGGCCTTCTCCACACGGAAACATTCCTGGGATTTATTTTTTGGCGGGTTGCAAAAAATTGACACTCAAGAGTGTGTCGGATTAGTAAATAGTCGCATCCAGACGGGAACGGATCATTGGGTGAAAACGATCTAATACATAAGGCACACCTACGCTTGGTGCTGTAAGCAGACACAGATGGAATCACATGACACACCAAACTAAAGAAGAAGAAAGAACGCATGCACGTAAGTTTGTCGTCTTTAGCTCAGCCGTCTTACGTAGACTTACAACGAAGTGGAATTACTTCTGCGAGTCATTTTGGAGTATAAAACAACTAAAAGTCAGGAGAAGTCGACTGGCATGAGTCATGCCAGTCCAGGTATTCCGATTTTATGTTGGCCTGTCGTTGTCACTTCTGGTCACGTGAACACGTCAACAACAGGGCGGTGACGGGACGGTGACTTCATCCTTCCCATAAAGTAGCAATTTGCTTGTCTGCACGGAAAGATCCGATTTTGATTTTGATTTTGATCTGATTTTCCCACTCACAAAAAATACCAAGACGCCGTTTCCGGATGAGAGGCTGAAACAATAAAATACTTTGCCTTTTTTGGCCCGAGGACGTTTCTGTGTGGACAACCCTGAAGTTTTGAATTCAAAGCTTTTATTTATAACATGCCAGCAAAACACAGCAGTTGAGAACAGATGAGCACGGCTCGCCCTTACTTCTGCCTTCCTCACCACACCCCCTCCACATGCGCAAGGCATCATTTGCCCCGTTTCATAGCTGTCTCAAGCAATGCCTGATTTTAACAGAGTGTTAAAATAATCTCAGATTTTGAGAATAAAATGGAAATTCACGAGAATAAATTCGTATATTTATGAGAATAACTCGCAACTTGATGTTACCGGCGTTGCCTGAGACAGCTATGAAAAGTGGGGCCTTATGTGACCTTTGGCCTTGGTCAAAGGTAATATTACGACTTTTTTTATCTCGTAAATTTACGACTTTATTCTCATAATTTTCTTTTTTTAATGCTGATACTCAGTGTCGTAACCACGAAATGTTGTAAACGGAGGACCTCCTGTATTTTGGGTGCAATAACATGCCTGAATTTCTAAAGATTCAGAATCCCATTAATTTCTGCTGCTCTCACAAATGGCACAAATCTGAACAAGCTAGCGGGTCATATTCCACACTCCAAACCAGTAGGGGTCAGCGTGGTATTACGACACATAAGAAATATACTAACTTCTTTAGCATTAGCGTCCTTAGCTGTGCTAGTACTGACTGCTTGCTTCTTGATGAACAAAGTGGTCTTTTCAAGGTAAGATGAACCACTGTTAGCTTGTTTAGGTGCTCACAATTGACCCTTTAATTAACATTGCATTTTGCACTGAATTGAACCTGCCTTGATTTACACAAAAATGAGTGATTCCTGCTGTTTTGGTTTGAAAGAAACTGCTACACTGGTTGAAATATGTGCCTGTTTTACTTGGTTACTTAAAAACAGGAACATTTACTTAAAATTGTATTTAAATGCTCACTGTATAGCCCAAAATTTCTACAAATTTAACTCCATATGGCACCCAACTCAAGGAGGAAGGAGACACCAAAGTATGACTCATATATTAGCTTTATTTGTGTTGTCTAACTCTATTGATCACATTTTAGAATGACTTGCTGCTCCCAGCTTGGTTGTAAATGTAATGAATGTGTCTTGGAGAATCAGTATTTATGTCTTGAGACGTTGGGAAAGGTAAATACATTGTATTTCGAGGAGTTATGTAACTGACATGGCTCCCCTTCACTACCAGTTCACTCCGCAAGAGGGCGGCATTGCACTGTTACTAAAAGACAGCGTTGGCGTGACTGGATGGACAGTTTTTCTTTAACCCTTGTTGGTCATCATAATAGACAAATTCACCCAAAACCCCCTTTTAGTCCACTGAATATTGTACGTACTGTCCGTTTGAATGTTTTTGCTCTTTTTCAGGGACCAAACATGAGTTGGTAGTGATGACTCACCTGCCGCCATAGCACTGAATTGTCTTTTCATGTGATTGCTACCAATAACAGTATTCATTTATTTGCTTCACATTTTTGAAATGGTGCCCTAAAACCTCAAACCTGGCTGTGGACCTTATTGTTAGAGGCTCACACTGAGTTACATAAGGTGTTTGTTTTTGCGGCAGTACTGTAAGCCGCTGCTTCTATCCTGACCTGCAGCTTCAAATGGTGTCACATCAGATAGTGTTATAATACACACACACACACGCATTCACACTGTGCCATGAGCAGTTACGAGTTGCTGTGAAGTAGTGTGCTTGTGTGTTTACTGGAAGATCTAAGGAGACACCCAGCAACTATTAATCCCCTCCAGACATTACGATACCATTGCGATGCTGTGCGATGCCCATGCAGCTTTATTATTCAAAGCCTCGCTCTTGTCATCCAAATGCCACATTAGCCCCTCCCATCGAGACACATAGCCCTGTTCACGTGCCGTTTGTGTGTGCGGTGCAACTCCTAACGTGTGATTGGACTATGGACAATCTTAAAGAGAGACAGTGTTGTCCCAGACCCAAAGTGGCACTTGTCGATAATGTACAATGTTTTTTTGTTGTTTTTTTTTAAATTTTGTACCAGCCAAACAACTGATATTTATAACAATGACCTATTTATGTACAAATGCTTCTCCTGTAAATATTCAACTGTCAGTTGAAATAAAAATCTTTTTAGTATAAACACTGTGGAGTGTTAGAACATGTATATCAGGGATGCGCACTCACACGTTTTCAGCCAGCAAGCTCCTTTTAAATGGAACAAGTCCCAAAGCTCCGCCTCCTACTATAAACATGGAAGATATATTTATAAATGTATCATATATTTATAAATACGAGCATTTATGTACATTGTACATGTATATCAGGGGTGCATACACTTTTTCAGCATGCAAGTTACAAGTCAACATGAATGTAAGGGGAGGGCGGAATTGACCTATTTACTGGTCACTTCCTGGTGGTGTAATGGTACAGCTGCTGCTTTTTACAGCAAGCATTTTTTTAAAAATCCTGTTAATTTGCACAATAAAATAATTTATTGGACAATTTTGTGGCGGGGCTCTAACTCAGCTTTACAGGTAATCAAAGTAGTTGATAATATTCAGTAATTCACAGTTCAATATGGCTATAAAAATAATTACACATAACTCCTCAATAGTTGTGTACCTGAGTAGCTACGTAGCGTTCATTAGACACAAAGTTCATGTATTACGTCCAGTAATACAATTACAGCAATGCAAGAAATGGAAATGATGATGCAAAAGACAATGCATATTAAAAAGGTTTCAGCAATGGGCACATTTTTCAATTAATCATGAAATAATAGCTTAACAGGCGGACGTTGAGGCGTAGAATAAACGTTTCTATAGCTGAGTTCAGGACACGAAGCAAGGACATCAAACAATTCACTTTTTTCTCTAGCAGACATGGAAAAAACAGCTGTAATTTTATGGGAGTAAAGTTTAAAATATTAAAAGAAGGAAGTTGTATTTTAACGAGGAAAAAAAGTTACAATATTCAGCGAATAAACTTGTAATAGTTTAAGGAAAAATAATTTTAGGAGCATCGAAAAATACAAATTAGGTTATTTTTTTTTAAAGTGGTAATATGAAAAACAAAACAAAATAAAGTTGTCATTTTTGTAAAATTAGGTATAAAAAGTTATAATATTTGGGGAATAAAGTCAAAAGATTATGACAAAGTCATTTTATGAGAAGAAAATATGCAAAGATTATTTAAAAAGAAAGTTCAAATATTTGGAAAATAAAAACAAAAACAAAAATGGGGAAAAAGATCTAAGTTGACACAATTTTTTTTATTTTTTACATACAGTATATCACAAAGCTGAGATGCTGTTTTTTGGTTGAACTTCTTAGCAAATCTACATGTTGCTTTGTAAAATATCAAAGAGGCTATTCATCCTTTCATTTCCAGCATGCGGCCCTCAAGTGGAAAAGGTTCGGCCACCCTTGAACTAGGTTCCAACTCTATAAGTGCCCAAAATACAAAGGTAACCCTGTAGCGGTGCACTTAAGCAGCGTAGTCCATACAACTAAAAATAATCACAGAGTAAGTATAAATGACAACATGAATTTATGTGCCTGTGCTTCTCAAGAGTCAGCTTCAACCCAAAAATCTTCAAGACTACCCGCCCCCTTGGCACCATTCCCCTACACTTGTGCGACCCCGCACCCTTCAAGGCAGCCATTTTTAGACAAAGTGAAAAGTTGTGCTTTGTCTTCATTGGGCGAGAGGAAGTAGTCTGTTTGCATATGGTGGCATGATACCCAGAAAAAGCCTCCAGTATACGTGGTCAGCATCATTGTAATGACAGCGACGTGCAGCCTCGCCCTCCCCTCCTTAAACATGTTGATTGCACCCGATTGTTTCGTGTGGCATTTTGTTTGACATTCTGTTGCTATTCCAGTTTCTTAGGCAGGATGTGCACTTATTTATTTTTTGAGGTTATTCATACCCTCATCAAAGTGATGACTTTGGGAAGTGGTGAATATTTGAATGAATGGAATGGAATTTAATCAGATTTGATGCGACAAAACCCGAGTGTTGTTATCAGTATTTTTGTTGGTCTGGGCCCCTGATTTACACTCCCCGCAATACGCGCGTATACAAGTAGTAGTTTTGTAACAAGCAAGTCTGAATATAAATGAAAAGGAGTCAGTGCAGGGCTGAGTAATGTGATGCCACAAGGCTTGACCCTAAGGTGTAATGGTACAGGTGCTGCCTTTTAAGGCAGAAGGCACAAACTTAATCCCAGCCTCGGGATTTTTTAATCCAGTTAATTTGTTCTTTTGCCTAAAAACTAATTTATTGAGTAATTTGTTTCCCATGTATTTGTTACTCCATAACATGCATCTAACTAAATTCAAGTTCAAGTCAAATGATATGTTCAAGTAATTTGGGAATCCTTGCATTTGGGTGTCGGTGCATCAAACAGTAATAAACTACAACAACAACTCCATCATACTGATATTTTTCTCCTCTCATGTCGTTAAAGATGACCAAAAATATTCTTTCCATTTTCCAGTGTCTGAAATAATTGGCTGTATGAAAGATTGTAAACGTGCACACAGCCCCATAGAGGGATTTTCCATGTTTTCATATACCAGAGAATGAAGTCACACTCCATCTGTTTGTGTTGTAATCTGAGCTCTTCTCCTGTTTTGTTTCCCCCCCCCCAGGCCACGGATCATGCAAACTCCTCAGTGGTGAGATGGCACTCTCCGGCTAATTGAAACTGTTGGTAAGATTATGTTCAAACTAAAACAAGTAAGCACGCTTATGCTGTATGCAATCTATATTTTTAGTAAGAAAGCGATACATGCAGTGGTGTGAAAAAGTGTTTGCCCCCTTCTTGATTTCTTTTTTTTCCCCATTTTTGTCACACGGATTTCCCAGCAAACCACAGTGAGAACCAACTCCGCATTCCAGAAAAAGAACATCACACCGACAGTAAAATATGGCATAGAGTGGCCTTTTATTGTGGGCAGTCTAAGGCCCACCTGTGCACTAATCATGGTGTCTAATCAGCATCTTGATATGGCACACCTGTGAGGTGGGATGGATTATCTCAGCAAAGGAGAAGTGCTCACTATCACAGATTTAGACAGGTTTGTGAATATATTTGAGAGAAATGGTGTTATTGTGTATGTGGAAAAAGTTTTAGATTTTTGAGTTCATTTCATAAAAAAATGGGAGCAAAAACAAAAGTGTTGCGTTTATATTTTTGTAGAGGGTATATATACAGTATATATATTGGTTTGTGGGTATTAGTGCTTTCAAACCATCACAATTATTAATCAGATTAATCAAAGGGTTGCTGTGGATTGTGAATTAATCACGATTAAATATAATTCATGTTTATCTGTGGTAATAGTGTTTCATTTTGCATGAGCAAAGAGATGCATAAAAGAACTGGGGTGACGTGTTAGCCAAAGTGCTAGCAAAAGACCAGACTATTCTATGCTTCCATGTGATATTTTAAACTGGAAGTGCATCATCAGTGAAAAGGAAACTCCTTCCTGCAAAGTGTGCATAACACTTTATGGTGGGCGACTGTTTGCGTCATGTTATTTTATTTTTTGGGGGCAACTTTCCGTGTCTTTCCATGTCGAGCACAAAGACATTACAATACCATAAATAATTTCAAGTCAAAAAGTAGTTTAAAATGGGGAGTTACTTTTCAGTCACCCTGTGTATATACAGTACGGTACAGACAGTGCCCTCCAGAAGTAGTGTAACAGGACGCCAATTTCCTAATATTTGCTTAGACGGAAAGCATTTGTGGTGGACATCAGACGACGAATATGACACGACAGCGCAACATTTCATCTTATATTTACATATGGATCGGATTCACAGCTTAGAAGATAGCACTTTTTGTTTGAACCCAGCCAAGACTTCATGAAGAAAAAGCACAATGGCTACACCAGAAGATGAAACCAGTCATTAGCAAGAATAGGAAGGCCGAGCTGGAATTTGCACAAAAAAGATGAGCCTCAAAAATTCCCAGACAAAAGTTGTATGGACTGATGATTTTTTGACATGAAGCCACGTGTGACTTAGTATATACTAAAAGTGGTTTGTCTTTCTTTCGAACAACACCCTCCTTGATGCGGTCATCGGAATGTTTCCAGCTGCTTTGCATACCCAGATGACAAAGTAAAGACGCTCGACTTAACGGTATGGCCCCCCTCAAGCTGACTGCTGGGCCACTCGCTGCTATTGTCTTATTGTTTCCGCCACAGGAAATACTCAAGAGTTTAGCGTGAGTGCAGACAAGAGGACTGCATGCCTGCTTTGTGAAAAAACACCCCTCCAACAATGACTGGACGTGGCCCAAGTCTTTTGACCCAGCAGATCACTTCGCATTATTGACCTTGCCTTTGTGCTCCATGTACAGTATATAAAGAGCAGACAACAGACAAACAGTCCACAAGACCGGGCTCGGCCCGCTGTCAGATCAGCGCCGGCTGTCTGGACCTCACTGTGATCTCTGAGTCTGGGTTTACTTTAGGAAAAAGCCTCCATCCCGACCTCCTGGGCTGGAATATCCTACACATTTTCCAGCAGTGACAACAGCACAATGAAATCTGAGTAAAGCCGGGAGTGGTGATCAGATGAATGCCAAACATGACCTTGTTTTCCATTGCTCTAAATTTAGAGTCTAATCGGGCACTGGTTTTAGTCCATTGAAGAGATTTTCTAGGCTGGTAGTGATACACGCATGCATTGGTGTTTCTTTATGAAAGCAATTCTTGGGGCATTAACCTGTGTTTTTAAAACGATCCTTTTCCTTTCAACAGCAAATCTATGAATGAAATCATTTGTTTTAGCACCGAAATGTAATTTTAACAATGAAGAATCCTTCTTTTTCATTCATGAAGAATTCTTTTTCATTCTTTTCAGTCTTGCGACTCGTTTCTAGGCGGAATTCGTGGAGCCCACTTGGTGGTTCTGATGGCAAACTAGGAGCTTATGACTCCACACTCAGACCAGACGGGAGCAGTGATATAAGATCAGTTCATTTATGCACATTCAATTTCAAAAAAGAAAAAAGTCAGAAGTTCATACTAATAACACGCTTTTTCACCTATATCCCAAATCTGAGATGCATTTTTTTTCTTGAAATACAGACAACTGGGTTCATCCTTCATCTGTAAATTGCGTTGAAATGGACAGTGACATGGACATGTTCCATATATATGCCACAAGAGGGCAGCATCACACCTTTTGCAGGGGCACCCAGCATCATTAGGATTCACACAGTCTGAGAGCCTCTAGGGCTGTTAAGTGAGTCCTGTATAGGCAACACTATCATTCACTTTGACAGTCAATATCAGTTCCAAGCGGAGATGATCCCTTGTAAATTGAGACATGTTCATCTCAGGCACAGAGGGAGTCATGGCTTGCTCCCATCTGTAGCTGTCACACTGTGACACTAACTAGATGAAATGGAAATACATTTTTTTTTGTAGATTTTAAAGCCAAATGCACCCAACAAAATAATAATAATAGAGTAGCTGATGCTGGCTGGCTCCTCCCCCTCCTACCCTCCAGTGGAGCATGACGTGCACCTCCAAAAAATTCAAACTTTGCATCAACAGTGAGACAGACTACAGAAATGTGCTTAGTTGTTCCTTCCACGGCCAAAAGGTCCGCGTAAAGAAAAGAAACAATGGCGAAAATTAAGGAATGTCTCAGCAAAGAAATATGCACGATGTAAACATGAGGAGTTATATAAATATGTTATAAATATGAGCGCTTTCAGAACAACGCGTACAATAAAAGTGACTGATGTGCCGCATCGATTCGTTTCAGGTCTAACAATGATCTCGATGCTGCAGGCGCCGTTGTTTACTACTAGCTAAATAGCTAGTCGGCGAGATTTTGTTGTGCTGGCCACAGCCATAGGTCACTTCGGATTGTGAAGTTCTACTGTATTGGGGAGAGGTCAAAAAATCAGTCAGTACCCGGTGTGACCACCATTTGCCTCACGGAGTGCAATACATCTCCTTCGCATAGAGTTGGTCAGGTTGATGATTGTGGCCTTTGGAATGTTGGTCCACTCCTCTTCAATGGCTGTGCAAAATTGTTGGATATTGGCAGGAAGTGGAAGTGTTGCACATGCCGACCCAGGGCATCCCAAACATGCTCAGTGGGTGACATGTCCTTGGATGGTTTCGGTTTCCAGGAATTATGCCCAGATCCCTGCAATATGGGGCCGTGCATTATCCTGCTGTGACATGAGGGTGGTGGATGAGGGGCACAGTAACAGGGATCCGGATGTCGTCTCGTTATCTCAAAAAGCCATCAGTAAACTGCATCTGTGTTTGTTATCCATAACATATGCCTGCCCGCACAATAACCCCACTTCCACCATGGGCTACTTGATCCACAACGTGGACCGCTCACCCACATGATGCCATACACACTGTCTGCCATCTGCCCGGTACAGTGAAAACCAGGATTCGTCTGTGAAGAGAACCTCTCTACAAAGTTCCAGACGCCATAGAATGTGAGTGTTTGCCCACTCAAGTCAGTTACGGGGATGAGCTGCAGTCAGGTTGAGACCCTGATGAGGACAACGACAAAGCAAATGAGCTTCCCTGAGATGGTTTCTGACAGTCTTTGCAGAAATTATTTGGTTATGCAAACCAATTGTTGCAGCAGCTGTCTTGGTGGCTGGTATCAGACGATCTTAGAGGTGAAGATGCTGGATGTGGAGGTCCGGGGTTGTGTAAATGTGATCTGCGATTGTGAAGCCAGCTGGACGTACTGCCAAATTCTCTAAAACGTCTTACGGTAGAGAAATCAACATTCAACAGCTCTGGTGGACATTCCTACAGTCAGCATGCCTATTGCACGCTCCCTCAACACTTGTGACATCTGTTGCTTTGTTTTATTATTGTAATTGCAAAACCAGCTACACATTTATTGTCTTGGTATTTAGTAAAAATGGGACTTCTTTCCAGACTCTTATGTATTGTAGACACTGTGTTGTAATTTATAATATATTCTATATATCTATATTCTAATTAAGCAGAAAACTGGACATAGTAGTAGGTAGCATGGTAGTTAGTAGGGGTGTCAGGATACACGGTATTGGGTTCATGAGAATGAGATGAGACAATATTTGAACATTACTTTTAGTAAAACTACAATGACAAAACATAAGACTGGACAAACAGACTTTTATATTTAACTGAGTCACAAACAGTGCAGGCGCATTTTGAAATGTTTATAACTTTGCATGCATGACCTAAGCATGATGCTTTTAAATTGTTTGAAACAACAATTGAAACAAAAACTAAAAATTATTAGTTAAAACGATGACGGCTGTTGTAGCTGCTCCAACTAATCATTTATATTGATGTGTACTTGTGTAAAGACACGTGTAAAATAGATTGCAGATTGCAGTAGAGTAGCTTTGTGTTTATGCTAAAATAACGACAGTGCCCATGATGCTTAGAATGCTGTACCAGGAAGTAGGTCAGAATTAGACTGAACTACCACATTTTGATAGACATCATATGTAACAATTGTGTTTTGATCGGACAAAACTTAAGTAACTTTGATCAAATGTAGAATTAATACAGCCTCTGCTTGGACATTAACACCGTGGCAGCTGTTGAACTCCAACCAAAGAAAAAGTCACACCACACGAGCGAGTGACGCTAATTGATAATGTTCCAATCCTGCCTTGCGCACTGCCACTTCCATATTACGTGTACTATCATTCACAGCAGCGATGCCATCGCTCACAGTCTGATACACTTCTGGACGACCTGTTCCCGCCATACAGCATTTCTCTTAATAAGAAATATTGTCACGTTTCGATCTGGTAACACAAGATCTCGTGACACCCCTAGTAGTTTGTAGAAATAGAGAAAGTACTCAGTTGTAGTATTGTTGTAGAGGAAAACAACCAAAAAGTTAAGTTAAATTGTTACTTTTTTTTTTTTTACTATGTGTTTATTATGTTCTTGTGAAGTGTGTACTTGACGAAATGTTGCTCTGTGTTCCCTTCTTTGTGAAATGTGGTTTCCATTTTCCCTTCGAGAAAGTACGATGATGCGGCGATAGGAATCTTCAATCCAAGTCACAGAAGGTGGCAGAGACATGTTTTACATCAAGTGATAAGACTGGCCTTGGGTCACAGCCCAGATAGCGTCACGCTGCACACAGCGAGTGCGTCGACTACTTTCAAGTCACAAGACCAAAGGATTTCCTCCTTGGTGCACTCTGCTGCTCTCTTATGTAATGTGTTTGTGTCAGTTGTAACTGTGAGGCGTCTGGGGTTTCTTGATCCAGATGCGTTGTGATATAAAAAAAAAAAAAGCTTCTCCTTCATCAATAATGGATTAGAGTGAAAACGTCAAAACTCGACATACTACACCAGAACAGTTATGTAACACGTTAGATGGCGGCCTAAATGCTCCAGAAAGGCACGTTAGCATTTTTTTCAGCAAGGGGGAGACAATGACAGCCTGCAGACCTGGCGGCCCCGACTTCAGCCTTCCTGCCCTGCCCAAGTCGTGACATTTTGATGGAGCACACCAGGTCTGTGGCGGTAACAAGCCACCGCTGAGATGTCGCCGCTCATTTGAGCAACGGCCTCCGTCCTGTGGCTTTCAGTGAACCAGGTGACGGATACGGGCACTTTCATCTCACCCATTACTTTCAGTCTGATGGCTGGAATGGTGACCTTTCCACAAATGTTGCTTTGGAAGTAAATAACGCTTAGCTAAGTTGTACAGAGCAGGAATGTGACAGTGATGGCTGGCAGCCGTTAGCTGAGTCCACAGGTTGCTGAGCACTGGATGAGAGCATTTCGGGCAGGTGGAGCATTATGTAATAAAACAAGGTACTAGACCGGTGAGCGTGCACTACAGTTTTTGAAAGTTTACAGAGCAGTTCTGCAGTGCTGCAAAGTACCGCGGTTTTCCCAAAATGTATTATTAATAAATGATCGCTGTTTCTCTCATGGCCTAAATTAATCATAATATCTGTGACTTGTTGTGTGCGCCTTGAAGAAGCCGGGCCTGGGAAGTGAAGTGTGTGACGTCAGCTAGTAGAGTTGACTGTTAGCTGAGGGCCAGCAGCAGGTGAGCAGTGTAGAGAGTGGCCGACAGCAGCTCCTGTGTGAACGTTCACTGCGTGTGTTTTCTGCTTGTTAATAAAGCGACTGAAGTGCATTGTGAGTCTTTCTTGAACCATAAACAGTGGCAGTAGAGTAGTATTGTACACTGGTCTCTTGGTGTCCGTAATACTACATTGATGAGACAATGCCAGGAAGTACGCTGTCATTGCTAACTTGTATTTACGTATAAGATGTCTTATTTTCTATTATTATGTCTACTATATTGGGTAATACAAGTGATTATTGCAGGGCTCTATCAAACTCAAGCTGCTGGCTGAAAGTGGCCCCCCGGGCCACACTTGGTCACCCTTGTAATAGATGGCACTGTAGTTGCCATGGTATGTTGCCAGACTAAGGGATTGGCCCACCTTATTTCTATTCATATTTTAAAAAAGCATAGCTATAGTAGGCATCTCATCTGAAGTTGTTAAGTCACTGCGTCTTGGGGAATGTCTCGTGTTATGCAGGAATGGAAGCAATCGAAACAACTAGGGAGACAGGCTATCAGCAAGCCTCTGCAAGAAGGCGTCGTCAACAGGTGTCTCTAGCCACAGGTTCCAGCTGAACTTCCTCATGTGTGTTCGTCGAATACGACGGACAGTCTGTCTCTCTCGCTAGATAGGGTGCGTGTGGGTGGCAAGATAGTGGGGTAAAAATAAGGAGCAAAGAGAATGAGTCACCCTTCCCTCAATCCCAGTCTGGATATAAATAAATTCACGTAGACACGCGTACATGCATACGCTTCCACACGCGTGGCTGGCATTACATAAGCCTGCGTGGGAGGTGTGATGTGAGGCATGCATAATTCATTGACGTGGGATTGAACTCAGGGGGTAGGTCTTGTACCCTGAACACACCAGCTTCACTTTTTGATAGGATTTCAATCTTAATTGTGTAAAGTGAATGTTAAGTCAGTTTGTTGGAGTGGAGACATGGCAGGTAGCTCAGAACCTTAATAGCACAAACTAGTTATGACAAGAGAGTGATGCTGATGTCCTAACTTGTAATGCATTTAATTGATTGGAGGCCTGCAGAAGCAGCATGGTGGACTGCCTCAGTTAGGGTTTCGGGTTTGAATCTACATTGGGAAATCTCTGTGTGGAGTTTGCATACGTGTTCCCCCGTGCTCGTGTGGGTTTCTTCAGGTATTTCCTTCCACATTCCAAAAAGTTTAAGTGGAGACTCTAAATTGTTCATAGGTGTAAATTGTTGTTTGTCTATATACTGTATGTCTATACCCCGCCTCACAACCAAAGTCCGCTTGGATAGGCTCCAGCTCATCCACAACACTATAAAAAAATGGATGACTGCAGGGCTCCAGAATTGTATGTAAATGTAGCTTTGACATGCATGGAACTAAACCTATACATTCTGCTTATTTGGTTGTTTTAAGGCTGAAAATATCGGTCAGTCTTAAGGCTATTTCTATGAAACGTTGTCAGGATTTAAAAAAAAAGTGCATAGAATAGAATATGTGCATTTACTATGCCTACACCTTCAGGACCGCTTTGGTCCCATTGACTACTATTGTAACCACATATTTTTTGGTATTTACTTTTTCCCACTGAAAAATAAACATGCCTTAAAAACCCAACAAATATTGAAATATATACAGTATATATATCGGTAAAGGGGAAAAAAAGTGAAGAATATTTTTCAGGTCTTATATTTTTTATAACACTTTTATGAAAGGGACCATTTTGGGGCCGAAGGCTAAGAAGTGTAACTGAAGCCCCAAGGGTGTTCATACTGACAGCTGATTTTTCTACACTTGTAATCAATTTTCCTCTTTGCATGTCTTTGATTGTTTTCTTGTACTATACTGACTTTACTGAGAATAAAGTAATGGTCAAGCATAGTTGTGTCACGAGACAACATGATGCACAAGATTGGGTCAGAAACATTTTTTGTCTCGCTCCCATTTCTTCTTTTTGCATTTTGAAGCTCTACTTAGAACCTCCTTAGAACAGTGCTAAATGAAAATTCTTGGAGTTTTTCCACTGGTTTTAAAATTTTGACCAGAATATGTTAAGTTAATTGAAGACTGCCCTTTTAGTGTGAATGGTTGTGTCAGATATTATTATTACACCTTTTTAGATCCAGTCTATTAACTCAGTTCATTTTCAGTCTAATAGCGTCTCATAGAAGGCCTTCTTTACACACACACTTCCATAGCAAAGTCAGAGGTGTGCAAAATTTAGATATGACTCACGGAAAAAAATACTGGGACAAACACACAATGTTTACATTGTTGTTTCTGTGTTTCGCATAAGCTTAACTTTCACTGTCTAGAGGGGTGGGTAACTGTTGGTAACACTTTACAATAAGGTTCACAAAATTACAGTAGTTCATGAGGAACGAACTTACCTAACCCTAACCACTACTCATTAGTTCTTCATTAGTTCCACAGTAATTAGTCTATATTTATGTGCTTTAGTCATTAGTTCTTCAGTAAGTACTGTATTTTTGTGTACCTGATTGTAAAGTGTGACCCAACTGTTATATACTGACTGTGTGATTTCATTGTGGGCTCTTCCTCAATCTTCTTCATTGATATAGTCCACCGCTGTAACCAAATATATTGCTCTTTTGTTTTTTTAACACAATTTGAAACCCTTTTTAAATTGTGTGATCACTGACTAGTTCTCCCATAGCAAAGCGGTCCAAGAAACAGGAAGAACGGCTAAAGAGATAAAAAATAGCCTTTACATTTGTCACAATGTGCGTTCAAGATGCCTCTCGTCCAATGTCAGCTGAGATAGGTCCATACCCTGACCCTGAACAGGATAAGCGGTAAAAATGAATAAATGAATGAATGTCAAAGCACTAAATTTCCATAATTGGTGTTTAGTTTGCAGCACACAAGTTGGAAGACTTCTGAGACATGTAGTGGTATGCATTGGATGCTGGAGGTGTTCTTCAGCAGGCTGTCCTCAGGTCTCGTATCTCTCAGCCTCGGGCTCTGCTCGCTGTAATATTCCCCAGAGCCCAAGCACGCAGGGACAAGAGAAGGTTATTAAGTGCTGCATGCAACTCATAAATCAGCTGATGGATGAAGCACCAGGGGAGCTGCTTCCGACTCCTTCTCTCCTCTCCTCCCTGACTAATACGGAATTTTTCCAATAAACCCATAAACCCAGTGTTTCTTTCACCCCCCCCCCCACCCCTTTTTCCAGTTGAAGGTCTTAAAGGGGAAACAATGCAGCTGACAGGATTTTTCCTTGTGCCCCCCCCTTCCTGCAAATGTTTTCCAGGCATTTAACGTGTAAACAAGCAGAAAGAGTGGAGACTTCACGAAGGTTTTACATGAAAGGATCTAATGGTCTCTGTTTGAACTCGTGGGATGCTTCATTAAAAAGATGCAACACAGGAGCTATACTAAACGTCGTGCACTTCGATGCAGTTGTACACCACTTCGTTGTGACATTCACAACACATTTTGTTGCTATTCGTCGCCAAAAGCCAGCACTAATGCCCCTTATAATAACATTTGTAATAATATGAAAAACTGTAGATTTGCTGTTTCAGCAGTTAAATA
This sequence comes from Dunckerocampus dactyliophorus, assembly GCF_027744805.1. Lineage (NCBI taxonomy): Eukaryota > Metazoa > Chordata > Actinopteri > Syngnathiformes > Syngnathidae > Dunckerocampus > Dunckerocampus dactyliophorus. Next base: position 10,356,600 of record NC_072838.1, read on the forward strand.
ATAACCTTGTAGAAGCAGAAGAAGTGGCAAATACCTCGGGGCCATGTCTAAAAACATCAAATGAAAT